>NW_026586662.1:2351049-2399492 GCF_907164565.1 Psammomys obesus
TTTCTTTCTTTCTTTCTTTCTTTCTTTCTTTCTTTCTTTCTTTCTTTTTTAATCCATAGTTCTTCTGTATAGCACCAGAAGGCTTAAATTATACTTACTTCAATTTAGTCTAGTTTAGGTTAGTTTGTTAGAGTAGTCAGGGTTCTCCAAAGAAACAAAAACAATCGGACATGCAGTGTGTGTGTGTGTGTGTGTGTGTGTGTGTGTGTGTGTGTGTGTCTGTGCATGCGAGAGAGTTGCAGTCATGGCTGTGCATGTGCTAGACAGCCTGCTATGAATTTAGTTTGAGGAAAAATTACTTCAGTTTTGAAAAGAGATTTATTTCAAGGACATCTCACATGCTAGTTGACCCTCTGAGATCGAAGCCGTGACGGGTGGACCCATCAGCTGAGACTCTAGAAAGCATCAACATTACAGAAAAGGTTTGAAGGCAAATTCTGCCTGGTTTTCTTGTTCAGAAAGAGAGTATTTCTTCCCTATTAAAACCTTCAGTGGATTGAAAGAAGCCCACAGTATTTTGTAGGGCCATCCTCTTAACTTGAAGTCTTATAATTTAAATGCAAATTTTATCCCAAATATTCTTATATAGAGAATAACATTTGAACAAGTATTTGGGCAATGTAAGCTAACAAGGTTGAGACATAAAATTTATCATTGCATAAATGATATGAAGATAAAAGTAAAATTGTCTAAGAGAACAAAAGGGATTAAGGGAGGTCAGGGTGATTGGGGGGAAAGAAAAGGAAGGGGGAGGGGCAGAATATGTTCAATATACATTATATACTTTTTTGAAAAAGTCCTTATTTACTATAGTACCGTGTACAATGAACATACAGAACAGAAAAAACTTATTGAGGAAATGGGGCTGGGGAGAGAGTTCAATCAGTGACGTGCTGGCAGTGCATGCACAATGACTTTACATTGTCATAACACACCGGAGCTGGGCTGTGTGCGCTGAGAAGTGGTGTCTCTTTACCTGAGCACACTGAAGCTCTCCAGAATCTGGACTTCCTTGTTGCTTTTCCTGGTTCCTTGTCCTATACACATGCCACGAATACCTTCCTTCTCTATTCATGCCCCCCAAAATGTTCCCTCCCCTATAATATTTTCACCAGTCAAGAATGAGAACCATCTCCACTCTAAGATCCCAGCGGCTCTTTGTGAGTTGTTCTTGTCTTCAGTGAGAACTGTCACCTGGTGTTTGTTTTGTTTTGTCTCTTTCCGTCCATGAAGTCATAGTTCCTTCTCTGTTCAAAGTCACAGGCTTCAGCATCTCCACAAGTTCTCGTCACACCACTTGGTTAAAAGTGGAAACAGTGAACCTAAGTAAGAAGAACCTAAGAACCAAGAACCTAAGTAAATGTGCAAACAACCTAGAAGACACTGCCAGGCTCCCTGCCCCTATTTCTTCCTTCCTTACTGTCTAGCTTTTATCAGACCTGTGTTTACAGACAAGGTCTGAAAATGGGGGGCCAAGTGATTTCATCTTTGAATGCGAAAGGCAAGGAAATGTTTGCAGGGAACATCTTACTAATCAGTGAATGTTGCTGAGTCTAATGAATTTGTAAGGCAATGTTTTCTCTTTTGCACTTACTTGTCTTCTTCCCTAGGAGACAGTACTACAAGCGGAATGCTTGGGTCCAAGGATGCAGTAAATTTATAGGTGGGCTACTTAGATTTTTTTTGCTCTAACTCCCAGAATCTCAACCAGACTGCTGAGTTAGGATGTATACAATTATCTAAAATACTTGTATCTAAAATAGAGGGGCATGGAGTAATAAAAGTGTGAGTTTATTGTAAGACCTTCCAGATTCCCTTCAGATCAATCAAACAATGCATAAGACTCCAGCTAAGAATTGACCATCTGTGCCCACTTTGAGGCATATAGATGATTCACTGAGAATGGCCAAACCAATGGAAAAAGCCACATATGACACTTTGTTCTTCATCTAACAGTGAACCTTGAATGGATGGCAGTGGTGTTAGCCACAAGCTTCACAATTTCCTTGCACCAAGGCTCAGTGAGTGGAATGCAGTTTCTCCCCTAATGTGGCCTTAGTTGTGTGGTTCCTCAAAATGTGATAGGACCTGCTGGTTATCTTCAGCATATTCTCATAAAGCTACCCTAAGGGAGGGAATGTCACATTTAGGAAGGATCCAAGCTGTACCCTTTGCTTGGACACTTGTGTCAAGTCCCTATTCTGTTCAGCTATAAATATTTAGTCATAGCTCTGAGGAGTTTTCTTCTCTTAAAACATCCTGCTGAGCTGGAGAAATGGCTCGGTGGTTAACAGAGCTCATCACTCTTCCAGAGGACCTGGCTGGCGTTTCCTGATCCCACATGTTAACTATCAATTGTCTGTAACTCAAATACCAAGGCATTTGGTGCTTCTCTTGATCTATATGGGCATATATTCATGTATTCATGGAGGTACACAGACAAACATGCAGGCAAAATACACATACACATGAAATGACATTTAAAAAATTGTAAAAGGACTTTTTTTAAAAAGGAAAGAAATGTTCGCTGCCAACAGCCTCCAGAGGTTCCTTTCTCTTTTGTACTCAGGGGGTTGAAGTTTATGGCCTGTCTCTGAATTGGACATTTTCCATCAATCTTCATTCTGTACTCTGTTATCCTGAGAAGCGGATGAATTTTTGAAACAAACCTGTTTTAAAAAGTTGAAGTTTTAGCTCAGAGAAAATTCTTTGCAGCCAACATGGAGAAACACACGTGTTGCCACACTGCCTGCTGCTCTCCAGGCCAGGCCTGGCACAGGTACAGGCATGCTTCTCATCCAGCTTTGCCATTCTCTGTAGACTAGGGCGGACTGAGCAGAAAAAGGTAAGCTCGGGATAAAATTACCTGCCTGTGTGGTTATTCAGCCCTTCTCAAACTTTCTAATTCAGGTATTTTAAGAAGTTTTCTTCAGACTGCTTCCTTAAAGCACCTGTTTTATGTTCTGAAACATTTTCAGTCTCAAGCAAATAAAATTCAAATGGACAAAAAAATATTTCCACATCTTTTAATTAGAAAGGAAGACAGCATATTTATTTGTTTAATATGACTGTGTGTTATATGATACAATGTAAATTAAGTAAGTCTTCTGCTTCTACACACACACACACACGTGCACACACACACACACACACACACACACACCACTCAAACCTAGCTCTATTTTCCTAGAGAAGAGGGAGGGAGGGTGAGAGGCCGGGATACAAATTGAAGAACCTTGGCTAATGCAACAAGGAACCGTCAAGTTAGGAAAGTTTTATAATTACCTTCATGAATAACTATAGCAATACATTCCATAAGCTACTTTCTGTCACATTAGTGTCTAAATACAGACTTGTCTTGATAGTCTACATTTTTCTGGTAGGAACTTGCTGCAGACATACAACAAAAAACAAAAAATCCAAATTGTCTGATCAGTAAATTACTAAATGATTTGAACAGACCGTTCTTAAGGGAAGAATAAATGGCCACTAAATGTATAACAAAAGTTCCATATCCTCAGCCATCAGGGAAATAAAAATAAAAATTATATTGGCGTTTCTCATCTCACTCTGGTCAGACACCATAAACAAAACAGTTATCAAATACAGGACAGAATGCGGGACAGGAGCAGGGAGAGCTGGGGTAGGAATATTTACACAGGGTGGGTGGGAATGTAAACTCGTACAGCCACTTTGGAAATTGGTGCACAGAGACCTCAAAAGCTAAAAACGAACTACCACATGACCTAGCTTTACTACCTCTGAGTTTATGCCCAGAGGATTGTTTTGTCAAGCCACCACAGAGATACTCGCACATCCGCATTTATTGCACCATTATTCACAACAGGCAATATGTGAACCAGTCCTACGTGTCCGAGATGAATGTATAGAACCACGGTAATACACCCAGTGGAAAGATATTCAGTCATGAGGAAGATCAACGTTATTCTGTTTGTATAAAAATGGGAACTGGTGGCCATCATGTTCAATAAAATAAGCCAGACTCAAAAACAAATATTTCATGTTTTCATTCATATAGTAGAATTTGTGATTTTTAAAAAATGACATGAAATAAATATTTATGTGTATGCCACTTTGTAAGATACAAAAGTTTCTACCTTAGTGATGTACGATTTCTAAAGATATATTAAATTTTAACTTGTTAAAAAAGAAAAGCTAGGATTAGTCATCAGGGAGATGCAAATCAAAATGACCCTGAGATTTCACCTTATGCCCATCAGAATGGCTAAGATCAAAAACTCAAGTGACAACACATGCTGGAGAGAATGTGGAGAAAGAGGAACACTCCTCCACTGCTGGTAGGAATGTAAATTGGTACAACCACTTTGGAAATCAATCTGGCCCTTTCTCAGCCAATTAGGAATAGTGCTTCCCGGTGGAGATGAGGGTGGGAAGGAGGGACTGGGAGGGAATGAGGGATCGGGACACGGCTGGGATACAGAGTTAACAAAATGTAACTGATAAGAAAAAAATAAAATTAAAAAAAAAAGGAATAGTGCTTCCACAAGACCCAGCTATACCACTCCTAGGCATATATCCATAATATGCTCAAGTATACAACAGGACATTGCTCAGCCATGTTCATAGCAGTTCTATTTGTAATAGCCAGAAGCTGGAAACAACCTAGATGTCCTTCAACAAAGAAATTAATACAGAAATTGTAGTAAATGTACACAATGAAATACTACTCAGTTATTAAAAACAAGGAAATCATGAAATTTGCAGGCAAGTGGTGGGAACTAGAAAAGATCATCCTGAGTGAGGTAACCCAGAAGCAGAAAGACACACATGGTATATATTCCCTCATAAGTGGATATTAGTCATAAAATATAGGTTAAACATACTAAAATATATAATCCTAAAGAAGCTAAACAACAAGGAAGACCCTAGGGAAGATGCTCAATTCTCATTCAGAAGGATAAACGCCATAGACATCAGAAGCAGGAGAAGACAGGGAACAGGACAGGAGCCTACAACAGAGCCTCTAAAAGACTCTATTGATTGAGCTACTAAAGCAGAGGTTGAGACCCATAGCCAAACTTTGGGCAGAGTGCAGGGAATCTTATGAAAGAAGGGGGAGCTAGAAAGATCTGGAGGGGTCAGGAGCTCCACAAGGAGACCAAAAGAGCCACAAAAACTGAGTCCTGGGGCCCTGCAGAGACTGATATCCCAACCACGGATGATGCATGGAGAGGACCTAAAACCCTAGCTCAGATGTAACCCATAGACTCAATCTCCAAGTGGATTCCCTAGTGAGCAGGGGCTATGTCTGGCAAAAACTCAGTGGCAGGCTCTCTGACCACCTTCCCCTGGGGGAGTGCGGCCTTACCAGGCCACAGAAGAAGACAATGCAGCCACTCCTGATGAGACCAGATAGGCTAGGGTCAGATGGAAGAGGAGGAGGACCTCCCCTATCAGTGGACTAGGGGAGGGGCATAGGAGGAGAAGAGGGAGGGAGGGTGAGAGGCCGGGATACAAATTAAATAAATAATTAATGATAAAAAGGAAAAGCTAATTTAAACTCTGTCCTTAATGGTAGTCATATTTGAGTGTGTGTGTGTATGTATGTACACATATATATGCTATACTGAATTATGTCCTCCAAAATCTGATGTTAAAATCCTAGCCCCTGGCATATCAGAAAAGAATGGTAAGTAACAGTTAACCTTGGTTGTCAAGGTGACTGAATCTGGAATCAGCTAAAAGCCATTGGACTCACCTGTGGGGATTTATTTGATGAGGTTTTTTAGAGTGTTAAGACACTAAATGTGGAAGGCATCTTCTGGTGTGGCTCAGATTACAGGAGATTCCAAAAAGTTTGCTATTTGCCTGGTTGTCTTCACGCTGTCTGGTAAGTTCATTTAGATTTTACTGATGTAAAAACCCAGCTGCTTTGAGCTTCCAACATGGAGTGAAGATCAAGGACCCTCTATGAGTCTTCCAAGTGTTTGGTACCATATTGGAACTGTTGAGATACCCAGCCTTGAGGACTAAGCAGCTATGAGAATCTTGGCCTTTCCAGCATGAAAACCACCATTTTTTGGACTAGCCAGCCACTATAATAAAACAAATGAAGTAAATCCCCTTGGCAACCTATATTCATCTTATCAGTTCTGTTCCCCAAGGAATCTAATATAGGAATCATATATTAAGTCCCAGCCAAGGTCCCAATCAAGTTAAAAACAAAATGTTTACGTTAAGACCTGATTCAACATGCCATTCTATGAAGAAACTTGAGCACACATAGAGAAAAAGGAAACAGAATATGAGGGCAGAGGGAGATAGCCAAAGAGAGGACTCAAAAGAAGTCAACCCTACTGAGGCTGATCTTGGAATTCAGCCCGTGCGGCTGAGAGGAAAATATAGTTCTATTGCTTAATCCACCCCATTTGCTATAGAAGCCCCATAAAACTAATACAAACATATTGTATGTTTAGAGCAAGCTGAACACTAAACTGATCTAAGTGACCAAATAAGAAAATCCTTATATGTATGTTTGACATTAAAATAAAAATTGTGACTCTCTTGAAAAGGATTTCTTTGACAGGAAGAGAGCTATACGTAAGATACTTTTCAGAAGTCAAAAATAAGTCCATACACCATATTGAGTGAATTTTAAAAAATGAATTGAATCTCTAACTTATGACCATGTCCATATTGTTCATTTATCCATATCTATATAAACTGAAAATAAGGTTAAGCATTGGAGAATACCATTGTCACCTTATTTGGTTAACCATTGAAACCAAAAATGATTTTTGTCTCTAGATAGCTCCCTCTAAATTCTCCTCATTTCCGCTCTCCTCCATCACTTAACATAATTTTTGTGACAGATTTCCTTCTTCCCATACCCTCCTGTCAATGGTAGTAATAAAAGTCAAGAAAGACCCATTTTGTCCCTACATCTCTGCAACTTGCAATAGTCGTCTCTGTTCCACAGAAAGAGGAGAACAGAAAGCTTGAGGCTTCTCACAGATGGCCATCCGCCATCCTCACATCTTTCCTGAAGTTCAAGGTGCTGACACACAAAGAGGAGAGAGAGAGAAAGAGAAAAAGAGAACCTTGTATGCAGTAGAGGTACCACGGGGCAAGATGATTCCAGCAGAGGTAGCTACTTCTTTGTTCTGATTCTGAGATGAGATCAAATTTCGGACTGTCTCATCATAGCTGATGTTTTCACTTTGAAAGAAAATGCTGACATTAGGCAGTGGTTCTCCAATTCAACTGTGTGTTAAAATTACCTGAGAAAGTTTTAAAACATCCCCATTTCTGCTTCCTAGCATACACCAAATGAATTGAAGAGTCTGAGGGTAGATCCTAGGCATTGGTAAATCAACTGTGAGGCCAGGGTGGTGACCTATGGGCCTATAATCTTAATTAATGCCATCTCCTATCATAACTAGAGTCAATGTGCTTAGAATTACTGTCAGCTGTCTGCTGTAACAGATGTCTGGAGACTCTTGTCTATTCCTAATGAGACTCACATCTCTGTCAGATCTGATATCGAAAAAGAAGGGTGTACTGATGGGATGATCTCTTTTCAGAATAAGTAAGACCTTATTTTCCTGTCATTAATGATTTAATACTGAAATGGATGTATTTCTCTACTGTATGATACAATTATACTTTATTTCATTTTTAATTTTAAGTTTTTAAAAAATTATGTTTATGAGGGTTTGCCTGAATGTCTGTGCACCACTATTTGCAAGCAGTGCCCTTGAAGGCCAGAAAAGGACATTGACTCCCCTGGGACCGAAGTTAAAAATAGTATCAAGCCACCATGTGGGTGCTGGGAATCACTGAGTCATCTCTCTAGTCTCCATAGTTTAATTCTAATTAAAATATGTGAAAAGGTCATTATTATTAACGAAATTTAATTAGATTATTTTAATTGGTTCTCTGAGTGCCTTTAAAATAGTTATTGCTACAAGTGTAAATAATAAGTTACAGAAGACATAAAATGTAGCCATTCACTGCATTTTTCTCCCCTAAGTTGGGTAGACAGGGAGAAGGGATCTAAGAAAAAAGCCTGTCTGCAATGAGCACAGCATGCTGTACCTACTCTCTAAGACTAAGCCTCTCTATTGCCCCCTCTACCAGTGGGCAACCACTGTCTGCACTGAGGCCTCACACCAATGGCAGGAGGTTCAGAAAGGGTTGTTTGTTAGCAAAGTTTTCATTGCTAACTTTTTTGCCCTTTCTTCCTTTAACCCCAAGAACTAGATCTTTGCCCTCAAGTCTGCTGTAAAGGTTACTAATGGTTCCTGGGTCTCCAAATATAGTCCATCTTAGTCCACATCTCGCTCATTTCATCAGCGCAATGTGGCCATTGCCGCTGCCTTGATCTTGCTTGAGCTTGGTATCTGGGATGTTCCTCTTCCTTTGGTCCCCTGAGAGCCCCCTTGGCTGCTTTTCTTGAGGGTCCTTTTCTGGGTCCTTGTCCTCTCCCTGTTATCCATGTTGGAATGCTCCAGGTTCTGCCTTCTTTCTCTTCCTCTCTCTAGACCCCTGTTCTAGAGTAATTTCCCATATCTTCAGTTTCATGTAGCTGCTTGTCCATTTTATCTCAAACTCTATGTTTCCTCAAATACAGAAAGTCTTTCTTGGATGTTATTAGCTTTTGCTAGTTTAAACCATAGAAATGAATTCTGATGTTTTTTTTTTCTCCTCCTTGCTATTTACCTCCCAATCTTCACATGGCAGTATATGACAACTCCACTTTTCCAGTTGCTTATGTCAAAGACTCTTCCTCATCCTTGATTTCATTCTTCTGTGATTCATTCTAGGACTTCATACTCAAGCTAACTTTGATGGCTTTACCTTTGAAATATATCCAGAGAGCTGCTGCCTCCAGTTTCCATCCTATCCCCAACCACCATCACCCCTCATCTGATTCTTATAGGGTCTGTTTATTGTACTTTCTGTTCTCACACTCGCAAAACCAACCCCTCTCCATCCCCATCTCACGTACAGCAGCACAAAACTGCCCTTGAAACATAAGCTATATCTCTCCTCTGCTCAAAATTCTTGAAAGCCTTCCATCTGGTTCAGGATAAAAGCCAAGTCCTCACAGTGACCTCATAGAACTACCACATAGGGTCTGCTCCACCTCTTTAGCTCCTGACTTATCAAGATGTGCACTTGTATAGAACACTGGTCTTTCTCTAGTTGAATACTACCACCATGAATCCTTTCCTAGAACATTCTACTTCTACGGAGACATAAAACGCTCTGCCTCCTTCCCTATGCAAATGTCACCTCCTCTGAGATGGCTTTGATTGCTTCATTTAAAATAATTGGGATGGTGGCACATGCCTGTAATCCCAGCATTTGGGAGATTAGGCAGTGGGACTGTGAGTTGAGGCCAGCCTCAACTAACTATCAAAAAAAAAAAAAAAAGAAAGAAAGAAAGAAAGAAAGAAAGAAAGAAAGAAAGAAAAACACAATAGATAGATAGATAGATAGATAGATAGATAGATAAAATCATGATGTCGCTTACTCACCATACTCCTGCTGCTTTGCTTTGTTATTTAGTGCTTTGACCAGCAGTGTATTTATCTGTTGTCTGTTTCCCTCCCATGCTGTGAGCTCCCCAAGGGCTAATTGTTTCCTGTCATATCCAGCAACTCTGAGAGCAGTGCCTTGAATAATGTTCAAGTTATAGATACTCCTTGAATTACAGCCAGTATCTTAGTTTTAAGAAAAAAATTTTTACTCCAAGATCTGAATTTTTTATCCTTTGATAACTGATAATTTTAAAACCAGAATACACTAATAGATTCCACCAAAACCTGTATGGTTAGCTCTCATTAGGGACAGCTCAATACCATAATGCTTATCACTATCAGTGATAATGTGCATGCTTATTTTATATACCAGTGAGAAAAATGCTTTCATCTGGAGTCGTGGCTGTTGGTGAAGGCAAGGCCTCTTTGTTCAGTGGTGTAACCACTGATTAATTTCCTGGCCTCCCAACTCCTCAAGTTCATACAAGTGACTTGAATAAACTCTATGGACACAAAAGACGTGAAGTAAGAGGGGGCTTGTTGAGAAGAAAGGTTTCACTAAGAGAGAAATGGAGCATGAAGGAGTGGACGGAAGGGTGTGTGAAAAAGATGAAAATTCATTATATACACATATAAAACTGCCAAAGAATAAAAACACCAATTTAAATAAAAACAAAAGTTATGCCATCTAAAGTAGAGCATGCTATTTATTGAGAAATGCTTTTTTATTGTTGTTGTCTTTTGAAGAATTGGGAAAATTATTTACATCTCAGAGTTACAGAAGTGGGGTGGTTGACCTTGCCTCATCTGCTCTGTACCCTGGGGTCACAGAGGCTGATGAGGGGAGAGATAAGGTGTGGGTGGGTGGGGGAGATAGAAGCACAGAGAGTCACAATAGCCTGAGTCATGGGTATGTTATTAAAGGAAGGTGGGGGGAGAATTAGTACTTGTGTGCCAGAGGCAGGGTGAAAACTGATTTTACCTAAATGAGCCTTTCTTTATAAAGTTCTTTTTGTTGCCCTTGAAAGATGTTTACTTCTTAAGGGATAAACATAGGTGATAAAAATAACACACACCAAAACAAAGACAAATAACTTTCCAATTAGTCCAGCCAATTTCGTCTTAAACAAATAAAAGTCTGTTTTGTTTTTTATTATTGTTGTTGTTGTTGGTTTTTATCTTTTGCGAAAGAAGTGATTGACTTTGCTTTCATTCCAAAAGCATTTATAGCATTCCCAAGAGGATATTTCTGGTGAATAAAATGAAAATCTGAGATGAAAAACTGCCAGGTCAGTTATCAGAGTGTTTGATTTATGGCCGAGAGGCAGTTGGCTTCACTCTGCTGGTGTGTGAGCCACTGTAGAGCAGAGAGAGCAGAGCCTCTCCTGAGATGGGTAGCCGCTCACTGAATCACTTCCCATGGCAGGAGGTCGTAAAGGATGCAAGGCTTAAAGCCCATGCAATATTAGATTAGCAGGAGTGTTTTACAGGGACATTATCCCTGGGAACAAAAACAGATATTGAAGGACAAAGAGCAATTTTATCCCAAGCTGCTCACTAGATTCCTGTCCAAGAATTAGTCTTTCTATTATCTATGGCAAAAATCAAGTCTTTTTTTTTTTGCCAGAGTGGTGATTAACTTAGTGCTCTCATCATTTCTAAAAGTTTTATATTATATATAGTAAAAATTTAGGGGAAGCAAGGGGTATATACAGAAAAGAATGGGCAAACATTTTTACTTCCTTCTCAGTTCTATGCTGGCCTCTTTTTTTTGTTTTTGTTTTTGTTTTTGTTGTTTTTTTTTCTTCCCTAGGCTATACTTGTTGGCCTGACCAGTACACTAAACTATAGGAAAACGAACGATTAAAAAATAAGCGTGTGCACGCGTATGTGTTGGGTTTGCCTCCTCCCTCTCCATCTTACTCCTCCAGGACAGGATCTCTCACTGAACCTAGAGATTCCTGATTTTTAGCTAAGCTGGATGGACCACAAGCCCCATCAATTACAGTAACCCTGTGAGTGGCTAGTGAAAAGATGATCTACTAGCAAGAGAGTGCAGTGCCTAGGAACCTGGAGGATCCTGGCAACCGGAGTTTGAGTTCTTTGGTGTTTACTTTTCATTAGAGGCTCCGGGGCTTCAATTAGCCATCGGGATTGGGGTTTTGTTTTGTTTGCTTTCTGGGTAAGTAGGACACACTCCTGTCTCCTAGTGTTGAAACAAGGGTTAAGTAGAGTAGGGCTTTCACAGACACAGTATCACTTACTTCCCTGCCTCACTTTTTCTATCCATCCTCTGGCAACAGATTCTGTTCCAGGTCAACTGTCTCCTGGTGACAGGGATTTCAAGCTCAGGCCCCATGACTATACCCCTCAGTGTATGGAAGAGCTCAAGTGAACCTGGTCCTCCACAAGGTGCTGAAGGAAAGTGCCAGTGTAGAGCAGTAACGGAAAGATGCTTAGATCCCATGACAGAAGCCAGTTTCCCTATTACCTGAGGGGTTGCTGCCCAAATTGATAAATTGTTCAAAACACCTCAAGGCCAAATTAAGTTTCAAGTGGTCTTGGGCTGGTAAGACATGTGCTAAACAGAAAAGAATCTTTACTAAAGAAATTCTTACTATAGGATTTTGGACTACCTACAAATGGTTTTTCGGAGAGAAAAGGGAAAAGTGATAAAAACAAATTAAGTACACAAGAACAAAAGCCTGGTGGGTAAATCAGAACACCAGATGGGAAGAACCAAATCTGAGAGAGGCCCACCCGGATGTTAGCACTGGTGGATGAGGGCTGTTTCTTAAAACATGCACCAAGTGAAAAAAATAATAAGCTGGTTTGTAAACATTAAAGAGCAAACATTGAAAGAGTTTTTCAGTTAGGATTTATAAGCAATGCCCCCCCCCACATGCTGCGTCTTCTCAGACCGTACTGCAATCAGCTTGCAGTGAAAATTAAAAAGGCAACAATATCTCACTACCGTGAAACAAACACATTTAGGAAACTGATTAGGAAAAAAAAATGACATATATTAAGAAAGTATTGTGAACTGAACAACATTGAAAATTGTGCATTTGAATGCAGACAACTAAGTTCAATCATGGAGAGAAATCTAAGGTTTTAAAAATCTATACACTTTTTTTTTTTTTAAGGAAAAGACTAAAAAATTGATGAGTCAAGAAAGCACTCGCTGCAGAGGTTAGAAAATGAACAGCCAAGTAAAATTAAAAAAAAAAAAGTAGGAGAAAGGAAATGATAAAAGTGAAAATGGAAAGAAAATATAACACCAACATGTAACTGATGATACAGCAAAGCCAAGAGGTGGCACTATAAAGTCTAATGTAAGTCACAGACTTCTGGCACCCCTTGTGAAGGAGAGGTTTCTGTGGTCCAAGACTCACAGGATGTGATGGTGAGATGGGAAGTAGAATCTGTTCCTTAAGGAAGTTGCTTAGGACAATGTGCTGCAGAGGCAAACCACAGAGGTAAATGGCAGCTCTGTCGTTAGCAAGAAATAGACATTTAGTGTAAAGAGCCATGTTTCAGAAGGACCCTCAGGTTATGTGATACACATTTATTTATGTTACTATAGTAACTTCCACAGTCTAAGTGAAAGTGGGTTCAATACCCCATTTTTTTTTGCCTTTACCAGTAATCTTTTCTATTGTTCATGCTCAAGTGAAGTGTCTTTTAGCAGGTGTGCTGGCTCCTTTTATGTTGACACTGACTAATTTGAAAGGAGGGAACCTCAATTGAGAAAATACCGCATTTTCTTTTTAAAAGTTTTTTTACTTTTTTTTCTTCTTCACAATTTATTCATTATTTATCCAGTTTGAAGCCCCCTCCCTCAACTCCCCCAAGTCCCACCTTCCCTCTTTCTTCCCTCATCCCCTCTCCCTCATCCACTGAAAGGGGGAGTTCTCCACTATTGCCATCTGCCCATAGCTCATTAGGTCTCATCAGGATTGCCTGGATCCTCTTCCTCCATGGCCTGGCAAGGCCGCATCATCAGGGACGAGTTCATGATAGAGGCTCCTGTCACTCAGAGATCCACATGGAGACTGAGCCGCCAGTCAGTTACATCTGAGCAGGGGGTCTATGATCTCTCTATGCATGGTCCTCCATTGGTGCATCAATGTCTGCAGGACCCCCTGGGCTCAGATCTTTTAGTTTTGTTGGTCTCTTTGTGGGGCTCCTGTTCCCTCATGTCACTCTATTCCCACCCCTCTCTTCCTTTGTAAGACTCCCTGCGTTCTGCCCAAAGTTTGTCCCTGAGTCTCAGCATTTGCTTAGATCCCCTGTTGGGTGAATCCTTTCAGAGGACCCTCTTTAGTAGGCTCCCATCCTGTTTCCTCTTAGTGATTGATGGAGTAGGGCTCGGCCCATTGTAGGAGGTGCCACTGCTGACCTGGTGGTTCTGGATTGTGTAAGAAAGCAGGCTGAGCAATCCATGAGACACAAGCCAGTAAGCAGCATCCCTCCATGGCCTTCACACCGGATTCTGAGTTCCTGCTGTGACTTCCCTCAATGGACTGTGACTCAGAATATGTACGCCAAATAAACCCTTTCCTTCCCAAGTTGCTTTTGTTCACGTAGTTTTGTCACAGAAGTAGTGACCATAACTAAGACAGCAGGCTTAAGACAAGGCCAGCGACTGATGAGTGAAAGAGAGTTTAAGAGATGTTAAAAGAGTTAAAGCTCTTTATCTGATTGTTGAATGGCTAAAATATGTACAGTCCAGTCCAAAGGAAGACAATGACCTATTCTTGGGTCAAAGTTAGGAAAAAGCAGGCTGAAATTAGGATCATTCCCTTGATTCTCCCACTGATGTCTTTTGGAAACACCCAGTCTTGGTCTTTACATCTATAAAATAAAGGAAAGCCAATGTACTCCAAAATTCACTCTCAGTTAGAAAGTCTGCCCCTGTGATCAGAAATAAGTTTGTTTGTTTGTTTTCCTGTGTTCTTGCTCTATCTGTAAATATGTGACTGGCCAGGGAAGAGAGTGCTGAGATGGCCGGATGATGACATCCTTCGTTAGGTTTAGTTTTAAAGTCTGCCTTACTTTTTCTAGGTCTCTAATACTTTGTAAGCCTTGAATGTATTTCCCTTTTTGTCTTTTCTTCAATAAAAGTGATATAAGCTTCATGGGAATGAAGGGGGTGACAGCAGCTTTGGCATCAATGTCTAAATGCTTACCAGTTTTATGCTTTACTAAGTGATATTGCAAGTAATATATTCATACTTCAATAAAATATGAAAAATATACATCTCTGGGGGAGTAAATTTAGGGGAATTAAATTACTTTGTTTTTAAATATATTTACAATGACTTAAAATTAATTATAAGCTACAATTCAAGTCCACAGTGGAACGATTAAGGTGGCATGGGTGCTGCGTCCTTGGGAGGGTAGTTCACACCCTCTACACAGTATTTAGATGTTAGTGTTGCATATGAAGAAGGAATGGTGGTCTGTGGCTGAGGGTTGTCTTAGAATTATAACACACAAGGGTGGGGATCGGGGTTATAACACAGAAGGGTCAAGGTTAGACTTAGAGTGCAGAAAGGGTAGGCTTAATGTTTTAGGGCACATCAGTGTTTAATGAAGGGAGGAAAGGGCATAGAATAGAAAACACCATTGCCAGGTCACAAGGAAGTCAGGCTATGATTTAACTCACCCTTTAAAAAGATCTGGACAAGAAAATCTTCATGAATTGAATGAGGGAAAAGATACCTGTCTTATACCCATATCTGAAAATATATAATAATCTGGCTTAATGGCCTCTCAACACTGCACCCATGTTTTTAAAATGTCTTCAGAGCGTACTTTCTAACATATTTAGGTGCCCTGGTGCTTGGGCTGCAAAGCTTTCCTATGGAGCTTTCAGACTATTTTCAGAAGTTACATTTCACAATAGGTAAGAAAATGAATGACCTTAGAGCTATTTCTCTATCTCTGTCTGAGTTGAAGTTCCTATCTCTGTCTCCTCCACATGGGCCTAGCACTCAAAGAGTTGCCTGCCTTGCTTGCAAAATACTGCTTTTTTTTTTTTTTTTAAATAAAACTCCAGTCTTCACTGCTGTCCTCAAACATTTCAGGGGGTCAAGATCTCTTTTGCTAGTAAGACATTCCCGCACTTTCTGACTATCTGAGCTGCTAAGCTCGTTTAAAGTGTTAATTACCAAGGTGATTTCAGGCGTTATACCAGAGGAGAAAGTAGATTGGCCTGGACATGTCTAAGGTTTTGTTTCAACTTTGAACAGAATACTATTAGGTGAAATTTTTCATATTTTAAACACTCATTGACATTGAATGGGGAAATAAAGCTAACAATGATTCACTTAGTACAATCAAGTGATACTTTTAAAAAACTACTAAAAGTTCAAGAAGTCATCTTACTGGTCTTAAATATGAGCAATGTGTAATGGTTCAGTTTTTTTTGTTTTTTTTTTTCTGTCTCAAACAAGTATCTAGAGGTTGTGTTTATACAGAGTTTTTATATTAAAATTTAAACACACTAAAAATAATTCTAGTGTTGCTATGTAACCCAGGTTGGCCTAGGACTTGCCCTCTTCCTGCATCAGCCTTTCAAGTTCTGGTATT
This sequence comes from Psammomys obesus, assembly GCF_907164565.1. NCBI lineage: Eukaryota > Metazoa > Chordata > Mammalia > Rodentia > Muridae > Psammomys > Psammomys obesus. Next base: position 2,367,174 of record NW_026586662.1, read on the forward strand.
ACAGACAGATATCATCATGTCCTGGACTAAGTGGGAAATATTAGAGCGGCTGAAGTAAATGAGCTGCAAGAATTAGCAAGTCCTAAGAGAACCGTGTGAAGAGCCGGAAGAAACAGCTTTTGATACTTCCGGCTGTGCTCCTTTGACTGCGGCTACACAGTCCTGTCTGAAGCACAGTGAGGTTTTCCTAAGGAAGTACGCATCCCTGAAGTTCTTGACTTGATGGGTCCCAGGATGTTCTCTTAGAGCACGATCAACCTCATCAGTAGATGAGGCTTCTCTTTCGCATCCTGTTGCTATAGCGCTGACCACCACTACGTGCGTAATTCCTGGGAAGATATGTTAAATATGAACTCTTTCCTGAAATTCGTATTTTCCTGGGACTGAAGAGATGGCTGTGCGATTAAGAGCACTTGCTGCTCTTGCAGAAAATGTAGGTTTGGTTCCCAGTACCACAGGTAGCTTCCTGTAACTCCAGTTTCAAGGGATCCAATGCCTTCTTCCGGCCTTCCTAAGCACTCAAGTACACACAGATGGTGCTCATACATACGTGGAGACAAAGGCTCATACACATGAAACAATAAAATTGACAAACCTTTAAAAGTCATACTTTCTAGTTACATGTTTTTAAAGACAGGCTGTCACTAGGTAGCCCTGACTGGCCTCAAACTCTGTGTGGAGACCCAGAACTACCAGAGCTCTCTGTCTGTGCTAGAATTAAAGATGTTTGCCAACAGGCATGGCCTCCAATTTATTTTTCAATGTTTCAATTAATTGCTAATAAGCAATTCATATAAACAATTCAAAAATAAAAGTATACAAAGAAAAGGTCTGCCTCAGCGCTTCCTTATCTCACATTCCTTATTTCTTAGATCACCTTATTCTCTCCCATCATTAGTTATCATTTCATGTGCTTATAGATTTTAAAGCCAATTGATATGCAGCAGCTGTGTGGCCATAATAATTTATTTATGAGGAAATTTATTTAAGCGTATTTATTGGATAAGTCAGAACATGTAAAGCAATATCCATCTCAAGGTAGGTAAGAACCATTTGTTTTCATGGTTCACTCTATTTTCCTTATATAGTCATTAACAATACATCATTTCAGCCTCAAAAAAAAAAAAGGTCCTGTTCTGGATGATAAATCAATGTGCTGCCTGTAGGTAGAAGTGCTAGGAGAAGTAATACAAACACATGAACGTTAGAACAGGAATTGACATTTGCAAGCACATATGGTGATTAGTAATAAAATGTGGGAGAAACAGAAGAGTTTCCTCAAAGAATTATTTTAGAATCCGAGCACATTAAGTTAGAGAGAGAGAGAGAGAGAAAGAGAGAGAGAGAGAGAGAGGGACAGGTGGTCCTAAAGATTAAAATTAACGTTGGGGAAAGGAGAAAATTTAGAGGTGGTGTAAGAAACACTATTGATGGCTGTGAATATAACTGACACAATCTAGAATCACATGAGGAGTCTCAACACGGCTTATCTAGATCAGGTTGAACTGTGAGGATGTCGAGGGGATTGTCTTGATGACGTTGATTGATGTGGGAAGACCCAGTCTGCTGTTGGTGGTGTCATTTCCTAGGTTTGAGTCCTGGACTGTGTAAGAGAAGAGAAAATATGCTGAGGAGTAAGTTCACATGCATTCATTTCTCTCTGCTCTTGGCTGTGGATGGGAGGTGACCATTGTAAGCTCTTGGCACCTTCACTCCTTTGCTATGATAGACTGTAAACTGGAATTTGGGGCTAAAATAAACTGTTTGTCCTGTAGGTTGCTTTTACTCTTTGTCAGGGTATTTGGTCATAATCACAGAAACTAAACTAGGACAATGATCTCCCATTCCATGTTCCAATAACCTCCTTTCTTTGTGGGAGTGACTCACATTTGTTTAGCCCTCTTTTGCTGCAAGATTCTGTTGGGGGAGGAGGAAGTACCTGTATTAGTCTAAGATGATTGTGGTAACTCTTTACAAATTATCTATCATTGCCTAAGGATCATGTGGCCGAATTCTAGCCACTGTGATGAGGAGTCTGATGAGGGAGAAGATGTCTGAGAAAGATTTACAGACATGGCCTCGTAACAATGAGTGGCAACATACCCTATGCTTTAGTAGTTCCATAATGTCATACTGCCTAGTGATGTTTTAATAATTGTTTTAGTACTTGAATGTACAGTATATGATATTCATACCCAGAATTACCAAGTGAAACATTTCTCAGAATGTGTGTTTTTCTGCCTTTAGTTCTTACCACAAGGACAAAAGTCTCTGTTCCTGACTCAGACATTGCAGGAAAAACAGCAGCAAGAAGGACATTTTTGGAATCATCCTAAGGCCATGGGACTTTGCTAGATGACATATTAAGACAGGCTCATAGTGATAAGAGATCACTATAACAGTAATACAAGAAAGAAATCCCGATGATACCAGCATCTAAATTACTTCTGGAGCTCCCATACGCCAGGAATTATTATAGGGAGCAAAAAGCCTTACATTAGAGGAGACTAAGAATTATGTCTTCTATTGTCTGAATGCCCCAAATTCTCCATGGAGAAAGAACAGTACAAAGGCAAATTAAGAGGGGGAGATGTCATGCATTGGACTTTGATCTCTCTCTATCTGGAGCACTAGCGTTGCCACCTGTACCTTCACAGCCATGCCCCCTGCCTGCCCCATCTCTGTTTCTAACCACCAGCCGACCCACCAAAGCAGAAAGGCTGCGTCTCCCACCAGAATGCAATTCTTTCTAAATTCAATTTGCCGTTAGATCCACATTGTAGTTTTTTTTTTTTTTTTTTTTGCAGTGCAAAGGCCATTACGTATATAATAGAAGTCCCAAATAAGTATTTCTTTAATTCATGAATATGTTGAATAAAATCAAATAAGATACTTAGTGCAAGATTTCAGATCCAGATATGAAATCGAGGAGGTGTTAATGGGGTAGGAGGCTGCTAGCCGCACACGTATGTGTAAAGACCGTCTCTGACATTTGAAGCTCAAGCTATTTGGATACCTTGAGCACTGAAATTAATATTTATTTCAGGATAATTAGTCAAAATGTATAAACATACTTTAATTTATTGGCCTTTTTTTTTTTTTGAGAAGTACAGACGCTGAGACTTAATTTCTGCAGAATCGGCTCACTGAGCTTTAAAATCCACTCTACTCCGATAACATGACATAAACGATGCATATGAAGTCATGGTGAGTGCTGAGGTGTCTCTGTGCGTGCCGCACACATTAGAAGCTCAGGAGAGCTCATCTGAAGCCAGTCTGCCCAATTTGGGCAGTGGATGTTGATGTCTATGTATCAAAACTATTTATCGCAGAAAATGAAAAGAGTCAGTAAGACATAGAATTACCATTATAGGTGTTGCTTCTCACAACAGCTAATGCCTTGGGACTCTTTAACAGATCATTTCATTGTTGACATTGAGGCAGTTTCATGTTCAAGGTGCCCACTGCCATCACCTTCACAGGAATCAGAACTTTGGATCTATCAGATTGGAAGTACAAAAGTGAAGTTCAAGAGGAAGCAGCTCTTCAGAAGCTTCTAGAAATACTGGTTTTCTGAGGGTGAAGAAGGGGGGCCTCAAAAATGGTCAGAACCAATGTGACAAGAGAGAGCCAAGCGACAGCATGAATAATTCCTTATCTAAATAATGAACATGCTTTACATGCAGAGGGTCTACACAAAGAATTACAACTGGTCCTTTCCACAATATTTATTTATCAGAGAATAAACTGGTAACTTTATGAAGCTATCTCTATAAAATAGCTGTATTTTGAATGTTTTGGAGATGATAATACATCTATAAAATATTTTAATACATATAGTATGTGATAATATTGAATATACTGTATAACATAAATTAATATTTTATGATACTTCTGATGTTATTTTTATAAGTTAACAAATTGATTTATAAATGAAATTATTAATATATATCCTATTAGTAGGGATTAAACTTAAACATTTTATAATGTCTTTAAAATTTTTTTAAGTTTTAGTTTTTTAATTTTATCATCATCACCATTTCTTTTCAAAACAAGATTTCTCTAGGTAACTTTTGGCTGTCCTAGACTTGCTTTGTACACCAGGCTGGCCTCAAACTCACAGAGATCCACATGCCTCTGCCTCCCTAATTGTAGGCTATTACAGGTGTGAGTCCCTGCATTCAGCTTTATAATTTCTTTATAGCAATTATCAGAACACTGAAATATGAAATCAGATAATAATACCTGTTATCTCCTTAGATGATTTCTCTGATGCCTTTATTAACGACATCCTCTGAATTTTAAAAACACATTATTTTTCTTAAAAGGTCCCATGTATGGATATAACCTAGAACCTTTGCTTGGATGAAGCTTGTGGTAGCTCAATAACCAATTGGTTTCCCATAGTAAGGGGAACAGGGACTATCTCTGACAGGAATTCAATGACTGGCTCTTTGACCTCCCCACCCCCTCAAGGGAGGAGCAGTCCTGCTAGGCCACAGAGGAGGACTTTGCAGCCAGTCCTGAAGATACCTGATAAAACAGGGTGAAATGAAAGGGGAGGTGATCCTCCCCAATCCATGCACTTGGAAAGGGACAGGGAGAAGCTGAGGGAGGGAGGGTGGGATTGGGAGGGAATAAGGGAGTGGGATACATTTGGGATACAGAGTTAATATAATGTAACTAATAATAATAAACAATAAAAAATGTAAAATAAAAAAGTTCCCCAAATTGTCAATGTCCATTTATGATTAATTATGTCTTCAATTAATTGTTTTTTATAGACATTGATTTTTAATAGAACAAATGCTCTTCCCCCCTCCCTCCCGGTCTCTATTAAGTTTAGGACAGATTTTGCCAAATGAAGGATAATATGAATTTTAAATTTTCATGTTCAAATAAATATCTAAGAGTTTCCACATGTCTTAGGTTGTGGAGTTCTTTTGTTTGTTTGTCTTACTTAATTTAAAGTAAACATATCAAATAAATATATATGTCAAAACTCTTCAATAAATGCCTTCTCATCACTCATTTGAACATTTTGCCTAATGCAGCTACTAAAACATCACAGAGCTTCTAATTACTTTTTAATTAAAAATACATATATCATAAAATGCAAGTTGCATCATGATTCTTTTCAAAGTCCGGGAAATTGCAAAGTATGTGTTAATGTTCTTATTTAGAAATATTGGTTTATTAACCATAGTGTACTAAATTTTGAAATGTTGAAAAGGGCATGGGAAAAGAGGAATCCTTGTTCATTGCTGGGGAGAGTGCAAATTAATAGATATTACAGAAATCAACCTGGAGGTTCTTCAATAGAACTGTCATATGACCTGGCGATCCCATTCCTGAGCACATGCCCAGAGAACTTCACATCCTACCATAGAGCTATGTAGACATTCATGTTTGTCTCTGGTCTATTTATAACAGCAAGGGAACAGAGTCAGCCTAGATATCCATCATCAGATGAATGAACGATGAAAATTTGGTCCATGTAAAAAATGGAGTATTATTAAGGTGTAAACCAAAATGAAATCATTTAAAATGTTCTATTAAGTGGCCCAAACTCAGAAAAACAAACAAACAAGTGAGATCTTATGTTTGCCCTCATCTGTGGATCCTAACCTACAATATATCCCATGTTCGTCTGTAAATGTCTACAAACATGAGGATAACATGACATGTAGAAAGGAAAAACCACAGAGGACTTTTTGACCATGTGGCAAGATGCAGGCAAAAGGATGCAAGAGTTATGAAAAAGCTTATAGCGCCTAATTGTCGTTCTAGTTTCAGCTCTCTCACAGTCCTGTTTTTCTTTAGTTTTGGTGGATATGTGAGTAAAATCCTATTTAGTGGTGAAAGTGTAAAAGCCTAAGCTGAGTATTGTGGCTTCAGTGTGGCCATGTGATCTGTGTAGGATTGCGCTATGTGTATGCTGTGAGGCTAGAAACTGTTTGCACGCTTTTCTCAAACCAGCTTTGTTGTGTTTTCATTTGTGAGTTAATTAGAATCAAGCGATTTTATTTATAAAAACTGAAATTTTATTCACTCAAGTGATTAATTATGCAAACCGACCAAGTGTAGTTCGATGTAGTAAATCACCTTGAACACAGTATTTCCAAAGTATGATCATTTTTTTAAGGTCAATATTTCATTTTGTTTTTATCTTCCGGTTTCTAAATAATTGATGATGTCTCTGTGGCCCTAACAGTGGGCGGTTAATATTAATGAGGATCTTATACAAATTACACATTCATCATGGCAGTGAACCTCTTTAAAGGTCATTGCTGCGTAAGTGGCTACAAAATAGAAAAGGATATATTAAATGCATATAAAAGAGAATAATTAGGTAAAAACTATGAGTTTAACAGAACTCCATTTTGTAATTCCCATTTCTATTCTCACCTAGTAATGTGTAAGACACACAAGTATCAGGGTTCATATCTAGCACAGGGATGTATTGAAGAAAGACTGGTGATGGATGGGTCATCTTCTTTGACTCACCCTTCTTTGATGGAGTTATGATTGCATCCTAAACCATCTTTAAAAAATCATTCTATCTGGCGCTTTCTCAGACAACTAGGAATAGTGCTTCCTCAAGATCCAGCCATACCACTCCTAGGCATATACCCAAAAGAGGCTCAAGTACACAAAAAGGACATTTGCTCAACCATGTTTGTAGCAGCTTTATTTCTAATAGCCAGAAGCTGGAAACAGCCCAGATGCCCCTCAACTGAAGAAAGGATGCAGAAACTGTGGTACATCTATACAATGGAGTATTACTCAGCAATGAAAAATAAGGAAATCATGAAATTTGCAGGTAAATGGTGGGACCTGGAAAGGATCATCCTGAGTGAGTTGTCCCAGAAGCAAAAAGACACACAGGGTATATACTCACTCATATAAACATACAACATAATAAACCCAATAATAATAAACATAATAAACAGAATAAACCCACTAAAATCTGTACATCTAAACAAACTAAGCAAAAGAGAGGACCATAACTAAAATGTTCAATCCCCATCCTGAAAGGCAAAGAGGATGGACATCAAAAGAAAAAGAAAATAGGAACAACATAGGAACCTGCTACAGAGGGCCTCTGAAAGCCAGAAGAAAACAGGAAACAACCTCGGAACCTGCCACAGAGGGCCTCCGAAAGCCTCTGGCATGCAGACTGTCAAAGCAGATGCTGAGCCTGATGGCCAACTGACGGGCAGAGTGAATGGAATTTTATGTAAGATGTGGGAAATAGTAAGAGCTGGAGAGGACAGGAACTCCACAAGGAGAGCAGCAGAACAAGATAATTTGAACACAGGGAACGTCCCAGAGACTCATACTCCAACCAAGGACTATTCATGGAGATAACCTAGAACCCTGACAATGCAGCCACTTCTGATGAGAACTGATAGACTAAGATCAGAAAGAAGGAGAGGAGGACCTCCCCTATCAGTGGACTTGGGGAGGGGCATGCATGCAGAAATGGGGGGAGGGTGGGACCGGGAGGGGAGAAGGGAGGGGCTTATGGGGGGATACAAAATGAATAAAGTGTAATTAATAAAAATTAAATAAAAAATTAAAAAATATCATTCTATAAGCTTAATGATACTGAATTTTCTATTTTCCATACATCCATTTTATGGATACCAAAAAAAAAATCTATTATCGCCCTATCAAATATATTGCCAAGTAATAGATTCATAAATCTAACCCATGGCATGTAGACCTGAAACTTGGGTAACTCTCAGGTTTCCATGCTTATCAAGGTAAAACAGCTGGTATTGCAAGTGGTCACTAGGGCTAATGTATGGACCACTTCTTGCATCATTAGTTATGAGAACGAAATGTTATATCTTCCACCATGGAACCCTCAGAAGATCATTTCATGAATTACTCCAGGTCAAACCACATGAGTGGGATTGAGACAAGCCAGCTAAGAGCCAGCACAAATGATTGAAATGATCTTGAATCCCAACCAAATAATTATGAGTAAGTGCAGATGACTAGTGGAAAAAAAAAAAAAAAAAAAAACAGCCAGTTCATGAAAATGCAAGAAAAAGCTTTTATTTAAGGAACTAAATATGTAACAACAGACAACTGACTTAGCAGTATTAATTATATTTCATCTAGAAAGAGTTAGCAAGCAAGCTGAGCTTATCCTTTGAAGGATCTGGCTTACCCTTCAAGCTTATTATCCATGTGTTCAGCGTAAACCCTGACAATACAAAATTTTAAATTGTCTTTAACTTGTACTTTATTTACTACTAAATGAGACCATTAGAAGCTCAAATGAAAGTGGAAGGTTATTAAAATTGTCCTGGTTTATTTAATGTAACTGTTAATAACGTAGTGTTGGATTTTCTTAAAGCAATCATTAGCAAGGCTAAGCCAATGGGATGGGCAACATGGACAAGCCATGTTTGAGCTGGGGAAAAATGGAACAGTAGATCAATTTATCCACAGTACTGATGCAGGACTTTTTTTCCCCTTTTTAATACGACGGGACTTTCCTCGCCTAATTTTGCTTGACCCAACAGTCTAGGTTTGCAAACTTTCATCTTGATCAAAGATGGACTTGGGCCAATGGTTCCTGAGTTCATTTCACTCCAGAAATGATTAATGATAAAGATGTTATTGGGGGTGAACAGAGTGGAATCAAGCTTGTTAAGAGAAATTAAGGAAAGCCAAGAAATTAAGAAAATTAGAAGTAAGAAATTAAGGAAAAATAAGCAAAACACAAGAATGAAAGGAGCTCTTCAGACAGTATAGGCTCTTGAAATTCTTTGTCTCTGTTGTTTGTTTTTCTTTGTTTTGGCAGAAGTTTGGCAAAGGCTGCAGCAGTTTCTGTGAGATGGGTTAGTCACCTGGGCTGTCCCTGGCTGAGGCAGTGAAGGGCCCACACTTTCTCTGAATATTCCCTCTGGCCCAAAAGGAAGAAGAATGAGCTGTTCCTGTGTTGGCCATCCTTTGGAGGTGGCTGAAGCTTCTCTGACTTCTGTTTCTTTAGCCGTTGACCTTGGCTGTCTGTTAGCTATTAGCCCTGGCTGCTGTTAGCAACCTTCAGCCTTTCAGGTATCTCTTTGCTGTTCAGTATTTTAAGCTCCCTTTGTTTCTCTTGATACCAAAACAGCTCCTGTTTTTTGTTAATTCCTTGTCTACAACGTGGTCTACAGTTGCTTTCCTAAAAGTAGGCAGAAGTCTTTTTAGAAGCTATCATTGCTTAGTCTGTTACAATTAGTGGCATTTTTGAAGCAACATTGTATAAAAGATGGATAGTCTGGCACATGTTTATTGGATGGTGTGGGGTGACGTGTCTCTTGGAAGTTAATCAGCCTGCTACCCAACACTGGCTTTGCTTTCCAGAGCCTGCCTGACACTAATCAAGTCTGCTTGGCTATCCCATACCTCACCACAAGCATCTTTGCTTACCATCCCCAGTGCTCTTGGTTGAGATATTAACACGAATATCCCATATAACCATGTAAGTGTCACTTTAACACATGTGACAACTTGGAGGTTTTCCTCATGGCTCATTTTCCCTTACCTACAGAGAGCTAGCTCCTGTGTAACTACAAAATGACTTTTTGATCATCAAGAACTGGGCCTCTAAGTCAGGCATGACAGCATAAACCTATAATCTTAGTACTTAGGAGGCTGAAGCATGATGGTTATGAATTCAAACCATCCCTGGCTCTATAGCGAAAACCTCTTTCAAAACCAACCAACCACCCAAACAAACCAAAAACTAGGAGTCTGCATGCAAATATCATGACACCCATTATTTTATACTATAATTATATGCTAATGAGAGAGAAAAAGAGAGAGAGAATTCTCCTGGTTCTGTATAAAATTCAAATGGTAAATTCCTGACTATGCTCAAAATTTCACAATATGAGCAACCAGAAACATTTTTTCCTACTGTTTCTTGATTAACTTAAACATACTTAAAATGTAGCTCTGTAAGCTTCCACCTTCATGGAAAAAGAGTTTTAAGTCTTCTGGGGAGGTAATGGAGCTCAGGGGCAGAATGATTGTGTCCCATGCCCAAGTACTGGACTGAATCCTCAGCCCTAAGAAACCACAAATTGTCAGTTTTCCTAATAGCTAGTATTTTTAGAATTTGTTTATGAGATCAATGGTTTTAAGAGATGTATAGTGCTGCCCCCTCCCTATGGGCTTATGAACACACATCCTTGAGGCAAAAGCCCTTGGGTCCCCTGCACCCAGCTCTAATGAAGGCCTTGGGCTACATCTTCTACCTCAGTTCTGAAATGTTGATTTTCCTGATGGTTCTTCCCTTTTTTTAGAGCACTGTAGCACAATGGAAAGTTAAAGCTGCAGTTGATTTTTGAGGGATGAAAGGGAAAGAGTAACATCCGAGGGATGTTTATTATTTCATTTCCTCTACATGTGTGATTTTGTATCCGTGCAGTAGCTGACATTATGAAAGACCCAGGCGCTTTGAAATTGCTTCTGCCTGGAAACAGCTGTTAAACACTTTCATATAACAGATCGCTGCAATATGCAAATAGTACCATACTATAGACAAGAACTCTTCAAATGATTGTTTTATTTATTTGTTTATTAATTTTTTTTTATCCATTGAACTCTGGATCCTCCTGCCACAGCCTCTGGAGTTACGGGATTACAGGCTTGAGCTCCTATGCTGGGTTTGTGTGAATGCTTGAGTAGAGTGGATAATATCATAGTTTCCATTTGGAGCTTGCTCATTACTGGCCATGTGTAACAAGTCCGAAACGTGTGTCTGGCAAATGCAAGGAGGAGGACTGAGCACAGCACCCAGCTTAGGAAGAAGAGGCGAACAAAGCAGGCATCCTTGACCTAAAACAAAGCTCACTACTGAAAATGACAGGCTTCTTACTTTTCTTCCAGTTACTGTTTTTTCAAATACTGTTTTTTTTTTCCTAATTCATTTTAGGAAATTTATTTTTTTTTAATTAAAAGATTCTTTTGAGTACGTTTCCATTTGATGGAACTCTTGATGTTTGTGGTTTTTTTTTTTTCAGCACTAGGGATTAGACCTCATACTTTGTGTGTGCTAGGCAAGCACTCTGTTGCTGACATGTAATTCCAGCACATATGTTTGCAGATTAGTATATTATACACACACAAACACACAAGGTATGGTCAGAGGGGAGGTGGGAGAGAGATGGTGAGGGGAGAAAGACCTGGAGAAATAGAATCACTTCTAGTCACTGACAGAACCAAGAGCAGCTTGTTCAGGCAAACACTGTGAAAATGACTTTTTCCCAAAGGAAATATGTACTTACCTAAACATAATAGCAATATCAGTAGGCAAGGCCTATCACATAGATTGCTCCTTGGCATTCAGGCAGGTCCTGTTTCACCTCCCTCAGTATGTTTGAGTGTACAAACTCCCAGGTGTCTTGTGACATCAGAGGATGGAGTTGGCAGCTGTGGTTATCCAGAACATGCCTCTCTAAAGCAGCATCCTCTGCCTATGGGTTGTCCAAGTTTGGGGTGCTGGATTGAGTTCTTAGATTGGGTCTGTTGTTTGTGCTTCTTCAACTGATAAGGAAACTACATAATTCATTGGGGTTTAGTATCATACTTCATTTACCCCCTCTGAAATCCTCTGAAATATCACTACTCTTACTTTAAGTATACAAACATCAGAATCAAATTGGAAATGCATCCTGTGTTATTTCATATTCGCACACCAATGGTTGTCTGTCTATCCATGTTCTCTTCTAAACAGGCCTGTCCGGTTCACAATCCATTAGTGGTCAGGCTCTGTAAAACCATCATCTAGTTCCATCCTCATTTCCCACCCTGGTTAACCACTGCTTGGTTTTAAGTTAAAGGATGAAGACACCCCCAAAGAACAGGCCAGTTACACACCCAGAAATGAAATGGTTCTTTAACCAATCAGATTCTTACTCTTAGTAATGCAGAACTGACAAACATAGGATGAGTCATTCATTAGCATAGCTGAAGGCCAAAGGTCACAAGTAGGGCCAGTTTTGTGACACAGCATCTGTGCAGTCAGTCACACAAGGCTGCAGGCCTTTGTTAAGTGTTCTGCTGTCACTACCTGGAAAACCACAATAACTGCTGAGCAAGGGTCTCTGCATATCCACTTTACATTGGACCCAAAATGACACAGCAAACTCAATCATGATACATACAGTGAATCAGCCATGCTGGAAGAGGGGTGCCTCTTTAGAGGGGTGCCTAAAATTCTGGGGGGTGGGGCAGGAGGGAAGTGAAAAATAGGGGATATTATATTCAATTCTCTAATCCATGTTTCAGTTTATAAAAATATGACAAAATTACTGTTTTACGGTGTCAAGCTCAAAAAGCCAACCAAACACAACCACGTTTATTTTCGTTTCTGGGTTCCAAAAGAAAACACAGAAATTCCTGTCTGGAGTTTATTTGTCGCTAATCCTGAGGGATGAGTTATGGTTTCAGGGAGGAAGTGTGAAGGAGATGTTTATACTTATGAATAGCTGTTATTGGTTAGCGCAGAGGAGGATGAACTGGACTGGACAGGGTGTGGGATAAACTTAGGCAGAGCTGGTTCCAGGGAGCGACAGTGTAACCTCTAGACGCTACCTTGCCTCGGGCTCTATCTATCTAATCAGCACAGACCATCCTCAAGTCCGAAAACCTCTGCAAGCCCTCTGCTGTTCTTTTCCAGGGAAAAATGTGCACCGGGCACTCCTTAAAACAACGCCAGCCTGCTCACCTCATATATATACACAATTAGCACAAGATTATTACTTTTGAAAATCAAGTAATTTTCGGTTAGCACCTAATTAACGTCATCACAACGTTAACAGCGCCCAGAAATCATTTCAGCTGCACACTCTCTGTCTCCTCCCTTCTGCTTTGCCACTGGCTTTAAGAGAAGAGGCGTTTTGCATTGATTTGAGAAAAAAGCTGTCTTGGCAACAGCGCTGTGAGTCCGTGCTCAGCTTCCCGTGGTGGCACCTTTGACACTGAGCAGAATTCTTGGGGACATCAGGCAGAGAGCTCTCACCTCTAAGTACAGAACGGAACATCTCAAATTAAAGAGATAAAATCACCGGCTCCTTCATGCATCTAGATAATTTGTTAATGAGATAATTGAGAGTTGCCAGAGAACAGTTTTGTTTTGGTCTGTTTTGTTTTCATTTCAAAATATGTGGAGTATTTTATGTTTGATTTAGATGCCAGGATTCTGAGGTACGGAACACCCACCGAATGGCAGTGGGTGGGTGTTCATTTGGGAATTCATTTGGGAATCAGCACAAAATGGAAGCTTAAATACCTCCCCAGCAATTTCCAGTTATTTTGTTTATTTCATTTCTAAACACTCTCCCTTCACCACTCTGGAAAATTTCTGTACTGCAAATATGTATTTTTTTTTCAAATTGAAGTGACTTAAAATGTTATTTTCAGGAACTTTTCAGAATTGTATGACATCTCTTGAAATAGCTAACGACCCCTGGGGTGCTGTAAAATTCAAATAATAAAAGCATTAAAAATAGCAGAGAAAAAGTCACCTGAAACAAGTAGGGATAAATCTTTCTTTTTTTCCTGTGGAATATGCGAATACATATACATACAGTCACACAGTTAGAACACACACACATTCACACACACACACACACACACACACACACACACACACCACGTAATTTTCATCTTCAAACGCCTACTTCCATGCTATGTTCAACAAGAAGTTCATCTTTCTAAAGCTTTAAAGCATTTAAATAAGTCTTTACATAATATGGGCCATGGTTTGTTTTATGGGATTATGTAATTTTTTTTTCTAATGTAATTTCCTTTATCCAGATCATGGAAGTTAGCAGTAAGTGTCTGGAAAAGGCCTGATGAGGAATAACTGAGGCAAAAGTCCCCCATCTATTTAGAAATGACAACAATTTAAAGAGAAGCGAGGGAAAGGCAGGGCAGACTGGCTTGAGTGATTCAGCTGCCTGGTATCTGTCAATGACATGCTTTTCAGAAAAGACTTTGCTGTGTGAAGATCTTGCCACAGGAGGACTGAATAATTACTGAAACTTCGAATCTGAGCATTAGAATAAAAGTTGAAAAGCATCTTTAGACTTTAAGAGAACCTTAGTGACCTGTGGTTCTCACAGTGTGGTCCCTGGACCATCGACATGGCCATCACTTGAGACACTGTTAAAAATACAAGTTCATTGGATCTCCTCCAAATCTCCCAAATTGCAATGTGTAAAAGAGACTAGGCACTCTGTTTTATCGTATGCATGACAGCTAAACTGTTATGACCATCGAGCAAGACCCTTCCACCAGCTCCCGAAGTATATTCTCTTTCACGGCATTTCTTATAGAAGCTCCTCTGCATGCCAGAACACATATGAGGTCTCCATCAAAGCCTGGCACCAAACAGACTCCTCATACATCTCAAGTGCAATGACGATAACACAGAGAAAGCGCCTTGCTTGTCATCTCACAGACACTACAGGGGTCCTCTGTGAGACTGTTTCTCCAACCAAGGACCATGTATGGATATAACCTAGCGCCCCTGCTTAGATGTAGCCCATGGTAGCTCAGTATCCAAGTGAGTTCCCTAGTAAGGAGAACAGGGACTATTTCTGACATAAACTCAATGACTGGCTCTTTGACCTTCCCCCCACCCCCAAGGGAGGAGCAGCCTTGCTAGGCCACAGAGGAGGACGTTGCAGCCAGTCCTGAAGATACCTGATAAGCTAGGGTCAGATGGAAGGGGAAGAGGACCTCCCCATCAGTGGACTTGGAAAGGGGCAGGAAGGAGAGGGTGGGATTGGGAGGGAATGAGGGAGGAGGCTACGGCTGGGATATAAAGTAAGTAACCAGTGATTACTATAAAAATAAAAATTATAAAAAACAAAACAAACAAACAAAGCACCCTATTATCAGCCAGCTTACTAGTAATTGGCACCTGTGTTTTACAGTATATCTTTCTGTTGGAAAGTCTTTTTCTTAACGGGGCTAGAGAAATGGCTCAGAGGATAAAGGCCCCTGCCCCCAGGCCTGAGGTTTAATCTCCAAGACTTAACATGGTGACAGGAGAGAACCAGCTCCCCCAGCTTGTCCTCTGACTTCCACTTCTGCTCTGTGATGAACCATGTAAAAACCTCTACGTAAAAAAAAAAAAAAAAAAAAAAAAAAAAGAAGAATTTTCAAACTTCCTTCATGTTTAGTTACAAATTTGCCCGAGGGTAGTCATTACTCCTAACTCCATTTCTGCCTTCTGTAGTAGGCAGCGGGTTGATTTAGCTTTAGACATTGCCTTTTTCAAGGTCCCGGTAGAAACAGCAAATCACTCAAGAAGGAAGCCATAGACATCTTATTGATTTCAAGCTATCTCATTTGCCAGAGAAAAATCTGGGGACTCCGAAAAGCTGAATGGCTTGAAAGCTAGACTAGATGTTTATTATGATCTTCTCGGGATAAAACCCCCAGCCTTTATCTGATTGACCTGATACACAGGTTTGCTCTTTCTGAACATGTCCCTACGTGCCAGTCCTCTTTTTATATGTGGTATTCATAATCTCACACAAAAGCAAAAGGTGAACTGGGAATATCTTCTCCATGATTAGAGGCTTTTCGTTATTTTAATGCTACTTAAAAGGTTTGTTTCCTTTTTAGAAGGTAGCCAATTCCCTCTTCACTTCCCAGAGGTCGTTCCTGTTTGCTATTTGATCTCCTAGCTGTTGGCTCTTTCACGGTATAACTATGCTTTTTCTTCTCTTCCTACGTGGTATCCTGAAAGTCTCAGTCTGCTGTTTTCTCTGAAATGAATGTATGCTATGTGTTCAGGCCTTTCTTGAGAAACATAGGATCCATTTATATAAAACTCTTAAGGATAAATTTGAAGCAACTTATATTTTTAATGGACCCATCCAAACTATAGTTTTTAACATATTCCTGTTTCATGGATGTGTTCTGTACATTGCCAGGAAAATGATGTCAAACCTATGGGTTGCAAGTTTTGAGATTTCACTAATTTTTAGCTATTTGATAGACAGGAGCATTTTCTTATTCTTCTTATTTTTTAATATTTTCTCATTATTTATTTTATTCACTTTACATTCTTGTAGCTCCTCCCTCTTCCTCCCCCAATTCAACCCTCTTCCCCCCTTTTCTATCCACCACAGCTCATCAAGGTGCATCAGGACTTTTCCTCCAGGGAAAAGTGATGTAAAAGTTAGCAAGTGAGTCCATGTCTGATGCAGTCCCTACTTCCCTTACCTCTCCCCATCGGCTACATCTTTGTAGTGGGCATAGATCCAGTTCATACATCCTGCTTGGTTGGTGCTTCAGTATCAGCAAAACCCTCTGGGCCCTGGTTAGTTGGTCCTGTTATTTTTCTTGTGGAGGTCCTGTCACTCCTGGTCCTTTTCTCTTTCCTCCAACTATTCTACAAGACTCTCTACACATTGACCAATGTTTGGCTGTGATTCTCAGCATTTGTTTTGAGACACTGCTGGGAGAGCCTCTCAGAGGACAATTCTGACAGGCTCCTGTCTGCAAGCTTAGCAGAGTATCGTTCATAGTGTCGGGGATTGGCTCTCTCCAATAGGGTGGGTCTTTGATTGGGCCAGGCATCCATTGGGGCTGAAGAGAGGGAACAAGGTAGGAGAGGGGGCACAGAGAGTTCAGAAGGTGGAGATTAGACCTGAGGAGAACAAGGGCAGGGAGAGAGGACAGAAGACCTGTAGAGAAAAGAGAAAGTGAGGATATGGACATCACTGTGACAAGCTGGAGACCTAAGTCAGGGTAGGATCCTGGGAAGATATGAGCAGAATTCAAGCAGACTCTTAGTAGCAGAGACCCTAGAGACTGAAGAGGACATCCTCTAACCAGACTAGTCTTCTAGTAAAGGGTGGGGAGCACCAACCCACCCACAAAACCTCCAACCCAAAAATTACCCTGACTGTGAAATGTGCAGGGGTACAAATGGAGCAGATGGAGCAGAGATTGAGGTAATGCTGAACCGATGCCTGACCCAACCATGTTCTTAATCTTCATTATGATTGTTTGAGTGAGAAATATCTTTCAGAGGCTCAGGAACTTGAACATGTTGTCTCCAGTTTGTAGCACTGTTTGAGGAGCTTAGGAACCCTTTAGGAGGTAAGGCCTTCCTAGAGGAACTATGTCAGTTTTGAGAGTTCATAACCTAGCATTTCTTGCTCTCCATCTCTCTCTCCTTCTCTCTCTTTCTCTCTCTTTTCTGCTTTGTGTTTGCAGTTAAAGATGTGATCTCTCAGCTTTCTACTCTGGCTACTAGCTGCCATGTCTCCTACCATTAAAGACTCTCCCTCTGGAACCATAAGCCAAAATAAACTTTCTTCCCTAAGTTGCTTTTGCTGCTCTATCACAGCAACAGAAAAGGAATCAATTCACTCAACTTCTGGATACAGTTTCCACATGGCAACTGCTCAGCTATGACAGGCTATGACAGGCGGTGTCTCCTCTGTGGTTGCCTAAGCTATTTAAATAAGCAATAGTAACATTTTGTGAGCCTGAAGACTTGGTTTTTTCTCAAGAAATTTATAGAAATTTTAGTTTCTCCACTTGTCTTAATTTTTTAATGTCTAATTTGGAAATATAAAATTCAGATACAACACAAGTCTGTGCTTTCTCTATTACCTGAAAGCATTTTTTTTCACCATACACAAAATACTAGCTCACAGATATTGCTGAGAAAGCTGGAGCGAGGCTCAAGGATATGCAAAAGAGGACTCTGTTGATCTCTTTAAGAAACCTGTACTCAATGGAGCAAAAGCATTGAAACAGTTTAGAAATGAACACATCCTCTGCAAGACTGAAAGAGCTGCTATTAAAGAATAGATGCTGCATGCAGAAAGGGGGGGAGGGTGGGACCGGGAGGGGAGGAGGGAGGGGCTTATGGGGGGGATACAAAATGAATAAAGTGTAATTAATAAAAGTTAAAAAAAAAGAAAATACAAAAAAAAAAGATCCAAAAAAAAAAAAAAGAATAGATGCTTCTGGAAGCATCTCATGAGTTGGGGCAACACCCCAGAAATTTCCAGCCCTTCCCAGACAGTTACAAGCTTCTCTGCTCCATCAAGAGCTACTCTGACAAAGGAAGGTCTTTACTGTCAGTTAACTGAGGCCATCTGCTTATAGAAAGGGTTCTCTCCAGAGGGCCAGAGGAGGGGGCTGGTTAGGAAATCAACTGTGGAGGTATGAGAACAGTGGAGAAGGCCAGCATTAAAGGATGTCTCTCCACATGGAAGGGGACATAAATAAGAAGTGGACATTATCCGTGCTTCAGTTTGCTGATTCTACATACCAGAATTTAAATATTCTCTGTACCTCTTTTTCTTCCCTATAAAATGGAATAAATAACAATTACTTCACTGTTTTAATATTTGACCTATATTGCATTATTATTAGGCAGTAACTATTTTTGTCCTATGTCTTGATTCAAAGTATTTTAAACCATTGGTAGCCTTCTTGATTTTCTTGACTTCAGATCTCTGCTTGCTGTGGTCCTTGAATTCTCTGCCAGTAGTCCTAACAGTTCACGCTGTTAGGACTTGCCTCTGCTTCTAGTTTTTCTCTTCACCTCATTTGACTTGGTCCTATGAAAGTCTAGGCTTGTCCCCTCCACAATGCTCTGGTTTCTACTGGTATCAGCCTCTCCCCTCGGCCCATCTCTGCCCTGAAGTGCTGGAAGGTATAGTCAGAGTTTTATTGCTCAGGGTCTTTGATCTTCATGCAGCATTTTTCCTTTGTGTCTGTGGCTGTTGGCATGTGGTTATGTTTCATGGAGCTCTTTGAAGTCTGACTGGAAATGTATGTCCAAAAGTGTTTGGCACCTCATTTTTTGACTTTTGTGAACTCCAAGATGACGTGGTCACTTTTCTCACTTTCTGTCATTCCCATGTTGTCACTAAGTCCTTCTTCAGGGATCAGATTGAGTCCAGAGAGGCCCTTACTGTCAGCTCCTACTCAACGACATTTTGCTCGAGGGCCTAAAATGTAAATTAAAAATTCTGGATGGGAGTACTTTATATGGCCTTGAGCAGTGTCAATGTCAAACATTCTCTCATTATTTAGATTTTTATCATTTTTTTTCTATTTATCCTGCCAGCCACCATAATTCCCTAAAAACCATTCTATAGGTAACTCATAATTCATCTCAACACTCATCTGTCACTTTAATGGCCCATTTTTCAAATAAATACACACTTTATATATATAAGAAGATTTGAATTTTCTGGCAATAGGCTTATTCCCAACAGCATGGTGATTGATTGAAAGTTTTAGAAAGTTATAAATCTCTTTTGGCTCATATTTCCTTAAAATGAATATCCTCGTAAAGAAACAGCATTAGGAAGATAAAACTATTTTCTTTTAAGAAAATTAGATATTTTTTTCAACAAAAAAGGTAATAGTGATCAAAAAGATGTTGTTAATGGTTTTCTCTCTATACATTTTCTTTGCTTTAAGTAGTCACTAATGATGGCAAAGACCATTAATTAATTTAGGAGACATCTAATTGTGTTAGTTTAAAGTGTACATGATATTTAATACAGGTTAAAAATAATGCCATACTCTCACCTCATCTTTGTGAAAATTTTAGAAAAGTAATTCATTCAAAATGACAATAGATTCTAGCACAAAAGGTACTTAATGAATCATGCATAAAATGCTCATAAGGGTCTAGTTTCCTAAAAATCTACTTGGGTGCTTATGATAAACCAGACATGTCACTTGTATGTGTTGGTTTTACATTATCTGTAGAGTTGTGGAATTCAAACTGTACAAGAAAAAAAAAAGGCAGCTGGTTTTATATCTTACATTTAAACAGCCATTTCATACACACCATGCACAGCTGTTAAAGCTGAAGGCACACAAAGGAATGATTAAACGTTTAAATAATGGAAAATTCTCAATTTTACCATTACTCACTTCCTTTTTGTCGAACTACAAAAACTTCACAGGTGGTAAGAATTTGTACAGTTTAAGGAGCTCAGCTGCTCTGTTAACTTCTCAGAGACTCAGACTTGCTGAGCAGTAGGCAATGTCCTAGAATGGAGGCAGGCTGGGTAGCTTGCCATTGTGCCGGCTGCTGGTAGATTTGGAAGACATGATGTCACAGCATGTTTTATAACCTCTTTCCTTCTTCTCTGCTCCTCCTTTCCAGTATTTCACCAACAAAACACCCCCTTGGAAACTTCCAGGAAGGAGAGCCTACTCTAGGACTATCTGTCTATGGAAGCGTGTGCTTTTCTGATGCCTCCACCATTTTTGAGAGTGGAGAATGTGGTCCCAGGACACGAGGGGATTGAAACAGGTCGGTTTTCACTGAGCTGTTAGGAACCTGTAGCTGACTGAGTAGGGATAGGGGAGCAAATATAGGAGCTATTCTACTAGAGAAGTAAGAGTGTTCTCTGCTTTTTTATTTAGGAAAAGAAGACACCAAGGCCTGGAGCCTGGGTGGAGATAGGAACAGCTAAAGGCTTGTATTGTGTCAGCTGTGTACATTAGATAGCTCGAAGGCAGATATTGTCGGAGGCTCCAACATCTATTCTTCATAAGTTCCATTGTAATTTTTTATGATATCAACGATTGCGTCCATAATTAGACCCTCTGTTCTAGCTTCTAAAAGGCTAATGTTTGACTTGGAAGCACCCCTTGACTAGGACAGACTGACACTTGACTCTTGAAAAGCATTCTGACACATGGCATCATGGAATCCCTGCTGGGTTTCAACTTTTAGAATCTGTCATCTACCTGTTACTTACTTTTATTTTTATTTTATTTATTTTTTGCTTTTGAGGATAAAGATGTTTCCATGGAAGTTGGGAGATTACCTACCTTATTTCTATCAATGAGAGTCAATAAGAATAACAAATAATAAGAATGTATAAAGTCCAGAAGTTATAAAAATTTCTTCAAACATGTAATTGCTTTAGGAAGAGATTTTAAAATCTTTCTAAAGCAATATTAATGTTTTCTATGATTTTTTTTAGATGAGCTTGCACATATGTGTATAAAACTCATGACAAAGAGGATCATCTATGTTGTTTGCGAACTGTTCCCCTTAGGCTCATATATCTGAACACTTGGTTCCTGGTTGGTGGCTCTGGGAAGGTTGTAGAGCGTTTAGGAGACTTGCTGGAGGAAGCGGGTTACTGGGGCAGGCACTGAGAGTGTTGGGGCCGCCCTCACCTCCTGCTCATGCACTGCTTTCTTCTCATACTGACCTCCTGCTTCTGCCAACAAACCATCCCTGTCACAATGGAACAATCCCCTCAGACTATAAGCCATGGTGAAGCTCTTACTCCGTAAAGAGCTTTTGTTGGGGTATTTTGTCGGAGCAAAACCAGACAAATAGCTGAGACTTGCATCACTTAACAGCAGCAACAGCAAAATGATCTCCTAAGAAGTTGCTCCCTTGTTGGCCCGCTAAACATGTTCTAATAGCACACATGACGGCGCGCCATGTGAACAGTAGATGCTGAAAACTAGTGTTTTTCCACTTTAAAAAGAAATCTTCATTATAGAAAAATCTGTAGAGTTCAGAAGTAAACCGAAGTTGGAAACAGTTACTATGGCCTCGAATGAAATCACTTAGGATAACTTCAGTATTTCCCTCTTTTTGTAGGTATGCATGTTCATGTGGGGGGCTCATGTGCGTGTGCATGTGGCTGCCGGAGGCTGATGTCATGTATCCTCCTCACTTACTCTCTATCTTTTAACTCAGGGCTATAGCTCTCACTGAGTCTGAAGCCATCAGCTTAGTCCAGCTGTCTTGCTCTGTTGATCACCTGTGTCTTAGCCTTTCTGTGGGTGCAAGGGACCAAACTCTAGTTCTCATGTGTGTATGAAAAATACTTCCCCTACTGAGCCATTTCCGAAGCCTCCGGGCTTTTCCTTATAAAGCTGCTCTAAAGATAGCAATAACCATAACATTATTAATATCAATATGTAAAGACTTCTATATGCAAATATGCACATTTGCATAAAGTTCTATTCTTTTCTCCCAGTGTTATAAAATTATAATATTAAAACAGATATTAATGGTTTCAAAACATTTGATCTACACTTCATGACCAAATTTTTGGATTTAGATAGTTCTTGCTTTAATATAAATAATGTGACAGCACATGCCTTTAAGTAACCTTCATGTTGAGGATTATTTTTATCATTTATTATTTTTATTGTATATGTCATAAAAGTTAGAGTTCCATAGGATAAGCTTTTCAGTTCTTATTTTAAAATTTTATCTTATTTTTCTTTATGTGCAGGAGTGTCCTGCCTACATACCTGTATGTGAGCCACCACCCATGCCATGCCCCAGACCCCAGGGGATGGTGTCAGATAGCCTGGAACTGGAGTTACTGTGATCCGCCCAACATGGGAGCTTACAAATACACTGTCTGCAAGACCAACAAGTGCTTTTAGCTGCCGAGCCACCCCTCCAGCCTCTGCGTTCTTGATTCGTTTCCATGGTCTGCTTTTTCCAGGGCTTACACAGATCCAAACTGCCAGGGGCAGCGTGTGAGGTGTTCATTTCACCACCGTGGGTTAGCATGTCTAATGAGTGGAGAGCCGGTAAGAAGGGGTGGGGGAGGTTTCTTGTGCTACTCTTAATTTATCTGAGATAAGGAGATTAAATGCTTTGATGTTGGTTCATACTGATTGTGTAGCTATTATTTTACCTTGGATTTTTGTTAGTCTGTTAATTCACCTAAAAATATTTACCGATCCATACAAAATATGTAACAGAAATTGTTCCTTGAGCTGAGAGCATGGTAGAGAACAAAAAAAGACAAGTTCTCCTGCCTTAGGAGCCACATCATTTTTTTTATATGAGTGATTCTTAGGTCAGAAATGTGAGACTATTATCCATTATTTGATTATATGAATCTTCTTTTAGTGTGCAGAGAGAGCCCTGTTATTTCTTGATGAGGCAAAGGAGTTACAGAGTACCTGAGTAAGTGGCCCAAACTCAAAGTCACACAGCCAGTAATCACAACCATCCTAGGGTAATCTGTAACTCAGGCTAAGGTTCAGGCTCTGTATTCCGAGAAATGTTATTCATAAAAGCCATTGTTTTTCTGTAGTAGTCAGTAAAATATTGTTCTAGTTTATTGTTCATTTTTAAAATTTTGGTTGATTTTTAAGTTTATGCATGAAATACTTAATTTTTTTTTCTAACAGCAGTCCCCAATTCTGCCTGCTGCCAGCCTTCTACAATAGGCTCAGAGACTGACAGCCAGCCTTCAGCCAGGCTCACAAGGCTGGCTCCCCCTTCCAGCCCCTCTCCATTGTTCCAGGAGTGAATTACAACAGGCAGGAGTTTCACCAATTTGGAATATTCTTGGACTAATTGTAGTCTTCAAAACAAAGAATTTGAAGAACCAGACGCTGTCAAAAGGACTCAGTGGGCTGTGGATCAACTATGCGTTGGACTGAGAGCAATTTCTCCACATGGTGATGAGATTGTGTGAGTCGGTGATTCTATTAGCCAGGTTCTCCATGGTAACAGATGGGAGTGGCACAGACAGAAACAAGGGTGGGAGTTGGGGAGAGACTTATTTTAAGATATTTGGTTCACAGCTTGAGCGTGCTTGGCAAGGCCAATGTCTGTGGGTGTGCCGGCAGCCCGAAGACCCAGGCTAGTGTAGTCATTGTGGCTCAGAGGCAGGCTGGTTCTGAGGAGGTCGACTTAGAAGAGGCTTTTCTCTTCAGGCCCTCTACCGATGGGAAGAGACCCACTCACAGTAGAGAAGGTCTACTTACCAAACTGTGCTGGTTCCTATCTTAATTAAAAAAAAAAAAAAAAAAAAAAAAAAAAAAAAAAAACATCTAAAACCTTATTGGGTTAAAGATCTGGTTACTCCAGTCCAGACAAGCTGGAACAGACCATTTACCATCCCAAAGATGAATAAGGGTTCAGACTGCAGGAACATTATGTAGCTGAGGCCTAGGCAGAGGGGATCTGGGACGTGCAAGGGATTGACCTCAGTATGGCTTGTACATAAATTTTCTCAGGACAAAAGCTGTGTTTAGGATTGGAGCAGAGGTTCCTTTCTCCCTTTCTCTAGCTCCAATTGCCACCTACTCCTGAGACACAACACAATGGCCAACACAATGGTGACCATGCTTAGGACATTTCTAGGGTTGAAGAGCTGTTCGTAGGCTCATCCACAGACACACCCATACTGTAGCTGTTAGGAGAAGGCATTCCGATATGGGAATGACTGACTGCTAATGAGCATTTGGGTTTCAAGCTAAGAACGCTGTATGTCGTTATTAAGAAGACTGAGCGAGATGCTTGAGGAATAGCCCTGGTTAGGATTAGAAAAGATCCAAACATAATTGTTCCTCCAGCTCTGGGCTCTGGAGACTCCTCTAAAATACTGTTTTGTTGCTGTTGTTTATTTATTTTAATTTTAAGAAGAAAAAATTTCAAGATCATAGGACTTAAAAGTCTCATGAGAATATGAAGCTAAGAGCACATAGAAAGGCCATATTTTGAGCCTAGAATCCAGGGATCACACTTCATACTGATTTTCTGACACCTGTTCATACCACAGAAAATTTTGATGGAAGCGCTAACAGGAAAGTGAGTTCTAGGGAAATTCCAGCATGAAAGGTTTTCTGGTGCTCAAAGTAGCTTTTCTTCTGATACTTGTCAACATGAAGCCCAATCACATTTTATACTAAAGTATATCTTCATTTTAATAATTACAATTAGAAATCATCACTGATTATCTTAAGGGAAAAAGTTGCAAGAAACAGTTAATAAAATTATTTAAATATCTTTATTCTGTAGAAAGGTCTTTGGAGTTTATTAAGGGTTTGTGGTAGAATTTTTGCTTCTCTGTTTCTATAGAAATGACCCGTGTCAAAGAAGAAGCATATTTTCCAGAGAAATACTCTATGTAGGAAGCAGGAGCTAGATGTTCTGGCATTCTGTACTTGCTTATGAACCTCAATAGCTATTGGAGTTGGCCCAGAGTCCACCTTTCTCTTTCTACTCTCCCCAAATGATGAGTTCTTTGTGTCATAGGCTTCCTAACCTGGTCTGAGATCCAGAGTCCCCATGGGGAAGCTGCATACACCAACCTAGCCCTCTATCAGGTAAGCTTATCCCACAAGACTATTTTCTACTTTATGAATTTAGTTAGCGGTTCTTAGCATTTCTGATCAATTTTATCTACTGAGTGAGCTTTGGTATCCATGTTTGTTAGAAGTGAGATGAACCAGCCTTCTTCATGGCCTAAATGAGCTCTGCCCTGAGCTAGATGACCTTGACATGTATCTTTTTCCACTTTATTCAGCTGAATGGTTCTGTGAACACTCACTCTAAACAAATCTGAATCAGTCCTCCAAGGAGTGAGTTTTAACAATTTAAGAATTAAGTCCCTTTTTTTTTCTCGGTATCATCCTGTTACAGTTACTTTTATAAAACTGTGTTTCTCAGTATCTCTCTTAACCCACCTATCACACAAATAATTGAGACGTTTATATTTGTTTATTGACAAGCTTCACAGCACAATAACTGAGCAGTTATTACTCTCATTCTTAAGCCAACATCCCAGAGATACTTGCGCTTTCTTGCTTTCCTGCTCCAGCTCCTTGGACCTCTCTCACGGCTGATGCCCTTACTTCCTCCTCTAACTCCTCCTTCCCTGGCTGGCAGGAAGTCCAACACTATTCTCTTCCCTGCTTAGTAATTAGTTTTAAGCTGCTTTATTGGCATATCAGGGGGAATTTAGGGAGCAATGTTTATACAACATTGAGACAGGAGATTCTCAGAACAAGAATTGCAGCCAGATATTCGGGGTAAAGAAATCAGCATTTGAATTATATAATAACCTTATGTCTGTATCATCTAACAATTTCTGCCTTTTCTCCTTTAAGACATATGATTTAAATGTGTTTTTTAAAACATCAAACTTAATTATCATACATTTGACTTAGGGCAATTAAACTGTAGTGCATAATTAATTATATATTTACATAAAATATTATATAATTAACTATATATTAATCTGAATATCTACCTATCTTCTATCTGTTGCTTCCAGATAATTTACAGGAATCAAGAGGAATACAGACTATATTGCCTACGAAATGTTTGTTGTCCAACGGGAAGTCAGTTTTAATATTGTAAGGGTTTTGTATTTCTTTTCATAAGGCATCATCTGATTTCTGTTTTTTCCCTTTGAGCCATCATGACTTAATTGGGTTATTGCTGTGTCCACATATAGTTTTCTCCTCCACACTCACATTGCATTTGACCACCTTTGCAGTCAAGGCCTTTACTATGTGAGATGGTTCTTTGGAGAATAATGCTTGGGGCTCCTCTTGCTTGTCTCTTTCCCATGCACTCAGATGACTCTATTTCCCCTTATGAGCTGATGTAACACGCGACTCTCAACAGAGGGCTGACAGGTACTAGTTTCATGATCTTCAACTTCCCAGCCTCCCAAACCCTGACCCAAACAAGACCTCTGTTCTTTACAAATCGCTCAGCTTTAAGTATTTTATTATAACAGAAAGCAGCTGACAGTTACATATTAAATTAGTGAAATAATTACCTTGTGAAATGTGTATGATCTACTATCACAATGACATCAAACCATAACAGCAATATGTCTTTTGTGAAGAAGTCTGTTAGTCAGCCTTGTTTTTATTCCCTATGAGCCATGCACCTTGCTTGGGGGATAGGATCTCTCACTAGCATGAGGGTGACAGACCTGATAGGTTGGATGCCCAGTAAGCCCGAGAGATATTTTTGTCTTCATTTCTCTGGCCTGTTACATGGATTCCGAAGGCTCAATTTGAGTTTTCATGATGGCAGAACAAGTACTTTATTACCCCAACTCTGAAAGCTGAAATTTTTGAAGAAAGGGCAGGTCATATAAGATGAGTTATGTCAGATGTCTTAGGCTTGAATATCTTCTGCAAATGATTTGAGACATTGCCCATTCAGCTTTTAAAAAGAATATATTTTTCTATATATGTGCATGAGCCTGTGTGAACATGTATGTACCACATGCATGCAGGAGCCTGTGGAGGTTAGAACCTCTTCTGAACCCCTGGAATCAGATATAGATGGCAGTGAGCTACCCTGTGGGTGTCGGACCTAAGCCCTGGTCCAGTGAGTGCTGCTAGCTGCCATGTCATCTCTCCGCTACTCCAGTTTTAAGCGTTTTTCAAACTGTTACTACTTTAGAATGTTAATGCTCAATTCTCCTTTTCTCTAGTAGATAATAACATTTTAGTTTATTACAGCATTAAGATTATTACATCATGCAAAACACTTTCCAATAGTATTTCCCCAAATTTGGTGTTTGTAGATATTGATGCAGACATGTCTCTCTCTCTCTCATTTTTGGAACCACGTTTTGAATTACATGTGTGCAATGTGGTTAGTAAATGGAGGATGATTTTTTAAATTTGTTTGTTTGTTTGTTTGTTTATTATTACAATGTATTCATTTTGTATCCTGGCTGTAGCTCCCCACCCCCATCTACTCCCAGTTGCACCCACCCTCGCTCTTCTCCTATGGAAGATGATTTTTCTATTCACACTTTTAATCTTATAACAACATTGACAGAAGCAACCAGTACACGGAAAAAGGCAAGTACTGAGCCATTTACCTAATAACTATTAGAATCACAATGAGTCCTGTCGCATTCAACTCATAAGCACACCACACTAATAAAAAGAGTTACTGGCGTGCAAATAATCATGTTTGTTGCAATGTGTTGTCACTTAAGTTTTTTGTCTTGAATTTAAATATTTCTTTAGTACTCTGAAACAATGTAAAGAAAATGAACAAAAAGGGTGACCAATTGTTTTGTCCTCAGACACACTCAAAAATGCTAACCTCTTCAGGGCCAACAAAACTTGAACACTTTATAAAAAGTAAGATGAACAGATGTTGTAGTTTTTTTGCTTCAGAATATTGGAAAGTCCCACAAGATCCAAAGAGCCTCGGTAAACAGACCTCACCATCTGTCGCTGCTGACACCTGAAAAGGACATTCAAACTTGCTCCAGCGGCCTGTGTGAGTCCTAAGCCATACTGCAAATCTCAGCTTCATCCATTCTGGGATGTGAAGCACAACACCTTGCTTGCTTCTGTCTGACCACGTGATTTCATTTCCTTTTCTATTGAGGCTGAATGGGAACCGTGAATCTGCGGTTACCTGCTAAAGTCATCCACTAGACTTAGCCAACCAAATTCCAACATAGACGAGGGAGGTT
The DNA here is from genome assembly GCF_907164565.1 of Psammomys obesus. Taxonomy (NCBI): domain Eukaryota; kingdom Metazoa; phylum Chordata; class Mammalia; order Rodentia; family Muridae; genus Psammomys; species Psammomys obesus. The sequence continues at coordinate 2,395,439 of NW_026586662.1, forward strand.
CTGTCCAGGTTCTTCCCTCACTGAAGAGTTTGAGGAGTTAAAAGCTGCTGGCAGGGGGAGGACCATTCTTTTATGAATGTGTTCCTACTGGTAGTTTTTCTATTCTCCAGTGGATGGCCCTACACCCAGACATAAGTGAGCATGACTAAAATTAGTGGATTGCCATAGGGTGGGGATGGAATTGAGAGATAGCTCAACAGTTAAGAACACATAGAACCCACATTAAGCAATTCACATTCACCTGTAACTTCCTTTCCAGAGGATCCAATGCCTCTGGCTTGAACATATACACTCCATTATAATTGGGCAGAAACATTAATGGGATTTGAGTTGTATAATCACAGAAAAGAGCTGTTAGAAAAATTACAGTAAGTCATCCTTTAACACAGAGTTTAGGCACAGACTACCAACAATCCATAGCAGAACTGATTTTTATGATCACTTCAGGTAAGGAAAAAGTGTATACTTACGGATTAAGGTCACCAGGAGCGAACAGTGAACTGACATAAAGTCAGCTGAGGGATCAAATTTACAAAGACAGAAAATATCAAAATTGCACTTGGAATTCCCAAAACTATAGTTTGGTGTAATTACTTGAAAGAATATAAAGTTTGGTATCATTCAAACAATGCATGCCACTAATCTGTAAGGTGATGTTAAGCATTACGTATAATAATGCTTGTCTTTACTTTTTAAAAACCTAAATTATTGTCACTTTGGTTTTGCTTACCCACTTTGCTAAACTTACTTGCTAATTAGGGCTCATGTATTTACTTGTTAACAAGTCTATATGACCCAAGATTTGTGAATCTGTAAATGCCATTCATTCATGCATGCACTCACTCATCTGTCCATTCATTCAGCATTTATAGAACCCTGCCCTGCATGTTAAGTAATAAAAGAAATCAAGGTTGGTCAGACACGTATTACTTAATATGCTTATATTCTATAAGGGGTCAGCAACTCCTAGATGATGTTATTACAATGTAAAACTGAATGTCAGTAGAAAGGCACAAATGCAGTAAGGAAACTGTCCCCAAAAATGGTGATTTATACCCTGGGGTGCTGGAGGCTCACCCCAGGGTATAAACTAGAATATCAAGGTTGTGTAGCAGTTGGTCTTATAGTGACAGAGAGATTCCAGGAGAAGAAATCAGCAAGGATAAAAGAAATGAAAAACCACAGTCATTTTATTCAGTAGTTCCATTAATAGCTGCTACAAACAAACAGACTGGGAAATAAGGAAAAAAAAACTCTTAAGAGAAACATGAATTAATACTCCCCTGCTAAGATGATGAGCTACTTAAAAATAAGTTTCAAAAAAGTAGGGGCTCTCTACAATTAAGTGGCTGTCCCTCCTATCAGCAAGGAGAGGTGGGACAATGAAGACACATTGACTTTGGAGCTTCAGAAACCTAAATTATACAGTATCTGTTCTTGTCAACAGTGGGTTCTGTACATAGTACACACACCATCTGTGTTTCAGCCTTTTCATCAATAAAGTAGTTAAAATTTTATTTCAGCTGACCTAAAGGCAAAGCACACCATAACATGACCAAACACAACATATTCAGAAAATGGCAGCTGTTGATACGAATCCCAGTATTAACTGGGTTCTGTTGATTCACCAGGACAGAAGACAGTTCACACTGACTTTGGCCAAAGGGATTTTGGGGCTGGTGTTGATCACTTGTCTGCTCTTTCTACAGAGCTACTTAAGCAGAATGTGGCATTTACATGTCTTCATGTACAACAAACATTAAATACGGCCAACACAAGTAAGGGCATTTATTTTCTAAGACATCAAATCCCTGAATTCAGAAGGCTTCAGATCTGTGTGCTTTGTTGTTTTAAAGATGCCATTAAGGACTTGTGTTCAAGTTCTATGTTCTGTCATCTTGGTGAGGCTCTCTTTCTCAGTTGCAAGATGGCTGCAGCATGTCACGCTTCACAATGTCCAGAGGCAGAAGAGAGACCATCTTTCCTTGTGGCTGTGTGTTAGAGCGAAGGACAAGTTTCTTTAGAAGATTTCCCTTGCATCTCATTTCTAGGACTGGGTTACGTACCTATTCCTAAACTCATCTTTGATCTGATTTAGGATTATCATCCAAAATGGAAAAACAGTTGGAAGCAACCCAGTGTTCATTACACGTTTGTATGTAATATATAAATTAGATATAAGCAACGAGTTTGGGAGGCTTGATTAAGTGTTACACAACTGAAGACTTGGTCTCCGAATATGCTACTTATCTTGGCCTTAAATTCAAAGTTCTTTTCAGTAACACACACACACACACACACACACAGCCAAAGTGCCATGTGCTGCAGCATGTAATTATTCTTTTTTAATGTGTTGATAGGAAAAGACTTTCTGCCTAGCATCCCCGGAGTCCCGCAGACAACTTCTGTCACTCATCTGAAGAGCAGTCTAGCATCAAGCAGTCATTACCCACAACACAGCGAGATACTATCCCTACATCATACAGGGGATCTGTTAGCTCTTTCTTTATTTAGAAAAGTAGAAAACATGCTCCAAATTCATAACAGTCATCTCCAAATGGCACAGCAGCAGCTCATACATCCTGGGGATGAGGGAAGGTAGTAAAAGGAGTACCCTTCCTCCTCATTGTCTCCAGAGAGGTGGACCTAACCTGAAAACGAATTGGAGAAGAGGCACAGGGCACAAGATTCCATTTATCCTGGGTGAAAGTTAGGATTAGTGAACTCTCCATTAACTCTGCTGATGGCAGCTTCTAATTTCCCCCATGAATCTGCCTGCCTCAGATGGCTCCTGTGCTATTTGTCTTCATCTGCATTTGCACCACATTTCTGAATTCATGAATTACAATGACTTTATTTGACTTCGAAGGGATTTTCTAGGATGCTAAATTCATAAAAACTAACCCAAGGCCTCTTTTCTCCTCCTCAATATTTTATATTCAAATTTTTTTTCTATGCTTTAGCCAGGACTGGAGGTACCCAAGAAGTCACCTGCAAATTATTCAATTATCTGACTTCCATATTTCTTCCTGTAGCACATACTAAATAGGTGCTAAAATTCAACAATGTTGGCTTAAAGGGTCCCATAACTGCACGTACTGAATTCATGAGATGTGAACAGTTTTACACAAGAACGTGGTAGATTCGTTACAGTTGGAAATTGTCATTATCCCATTTTCCTAAACACTTACTGAATTTCGTGCTGAAGGCTAGGCACTGGAGACACAAAAACAAGGATAGCTTCTAGACCCTCAAAATTGGGACAGCCCAGGAAAGAATAGGACCCCTTTATAGAATAACATCATGTTGCTGTGGTGGTACTATGGTAGCTGTGGTGATGGATGCAGCGGATGGTATGGAGCAAGAGCTCAACACTGTATTTGATGTTCCTGGGGAGGAAATAGGAGGTGATGACTCCTGAGCCTATTAATTTCTTGTGGCAACCATAGCAAAGCGCTGCTTCAGATAACAGAAACTTACTCTCTTACAGTTCTGGGTTAGAAATCTAAAGTCTGGATATAGGCAGGGCCATTCCCACCGCCAGCTCCCAGGAGGAATCCTTCCTGCTGCATCATCTTTGGGGCCAAAAGGTGTTGCTTGGTACCTTTTGGCTTAGAGTTCTGTCAACCTCATCTCCACTTCAACTGTCTTTTTATCTTCTCTAAATCCTGTCTGTCCCTAAATCCCTGCATTCTTGTGGAAACTTCAGTCCTCGAATTCAGGGCTTGTTCTAATTCAGTATGGTCTCAACTTAACTCAATGACATCTAGAAATACCTTTGTTTCAAAGGTATATTTCTGCCATTAAGACTGTAACACACCTTCTGTGGGGGATGCAATTCAACACCAAAAGTATTGTGAGGAGAATACCGGTCATTAACAAGGCAAAGATGAGGATGAAAATGTCCATATGGAGAGAGTTGCCTGGGAAAAGAGCAAGTTTGGATTCAGAAGGCATACAAAATAGAGACTTCTGGGAATTTTCACATGTCAGGTCCTCTGTCACTTTTTCTTTCTTTCTTTCTTTCTTTCTTTCTTTCTTTCTTTCTTTCTTT
>NW_026586662.1:2399502-2404279 GCF_907164565.1 Psammomys obesus
TTTCTTTCTTTCTTTCTTTCTTTCTTTCTTTCTTTCTTTCTTTCTTTCTTTCTTTCTTTCTTTCTTTTTTAATACAACCAAAGGAAGGCAAGGGAAACAAGTATCTCTTGTTCACCAGGCATGTTTGGTTTTCTTTCAAGTTTCTATGTTCCTGAAAGGGACATGGTCAGCCCCTTGGAGAGGGAATCACCTTGGCCACTTTTTCTCCTTCTAAATGTGATCACCCTTTGTCCTGGACGTTTTCATTTCAGGGCACCTGTAGCCTATTATTGGCTTGGGGACATCATTTATTCATTAACCTGCTTTTTAACATTTTTTTTAAATGATAGGATCCAAAGTTAGGTGCAAATGGATGAAAGTATCTGCCCCTTGAAGGTGATCTGTATCTTTTCACAACCCTTCCTCAATGTTTCACCAAACTAAATAAAAGATGAACAAGAATAATCTTTCTGGATAATTTCTACTGTGTTTCTTATATAATTTCTTCTGCCAGTCATTTTTCCCATGCCAACAACTACTTCTTGAGTTCATGTGAACTGTAGAACTAGAAAAGAGTCCTTGCTTGTTCTACGCATTTCCACATATGGAAAGTGAGTCTGTGGAGAGAAAAGCGAAGAAAGAACCTCTAGATAAACTAAGACAAAAGGCCATCTGCTCTAGGGAGAAAAGATCTCTTTTCCTCAGCAGTGAACTGTTTGCCTTTCAGTCTTTAGTTTCTCCCTCCCTGATTTATCTGAATTGCCACGTTTCTGCATCTGACGGGCATCTAGCTGACACTCTCCTACTGTGTCCAGACCTGGATCTGAGTAGGTCTGAAGATGCTAATTTCCATAGCTGCCCTCTAGTGCTCCTCTTTCATGTCTACAGTTCTTTCCTTCTCCAGATGCTGGCTATCAAGTATCTTGCTCACAACAAACCCCTTTCCACCATTGTGTGAAACATTTAATCCACTGAGAAGAACATTATTCCACCTGGGATAATGTTATATCGATATGGAAAGCATCATTTATACATTTTTATTCCTTTCAAAAAAAACCAATCCTGTTCATCATTAAAAATGAAAAAAATAAAAAGCTTCCAAGGGCAAGAACTCACTCATGATGTTAGACTAAATCATCAGCCTAATTTATACTGTCCTTAAAGGAAGCTGCAAGATTAATTTCTAGCTTGAATTGAAACCATTTTAGCATTTGGCCTTCTAGAAAAAGAAATGATTCATGTTCTACAAACTTAAATATAAAAGGATGAATATGAGGAAGTGACGAATATATAGTATCTGAGAGAGAAGCAATTTATATTAAAAAAAATTGACACATGGTTACTGAGACTTCTCAAGTAAGACGAGAGCAGTTTGCCAATGTACAGAACGGATTGAGTTGGAGTTGGCTGAGTTGGCTCACTTCTGGAACCTCAGCTGAGTACAGTGGTTAAAATAAATTACAGTTAAAGTTTGTCTGGCAGAACCACATTTTATGCTGAAGAAGTCAGTGTGATTAAACTGTCATCCTGTGGAGTAGAGTTCAAGACCAAAATATCTCTTAATTTGCAGCATGTTCTCTTCCATTGGCGACTCCCTCTTTCATTTTAAATGTCCTCTGGTTTTGAAGAACTGAAGGCCTGCTTGAACTCATCACAGATTAGCTCTCTGAGGAAATCCAACATAGATTAGACCATTTCTAATTCAACCACACTCTTTTCATGATTCCTCTGCCATGTCACTATCTTAGGTTCAGTTCTCAAATAGTTTAAATAAAGTTCCTAATCCCTGTGGGGCTGGTGTAAGAGGCAGACAGAGAAGGGTGTTGGAGTCTTCCTCCCTCCGGAAACAGCCTGGAGAGGGATTAAGCTGGATATCTCCAGACTTCCCACACTGCTTTAGGAAGTAACTGAGTTGGCTCTGAGACCTGAAACTGGACGAGGTTCAAGACTCAACTAAAATAGAAGAATTTCGTGAGAATAAGGAATAATATTCCTGATAATGTTCATTCTCTCTTTTCTTTGAAAGAGTTAATGCATAGGAGGCTCTAAGCAGCGTTTAGTACATGAATAATATATAGACTCTTATGATTATACTCACCCTCTTCTTCTCCTCCTTTCATCCTTCCCTCCTTCTTTCTCTCTCCTCCCTTTCTCCCTCCCTTTCTTCCCTTCTTATTCCCTTCCTTTCTCTTTTCTCTTTCCTTTTTTGCTTCTTTTTAGAAATACATTGATTAAAATAGAATTACAGCACGTACCCTCCCAATTTTCTTCCCTCCAGCCCCTCCCAGCTCCTCTTCCCCAAACCTCTCCCATGCTCCGTAACAAGCTGATAACCTCTTTTTCTTTGCTGTTTACTGTTATAGACGTACACATATATGTGCATATGCATGCGAGTTATCTGTCTTCCTTCCCACCCTCCCCCCGACAGTCTTGCTGTCATCTACCCAGGCCTTGAATTCCCTGTGTAGATTCAGGTTGGTTTCAAACTCCTGATCCTCTGGCCTCAGCCACCTGCGTGCTGGGTTAACATGAGTGTACCAGCATAGCTTCCTGTTCTCTGACTGTTCTTGGGCCTTGGAGATTTTACTCCCAGTGTGCTGAATTTGACCAACCCCACTTGCTGTCTGGCCCTACCCATAGTCCTGACTCTTCATCTTCAGTTATGCCCTCCCTGAATCCCTTCCGAGTTAAAGGGCTTCCCTATAGCTGACTTCTCAGAAGCTTTTGGATTATGACAGGCTCAATTAAGCAGTAATTGGTAACTTTAGTTCAAGATAAAATTAGATCAGCCTCCAGGCTTAGGAGTGGATAATATAAGCACATGGCTCTCTTAGCCATCTATTTCGTTCATCTCTCTGTCCTTCCATTCTGAACTGATTAGATGGATGCAGTAACCAAGAACAGAAACAAGCCATGGGATGGGGGGAGCATGTAAACCAACTTAGTTTTTAAGTCCTTCTTTTGAACCATATACATTGGGGAGAAATCATAGTGGGAGCTAATGTGCACTGTAGGCTTTCTATAGTAAGGCTCCATGCCAAGAACATCACTACAGCATTCACTGCAGTGATGCACACAACACGCTCGCAAGCTACATCTCATCACCACTCTCAAGTTTTACAAAGTTGAAAGCTGAAGATTAGAGGTTAAGTGACTTGCCCGTGTCCAGGGAAGTGGCTCTCCACCTATGCTAAGTGACAGAAAGCTATAATCCAAGAGGTGCCCTTTGCAAAGACTCTGAGGTGAAATGTGTTCCTGGAGTTAAGTAAGGCAGCTGTCCTGTCCACAGCATCAAGGGGAGAAACCTGAGCCCCAGGGTGGGTGTGCTTGACTTCAAGCCCTAGGCTCATCATGGCTGAGCTTTGCTGAGAGAAACATTTGTGTTTTAGAAACAGGATGTTTCCTTTCACCAAATGATTAGATAAATGGGGATATATAATATTGCAGTAGCAGGTTTGTGGGTATTTTTTTTTAATGTATGCAACAGTTAATACAAAGGATTCAGGGTCTTTTAGCAAAGAGACACTTGAAGGCTTCAGGACACTAAATGGTAGAAAAGTGTTCCCGTTGTAGGATAAAGATCAGTGTCTGCCACCAAAGAATTCATCCATGGGTGATCCGGGCTTATGTTTATACAGGATTTATAAGAGTAATGCCTTGTCCCTCTGGAGAAGTCAATGACATCATGCATTTCAATAGCTTGTGTTTATAATAAAAATAGAAAATTTGAATGCAAAGCAAGATGCGGTTTAAGCTATGGTATATCTAACTAAATGGAGCTGTGTGTTACCACCAAATAAAACATGACAATACGTGAAAAAAGACTGGAAGGGAATACATGAGTACTCACACACACGCGTGTGTATGCGTGTGCATACACACACAATACAAATAAACAATGATAATTATAGTTGCTGTACTAAAGCTTGTAATCTATTTTGTTGTCTCTGCTCTTATCAGTTCTGTGATGTGAGTCTAGCATGTATAGGTTTTAAAAGTGAAAGCAAAAATGTCAAAATAAATTTTGTGTATGAGAGAAATACAATCTAACTGTAGGCACTTATTTAGTAATCCAATTTCTCTCTATAAACGAGGAAAAAAATCCAATCAGAATTGCTCATTTCATAGACTCATCCCACAGTGAAGGCTTTAGCAATTGAGGCTGTATAATGGCCAACTTTTCTGAAGATCACCGCTTCCATAAGCACATTATAAGCTGTAAATTATAGTAACTCATAAAATGCAGAAGAATACAACTGTATTTACCTTCCTAAGTCTCTGTTAAAAAAATATTGGTGATTAGTTTGCACCCAATTTTTAACTTTGCTTTTTAACCTGTGCTCCATCCAACATTCCTTGTTGTTTCATTAAGGTACTACGTTGCAAGTATTTTATTGGAGAGTCACAGCCAGTCGTATTCTAAACAAAATGACCTGCCAAAAAATATACCTCATATCTCAGCCCATCTGGGCTGTGATAACAGAGTACCACACAATGGGCAGCACATAAATAACAGCTTTGTTCTTCACAGTTGGAGAGGTTGGGAAGTTCAGGGTCAGGGTTCTGGCAAATTCAGCAACCACCGACGGCCTGTTTCCTGACTCAGACGATGTGTCAGCGTGCTGGCGAGTTTCATGTCAACTTGACACAAGCTAGAGTCATCTGAGAAGATGGACTCTCGATTGAGGAAATGCCCCCATACGACTTGCCTGTAAGTAAGTGTATTTTACTTGTTTCAAAAAAAAAAGAAAGAAAGAAAGAAAGAAAGAAAGAAAGAAAGAAAGAAAGAAAGAAAGAA
>NW_026586662.1:2404289-2448252 GCF_907164565.1 Psammomys obesus
GAAAGAAAGAAAGAAAGAAAGAAAGAAAGAAAGAAAGAAAGAAAGAATACTCAATTACATGTAGGGTAAGTTTATAAACTTACCATAAACCTCCCCTGGATTCCTACTCTGGTTGAGTCCCTGTCTTGACTTCCTTCCATGATGGACTGTGATGTGGAAGAGGGTGTGGATGAAATGCAATTTTTTCCCCAAGTTGCTTATAACCATACTGCTTTATCCAAGCAATAGAAGCCCTAATTCAGACAGTCTCCTTGTATCCTAATATGGTAGAAGAAGCAAAGCAGCTCTCTGGGACCCTCTTCATTAGGGCGCTAACTATATTGACAAGGCCTGCTCCCTCATGACTGCCCATCAGCCAAACTTCTATATCACTGCAAGAGGTGTGTGTGAGGAGAGCAGAACACAGATTTTGGAGATACATGGACATTCGGAGCAGAGCACCCCAAGATAAAGCTCAGTATTTTTAGACTCACATCAAAAGACGGGAGAACATTTTGCCTCTTCTTTTGTGACAATTGGATTTGGTGCTGAACATTCTGAGTTTTGATTAGGAAATCTTTTTTTGTTGTTGTTTATAAAACCAAGTCATAAAAGCACTGAGCCCAAGGCGGAATAAATTAGTCTTGTCCTTACAAGTAATAGGTCAGCATCTCTTTTCTATTCCATTTTGGTTAATTTTCATGCAAAAAAAAAAAAAAAAGGTTTGTTGAGAAATGAAAGGGCTTTCTGAGATAAAATAGTTGTCTTCTCTTAGTCTTAAAGATACAGGCTGGGGTGGGAGAGAACAGGAAATGTGACCACCATAGGTTTCATCATAGTTAATATGTCTGTTATGTTATGGGTACACTCACGCCTTTATTTGGAAGTCAAGGTCCAGAGCGGGACCTAAGTTAAAGGGCCTGAGTTGGAGTCCTCATAGCCTGATGTCTTACTCTGTGACATGAAATATATTCTGGTTTTTTTTTTCATCCTTACAGCATAGTTTTATTTCTCAAGAGAAAGTGGGGAACTGCTTCACAAAGCCCTGACTGCCCCTTCATCACCGACTACCCAAACATTATGGTTTTTCAATGATCTGTCTCCATTCACTGCATCTTGTCCAGTCATTTTTCCTAGACTTCTTATCTCAAATGCATTCTCCACGCACTCCGATTCTTGGCTGTGAGTCTCCTTGGTTTGGCATCTAGTCAAATATGTCACTTCTGGTCCACGGCACCCATTTCACACTTGATTATTATCTATGTTCACATCCCCAGAATTGGTGTCTGTGTTGACCTCAATATACTTATCATTCGAGTTTGGGCGTGGCTTCGTGGGAACATCCTTTTCTGTCTGCAGCTACATCAATCCTACCATGGGAGAAATGTGTGAGCAGTCCCAAGCTAAGGAGTTCAGGAAGAACAGGCTTATAGAGATAGAAGATGAAAAACTATTTAAGTATGGGTAAGCCTTGTTGAGTTGGAAGTTCTTGTAAGACGCACAATGGATTATAATTACGAGGCCTTGAGAGCTGAAATTATGGATTGAGATATCACAATTCTATTAATGATATCTGGAGCCAAGGATGTGTCTGATAATCCCCAGGAGAGCAATGAGAAGAGGAAGAGGAGCATAAGGCAGATGCCACGGAGTGTGAGGATTATGCTTCCAGAACGGAAGAACAACGTTCAAAGAAAAGCAGGATTCCATCCAGCCAGGCTTCAGTAAGCAAGAGAAGGGCTGTCTGTACAGCCATTTGCCTGTTGTCATCTGTGTGTTTCATGCACCATGCAGTCATAATGGCATAGGCAAACGGGAAACTGTATCACAATTGTTTACAGGAAATAAAAGATAGTGTGACAGGATTCTTGGAAAGGGTCATCTGGAGATATTCAGAAAAATTCCATTACTTGTAATACTTGTTGAACCTTGAACAAACCTATTACATATGCAGTGACATCTTTTCCCTAATGTGTAGGAGAAGTTTTTCTGTACTTACTTGTTTGTTTGCTACAAGAATTCAAGGCCCAGATTGACCAATGTCTCTGCTCCCCAAAGATGCTAGAATGATTGGGGTTTGTCAAGGCTACTTCCTAGAATTCTTCTTTTTGAATCTGTTATTAATCAGGAATAGAGAAGATGCTTTTTCATGACTTTCATAAGAGCAAGGTGCGTGTGCGTGTGTGTGTTTGTGTGTGTGTGTGTGTGTGTGTGTATGTGTGTGTGTAGGAAAGCAATGAAGGCATGAAGGGTAAAATATAAATACTGCCAGGTTGCTTCAACCTGGGTGGTTTGGGTCCAGGAACCTTACCTAGAGATAGCAAGAGGATGGATAAAGGACAGACACACAGACAGTGAAGCTGAGGTCAGGTGGAGTTGGCTTCCACTATTCACTGCAACCTGGAACTCTACGTGTTTCATTAGGTACAGCACTGGAGGAAGGACTAGCTAGTTCCCATAGGTCCCTGTAACATCTGGGAAGAGGAAGTTACAGATGCTAGTCTATGCATACACTAGTCAATCATTTATAAACACTTTCTGGGACTCCCGAGGAAAGCTTTGCTGTTTCTCATGAGCCTGGGCCATTCGGGTAGCAGCTTTGCCAATTCCCTGTAGGTCTGAATTCTTGATGTCGTGGGCATGGCCTTGTCCTTGTCAATAATGCAGGCACTCAGGACTTCATTCACTCAGGCTTTCTTTCCGCCTCATATAAGTTAAGTCTTAATTTTCAGAGCTAAGAAATTGAACCTTGAGGCTTCTAGGGTCATTTGGATCCACTGAGAAGTCTAATAAAATGTCATTCTCAAAGAAGCAAGAAAGGAGAAGGGAGTAGGATTGGCTCATGGGTATTATCCCAGTCTGTGTCATGAAGCCCAGGGCTGACTGTCCAATAGGAGCTGGTCAAGGCAGCCTGGGAGAGAAGCTGTCTGCATCTGAAACAGCCAAGCAGCCAAGAGATCTGGCTTTCCTACATTATTTCTCCCAGTTGTCTCTCTTGGAGTCCATCAAAACAGTAATGGTGATTGACAGTCTTTAACAGTCTAGTTCAGCCTCCCACAACTGGGGTTTCTCCATAGCCTGAAAGTGAGAATTTTGCCAGGGGGCTATTAAAGATTGACTCTTTCTTCCTAAAAAAAAAAAAAAAAAAAAAAAAAAAAAGTCTAAAGGCTAAATGTGAGATGCCTCCTTTTAAAACCATAGGGGTTAGAGAGAATAATTAGTGAAAATTTTATTTTTCCACATAATGAAATCCTCAGTGTTTGCAGAATGCTACTCAACCTAATTTGTTTACAATTTATAGTCATTTACAGGGAACCACAGAAGTTTCCCAAATAAGTTATTTGAGGGAGACATCGTTAACTGGCATCCCAGCTCAAAGGACTTGTAGTTGCTCCTAGATGCTTTTTATTTGTTGCTGAATAGATTTCCAGAGATGTATGGGTGAAGCTGGCCCCTCAAAGCCCTGTGACATGTGGAATCCGAGACAAGCAGCCATCTTGGCAGACCTAAGGACAGCACCTAGCTGCCTCCCTGGTAGGCGTCTGAACCGTGTCCCCAGGTTTTGTCTGTGGCTCTGGGTACACGAGGCTTCCCAGGAAGCCTGAATCAGCTTCTGGTTTAAAGTCGGTCCTTTCTCCTATGGGTAGCACAGCTGTGTACCTCCCCTTCTGACCCCAGCCCCAGGGAGAAACCTCCATCTTTCCTGTCTGCTTTAAAAATAGCAATTTTTTCTACAGATAAAAATCTTTCTTCTTTTAAGTCATCTCCCTAAAAAAAAAAAAAAATCCTTTTTACCATCAAATCATTGCTTTAGTCAAAAGCCAGCTTTTGTGGAGGGCAAAAGCATCTTAAACTTCAACTGCTTCAAGAGAAATTGGGAAAAGGGGGTGGGGAAGCTCATTGCCATATGAAAGCATCTTATTAAAAGTCTTAAAAAAATAGCAAAAAAATATTTATTTTCTGTGTGTTTTCTTCTAGAAGTTAGGCTAATTGAAAGACCCAAACAAATAGAATACTTGTGAGGGAATCCAGAAATTATAAAAAACATTAGTAACTTGTCTGCATCACAAAGGCATGGACTACAGTCTCAGCTCTTCTTTTTGCAGCTCCCACAAAGGCTCTATGAGGGCTTTCTTACTTTTGTGGATTTTGGTCTCTATCGGACTCAGCCCTGTTGTTTCTCACACCACTATGTTAATGTCTATTTTGGATCAGTAAAGCCTTGGTAGTTTGCTTATTTCAGTCACTGAACACCATAAAGATTTTCCAGGAAGGATCAAATATTTAGATAAAACCATGAAGTACTAGTATTTGATAGAACATACACCATCCTAGTATCCTTCTAGCTTTTCTACTGATTCAGAAACAACTTGTCTTTTCAAAGGCACCATGTGATTTTGATAGTGGAACAGTGTGGAACCCAGCACACTCTGTTTGCTGCTGTCAAACTTTCTTTTGGAGGTCAATCCAAGCATTCTGTCTTTGGTAGACACCAAAGAAGAAAACAGAACACATTTCATGTGTCACTGTGTCAAAAGCCTGTTCTGTTCACCTTGTTAAAGCAGGAAAAATGACATTTTTTTTCTAAACACATAGCACTACATTTTCCTCCTGAAAGCTAATGCTGTTTGGTATTTTCTTTCCTTTGCTTTTCTCTCTCTCACGGTATTAGTTACATTCATGTTGCTATGATTAAAAAACACCACGACCAAAAGCAACTTTTTGAAAAGAGAATTTCTTTGAGGCTGATGCTTTGGGGGGGATAAGAATCCGTTGTGGTGGAGAGGCATTACAGCAAGCCACTGGAGCAGGAGCAGCAGGAGCAGAAAGCTGAAAGGTCATATCTTTTTTTTTTTAACTTTTATTAATTACACTTTATTCATTTTGTATCCCCCCATAAGCCCCTCCCACCTCCCCTCCCGGTCCCACCCTCCCCCCATTTCTGCATGCATTCCCCTCCCCAAGTCCACTGATAGGGGAGGTCCTCCTCTCCTTCTTTCTGATCTTAGTCTATCAGTTCTCATCAGAAGTGGCTGCATTGTCAGGGTTCTAGGTTATCTCCATGGATAGTCCTTGGTTGGAGTATGAGTCTCTGGGAAGTTCCCTGTGTTCAAATTTTCTTGTTCTATTGCTCTCCTTGTTGAGTTCCTGTCCTCTCCAGCTGCCGTGCAGACTGTCAAAGCAGATGCTGAGCCTGATGGCCAACTGACGGGCAGAGTGAATGGAATTTTATGTAAGAAGTGGGAAATAGAAAGGTCACATCTTAACCACAAACATGAAGCAGAGAGTGAACAGGAAGTGATGCAAAGTTAGGAACTTTCAGAGCATGCCCCCAGTGGTATACTTCCTCCAGCTAAGTTGTGGCACCTCTTCAAACAGTGCTACCAACTGAGGACCAACTGCTCAAATATTCAGTGGAGCCTATGGAGGACCTTTTCTCATTCAGTCTGCCACACTAACTGAAATGCCTCTTCCAGGTGTGTCCACATCTAACTTGACTGTTCCCAGGACTAAATCAAGAAATAATTTAGGGAGCTTTTGAACCAGAATAGGTTGGTGACAGCAGAGGAGAGAGGGGGAAGATTTAAGGTACATAAGGTACATAACTGAATGAATAGATTACAGGTTGCATTTGTTGAGCGTTTGCTACATGTTAGACTATGGAATATGTCTATTACCTCATTTATCCCTAAACTGAAGGCAAATGTGGCATCTCTGTGGTATAAAGAAGAAGACAGATTTGCATAGACATCACATAAAATCTCATAAATCATAATCTATCATTTGGACAGGGACTTGGCATCTAGTCCAGGGTTTGGCAAGGGTAGCAGAAAAAAGAGAGAGTGTAAAGATACGGTTATATACTTACCTATATGGACAGACATCTCTATATCTGTGATATTTAGTTTTAAGGTCATCTTAGTGGTTGTTCAGGTTAAGTTAAGCAAATGAATTAGTAAACTTTTGGGAAAAGCTGATTATCTTGCTTAACTCATCCAGTCAGCTGAAGACCTTGATCAGACCAAAAAGATCAGCTTTCTGGAACAACAGAAAATTCTGGGGGGGGGGGGAATATGCAAGAATTCATCTGCAATGTCAATTCTTGAATCTTGAGCACACACACACACACACACACACACACACACACACACACACACCCGTTGGCTCTATTTCTCTGGCAAACCCTAATACATGATCAAACAAAGCCAAGAAATAAGTGGAGCTACCACTAAAAAAAATGGTTATGAGGAAGATTACAAGTCACTAGCCATGGTTATAATCACTAATGAACTATGGAAGAAAACAGCCAATTAAAACTGGTTACCATTGCCAGGAGTGGTGGCACATGCCTGTAATCCCAGCACTCAGGGAAGCACAGGCAGGAGGATCTCTGTGAGTTCGAGGCCAGCCTGGTCTACAAAGTCAGTACAGTACTGCCAGGGCTACACAGAGAAGTCTTGTTTCAAAAAACAAATGAACAAACAAACAAACAAAAACTGGTTACCATTAGTTTGAATGTTCTTTTTTCAACTCAGATGACTGCCAATGTGGAAAATAGTTCTCTATATGGTAAATTAGGTATCTTATATATGTATTTTTATATAGCAGTCACACACACACACACACACACACTCACTCACTTCTGACCAAGACTCACCATATGAGTCTACAGGTGAGAAGTAGACATGGGAACAATGATACCTTTTGTTCATCTAGAGTGACATGAGATGAGCTTGGCAGCTCAACTGAGAGCTAAAAATAGCAAACATTCCTCTATTGTAGACCCCATGACCAAGTGGACATTTCCTTAATTTACAGCAAGCTTCACTTCTCTTGTAGAGGCATAAGCAGCAAGAGGTTCTCCCTGGACAAGCCTGGGGCTTGTGTTGAAGGCCCAGTCTATTGGGTACCAGAGAGCATGGGCGACAGCCCAACACACTGCAGCTCTCCCAGCTCCAGGGGACCCAGCTCCTGGATGATACCACAGGGACTCAATAAAACGATATTAAAAGACTGAAAATGTCATGGTGACATTATCTTTTGGAAATACCAGACCATCAGTTAAAGTGCTGTTTCCCAGCGGTACCATTTGCAGGATTTGTAGCTGGAATTTGCGGGTTGTCGATAGCAGTTCTCAAAAGATACTTTACTGAGAGTTGTGCAGCCGGGGCTCTTCCTCCCACCCAGCTCAGCGGGAATCATTTTACATCATGCTGCCCATACACACCCTGGCACCGATTTTACTGTTGGTAAATGGCCATCCATCAGGGCCACGAGACAACTAATTGCATTTAGTTACAGAAAGATGCTTGAGAGTAAAAACACATGTGCCTAAGGCACCATGTTTCCTGTGACGAGTGTCATTGATTTTTATAGGACTACAGAGCACACTTAGAGCAGCAGAGATTTTTATTTGTTTTGTGGAGGTTTATAAGAACTCTACCAATAGTGTGGATCCCCTAGCCACATTGACAATGAGGAGACACGGGGGCATTTTTTTTGCTAAATGGTGTAAATGCCTTCTAGCAAAAGCAGCTTTAAAGCTCATCTGTTTTTCTTTGGTATCCTTCAAAAGTTTGGGGTAATTTCCCAAGGGGACAAAGCCTCTTAAGAATCTAAGCTACAAAGTTCGGTGAAACAATAGGTAGCCCAATAGCATGATGGAATTCAGGATATTTTAAATATTTTGTTGGTAGATTATTATCTCAGATTCAGGCACTTAAGTTTTTTCTCCATTTTAAAAACTTTCTTACCCATTGTTATTCATTCCCTTTTTACTTTTATTTGATATGTGTGTGGTGTTTTATTTTATAGTATGCAAACATGGGCTAGAGAGTTCTAGATGGTGAAAGAATATAGATAAATAAGCGATGACTTCCACTTTAAGGGAGTTCAGTCTGTACTAATGCACTTAACTCCAAATCAATATTGAAATCTGTATAGCACTTCTTAGATTATTTAACATATTCACATAAACTGTTTCTTTGGGGCTTTCATAACCACGCTCATAGTGAGTAGGTTAAATGAATATTTTCATGTGTGTGTGGGAAGATTAAATTAATATTTTCATGTCTATGTGTGTGATGAATGTTTACATGCATGTTTCCATGTGTGGGTACACATGGATGGGGAAGGCCAAGGTGGATATTCAGATTCCTCCTTGGTTGCTCTTCTGCCTTTTTCTTTGAGGCACAGTGTCTCAGTCAAAACAAGAACTCGCCGGTACAGCCAGTCTCACTAGCTACTTTACTTTAGGATTCCTCCATCTCCACATTCTAAAACTGGAAGTTAGGAGGCCGATCATGGCCCTTAGCATTTATACAGGTTGTAGGGATCTGAACTGTGGTCCTTTTGTTTACACAGCAAGTGCTTTAACCAATTAGTCATATCTCCAGCAACAGGTTGCATCACTGTTATTCTTCTAAACTTAAGGAGATTAAGTATCATTGCTCTGCCTTTGCCTGTTCTGGGTGAAGCATCTTGCTCCTTGCAAACCATGTGCTCCTCTTGCTGTCTTGTGTTGCATTGTATTGACCACATGTTGCTTATTTTCTCTCTTTTCCCTATTTGGTTTTTTTTTAATTTTTATTTTTTACACTAATTACAGTTTATTCACTTTATATCCCAGCTGTGGCCCCCTCTCTCACTCCCTCTCAATCTCCCCTCCCCCCTCATCTCCTCCCATGCCCCTCTCCATGTCCACTGATGGGTGAGGCCCTCCTGAAATAAGATTGTATTTTTCTTTTGGCCTAGTCTATATCTATCTACTGGAACAACCAAATAAGCATTCCACATACAGTGAAGAAAAGCCACTGTATCTAAAATGTAGAATAGTCAGAACTATCAGCGGATTGCTTATGAAGAAAAGATTTTTGTTTGCCAGTGTTCCTCTCCGTACCATTGCAAACCCACAACTTACCTGAGTAAGGAGGAATCATTGAGTAAAGAGTCATTGGTGATGGATACCCCATAAAACCAGGAAGGTAAATGATGCCAACATGCAGTGGCAGGGCAGGTTGAATCAACTGAAAAAACGAGGCCCAGAATCCTTGTTGAAAACATCTGAAATTAACTGCCCAACTGAATATTTTTGTTTTGATGTCAGCAAATTACCTTCATTATCTTTTCAACCTCCATTATTGGGTTTTCTTATTTGCAACTAACAGTAATATCTAAGATCGCTCATTTGGAATGTGCATAGTTAGAATTAAAGAATGTCAGAGATTAATATCTGCTATAAATTTTAACTCAGGAAGAATAAGATAAAGACTTCCCTGTGCATTCATTTTAAAGGACAAATAAAAAAAAAAGACAGAGAAATAATGTGTGGAACATAAAAAAAATGAAGGCTTCAAGGATACTTTTTAACATGTGTCAGCTTCCTTAAAGACTACAAAAAAGATTAGCTCTATAACAAGACTCTACTTATAGGAGGATTTCTTGTTTTGAGTTAATATCAATCCCATAAAAAATGAATACCTCAGTCCATTACAGTAGCTGAATCACTGTATAAATTGGTGTATTCACAAAGTAATTGATTTGCCACCTTTGGGAGAATGTTCTCCATAAACTAATGAACTAATGTCCTTACACGCAATGTTTAGCTTCCCAGTAAAGATAGTCACTCATTATAACATAAGAATTACTATTTTCCTAAAAATTCTGATTACATAAAATCATTGATTATGAATAGGCCCTTGATTAAAAATTCAAGAAATGTACAAGTCACACAAATGATAACTCAGTCTGTTATGGAGCATAATTTTTTTCTGCTGAAATAAAGAATTCTAAATTTAATCCAAATCTATCCTTCCATTCTATATAAGTCAGGGTTCTATAGAGTCACAGAACCTATGGAATGAATATATATATTATTATATATATTATATATATTATTATTATATATTATATATTATATATTATTATTATATATAATATTATATATATAATATATATAGGGCATTTATTGAAATGACTCACAGGCTACAATCCAAGTAATCCAACAATGAATAGCTGTGAATGGAAAGTCCAAGAATCTAGTAGTTGCTCAGACCCATTAGGCTCTGTGTTTCAGTTGGTCTTCTGTATAATATGGAAACCTGAACAACTTGGCTCCAATGGATGTGCTGGCAGAGTTAGTGCAAGCAGGCAAAGAACAAACCCTCCCTTCCTTTATTGTCCTTACAGAGGCCTTCAGGAGAAGGTATGGCCCAGATTAGAGGTGTGCCTCAAGGTCTGGATTAAAGGTATATGTCAGTCTGGATTAAGATTGTGAGTCACACCATCTCAGGATCTGCCTTCCAGCCTCAAGATCCAGATCAAAGACATGTTGTCTTCCTGCCTCAAGATCTGGGTCACAGGTGTGCCCTCCATTTCTGATGGTACTTCATTCCAGACATAGTCAAGCTGACCACCAAGAATAGCCATCACAGATTCCTAGTAGGAGTGCAAAGCATGGCCCTATGGGTAAACACAGGGAAAACTCTTCTGAGATTGACAGTGCCTGTCTTTGCACACTGCCTCTACAGCAGTGGTTCTCAAACTTCCTAATGCTGTGACCCTTCAATACAGTTCCTCATGCTGTGATGATCCCCAACCATAAAATTATTTTGTTGTTACTTCATAACTGAAATTTGGCTACCTTTACGAATCGAAATGTAAATATCTGTGATGCAGGACATCTGACAGGTGACCTAGGGTCAACACCCACAGGTTGGGAGCCATTACTCTCTAGGCCCAATAATACGTCCCTCTCTCACTATTCTAGTAGCGCCAAAACTGTCCTTTTGTGAAAGGACTGCCTATGTCTTAAAACACACACACACACATATATATATACATGTGTGTGTATATATATACATATGTATATATATATATATACATATGTATATATATAGACATATGTGTGTATGTACTTATGTATGTATGTATAAATGAAAGTCAAATCACTTAGGTTGACAGTGTTCCCCACAATAACCATAGAGTAACAAAACCCCCAGTACCAGACACACAAAAAATGCCTTTTGTAGGGCTGGTGAGCATAATCCAAGTGACTCCCCAAACAATACGGATTATAGATGTAGCTGTTGGTTGCTTTCAACCAATATTTCCATCCCCTCTTCTGCAACGGTCCCTGAGCTACAGACACAATGGCTGTGATGCAGATATATTTCTTGGGCATGGGTTTCCTAAGATAGGTTGATCGTTGTATTGTGTCCAGTTGTAGTTTTATGCAATGGGCTCCATTTTCTATGGGGAGAGGCTTCTTTGATGAGAGGTGGCAGCCACTCTTAATTATGGGTATGAGGATAAGATTTAGAATGTAGTGAGGAATTATGCTGATCTCTCAATGTGCTGGTAGTAGATTCTTTTCTAATGATCATGACCTCACTAGCCCCAGGAAGCTGGCTAGGTTTCCACCTGGTCTTAAGTCCAATAGACAGCTGCTGGTTGCCACCAACATATGAGTGCCACTTACTGCACCTTTCTGAATAGTTTGCCATACTGGTAACTGTCATGGTGCATAGGTGTTTGTTGCAGCTGAGTAGAACTGTTTAATTGCTTCCCTTCCTTGGCAGCTTGCATAGTATATTCTGAAACCATGAGAGCTAGACTGCAGAAAAAAAAAAAAAAAGAATTCAGGTCAGACCCAGCTCTACTCATTGTGTATCCTAAGCCTGTGGTGTCTTCAGCAATAGAGGCTGACCCTCAACCTTTGAAGGTAACCAAGGGCTACATCTATAATCCACGTTGTTTGTGGGAGGTCACTTGGATTATGCTGATCGGCCCTACAAAAGGCTTTTTGTGGGGTTTTTGTTACTCTATGGTTATTGTGGGTAAACTGTCAACCCAAGTGATTTAACTTTCATTTATGTATATACATACATATATACATAGACAGACAGAAAGACAGATAGATAGATAGATAGATAGATAGATAGATAGATAGATAGATAGATAGATAGATAGATAGATGTGAATAATTTTAGGTAAATATGAAATAACATGATTTTTCAAGACTTTATCAAACAACCAATTATTTGTCCACTCTTCTTCTTTACTGACCTGTTTCCCTCCTCCCCAGTTGGAGCCCCCCTTCCCATTATTCCTTCTTCATAACAACTTCATTGTACCATTCCCTTTCCTAACCATTGCCCCATCTATGGTCCCTGTTCGCATGCCTGATTTCGGTGGTTATTCATGCATGTACTGACATCTGAAGATCTGGAACTAGGAAGCACAGATGAGAAAGACTGTGTCATTTTGGGGTCTGGTTTACCTCGCTCAATTTAATCTTTCCAGGCCCATCTGTTTATCTGCAAATTTCATTATTGCATTTTTTAACAGATGAATGATATTCCGTGATGTGTATGTACAACGTATTCATTATCCATTCACCTTGTGAAGGACATTTAGGTTGTTTCCATCTTCTGGCTTTTGTGACTAGGTCAGTTATGGTTGAGCAACATTGCTGAGCATATATCTGTGAAATAGAATATTGAGTTATTTGGGCAGATGGCAAAGAGTAGTATAGCTGGGTCATATAGTAAATTTATTTACTTATTTTGAGGATTCCTAACTCTTGAAATCAGTATGAAAAACGCTAAAATGCAGTTAAGTTTTATCTATTTTTAGGAAGTTGGTTGTTCTTTTTGGTGAAAAAAAATACCTTTTTACATTTTTTATTGTGCAGGTGTGGTGTTTATATGTAGAAGCACAGGCCACAGTGCATGCACAAAGGATATAGGACAGCTAATGGGAGTTGCTTCTCTCCTTCCACTGTATGAATCCTGGGCACCCAACACATGTCCTCAGTCTTGGTGGCAGCTACCTTTACCCTTTAAGCCATCTGTGGTGAAAGTTTTGAAGACTTTATTTTATGAATTTAAGATTGACCGTGGCAATGTTTTAAACTCCCTGGACCTGCTTTTTCACCATTAAAAAGGTCAATTACTAAGATTACTTTCATTTAAAAACCGCAGTGTAACTATAAAGGCATCAATAGTAAAGTCCCAAAATTTGGTGATTCTAGGAAACACTGTGGTATAAATGTATAGAGACTGGTTTTCATTGTAACTGTAACAACACTCAGCAACTGGGTTATCACTAATGACTGTAATTAATCAGTCCCCCATGATTTTTCATAGTCTGAGTTTGGTTGGACTACATCTCAGAGTGGATTTCATCTCAGGCCACAGAGATGAAATCTACCAAGGAGCACCAGAGTTTCTTATGGTTCCTGGAACAGACAGAAGTATCCAGGACAATCTGGCAGGTAAACTAAGTAGACAGGGCACATTTCTAATAGTTCACTCTTGACAACACCACTCTACTCTGGTTGACAGCGACAGCTTTATCCAAGTGGTGAGGATTAAAAAAGAAAACCCTCCAAAGGGAGAATTGCAAACACATTGGCTGGGTTAGAAGTGGCCTGTTGATAGCCTCGCACAGTGCCATCAAACTGAAACCATCCAGAGACTTTTTTTTTTATAACTGGAGAATTATTTAGATTTCAGAATAATTAAGTGGCAATGTGACTTTGAAGAAGAAACAAAAATCAAAATCAACATCAATTTCTGCATGACTTGTCTTGCTTTTAGATATAAGCCCTCAATATATAACCATGCAGCAGATGGGGGATAGTTGAGTTAAAAAAAAGCATTGTTAGTACATTTCATGAGTTTTCCCCTTCCAATAATGTATTTTGTTTAAACCAAGGAAAATTAAAATGCAGGATAACCTTTCCTAGATAAGAAAACAAGTAGGAGACATATTCTTACCACCTCTTTTTGATATCAATATTGTATTCTGGCTTTGATGAAATTAGGATAAAATGGATAATTATTATTTGATATGAATTAAAGTGATAATTATTGTTTTGACCTGCTTATGTTTCTGAAATGCAAATGACTTAGTGCACACATCTGAAGCCTTTGGTTCTATCCTGAAGAGCATTTTCACTGGTGATAAAAACATTTTGGTGTTTCTAGGTGTGTGATTATTTTTTTCCCCAATTGTGTTGTCTGCTCAGACAACACAATTCAGTAGTTGAGGACTAAGGTTCTGGAGTCGACTTGAATTCGAATCTTAAGCCCCCAAAATACCAGTGTGTGACTCTCAACAATCATTTAGCTCCTGTAAGCATCATTATTTCCTCTTCCAAATAGGGCTAACTATAGCACTGACCTGAATAGTTGTTACAAAGATTGAAAAAAATAATGCAACATGTTAGTACATTTACTTCCTTCGGCCTTAATAAAGCAACCAGGGCACAGGAAGTGTTCAACTGATTATTATGATTATTATGATTATTGGTAGGAAAAAAAGTCTCTGTAGCAAGAAATATCAGGAATACCTACCTTAATCCTAATGCAGTTGTCATCTCTGTGTGGGTTCTCATTTTTTCTTCTTTAATATAAGGTTTTGTCCTAGATTGTCCCCAAGGCACCTTCCAGCTGAGGCAGTCCATCGGTGATACAGTTTTAATGGCCATCATTTACAAGCCTGTTGCACATAACTGGAGTAACACACAATGTAAGCTGGTAATGAGTTACTGTGAATACTGACATTTGACCAAACAGTAGATGAAGAAGAAAAAAGTGTGGGAGAAGATTTTTAAGAAGGAAGATAACCATTCATTCCTGACGCAAAGTTATACAGGATTTAAAGTGATGAAGGGGAAAGAGGACCTCACACTGCTAGTTTGACAGTGTATTTACTTTAGAAATTCTAAGCATGTCACAGAGATGCCTCCTTTATATTTTAGAAACTTAGATGGAAATGCTTTGAATTTCATTCAGCTCATCAAATATCATCTGAGAGCTTATTTTTATCCACAGAAACATATGGACTGGGCCCAGAGATGAAGACCGATTTCTAGGCCAAAAGCTTTCTTAAACTCCTAAATCTCCATTCTAAACCGGTGGGATCTGTGAGTTCTTGCCTATCGGAGTGTTAAAAAGTTGGGCCTGAAGGTAAGCAGACTGTTGTTGGCATTTTCTGCAGTAGTTTGGTTTGGCGTGGAAGGCATTCTTTATTAGCTCTTTATTGGTACTAAAATACCGTCATTGACTTCATTACATTTAAAATAGCTCCAGTCTCCATTCCGAAGTGCTCGTATTCGATACATTTGCCAAGCTTTTCTATAAATCTCAGAGCAGATGCTGAGATTCATTTGGCATGATGTGACTCAAGTTTTGGGTAATGGTCCATGGTTTCTCAATTTGGCAAAGCTATGAATTTGTACCAACTACCTTTTCTGACCTTGTGGGTATGATAAATGTGTGAGTGTTTATGTGTGTATATGTGTGTGTGTGTGTGTGTGTGTATCTGTGTGTGCATTCATGTGGATGTGTTCATGTGTGTGTGCAATTGTGAAGAGATAGAATGTTCTAGACCATGAAGTCAAAGTTGTCTTTTGTGACTATTGGTTAACTACCCACTAGCCTTTGTAGACCTCTAACCTGTGCCAACCCCAAGGCTAAGATCATGTTAACATCTAATCCCTATGCATGAGTCTGTTTTTGCCTCAGCTACTGAGGGACTGGAAAATGGTCCTAAGTAGACATGGTGAGATGTTACACGGTCATTACAACTGAGTATTAACTATTACCCTTGAGGGGGCAACAGCAGCTAAATATCACAAGATAAGGACATTTCCTTCTGCCCCTTCTTTCTGCTGCCATTGCGAATTCTCCCAAGTACAATACCATGAGTATTTTGTCTCCCCGTTGAATCCTATCAAACTGGCTGTTAAACATGTAATTCAATTCTTTAATGTCAATCTTTATCTCTAAAAATGAGCAAAACAGCTCATGATGGCACCTGCCTTTAAACCCAGCACTGGGGAGGCAGAGGCAGGAGGATCTCTGTAAGTTGAAAGCCAGCCTGGTTTTCACAGAAAGCTCTAGGACAACCAGAACTACAAAAAGGTACTGTCTTAAACAACAACAACAGCAGCAGCAAATGAACAAAACATAAGGAGATATACTTTCTTAGAACACTGCTGTCAACTGGAAATTTCTGTGACAATAAGATACAGCCTACACTATGGTAACCACTAGCCACAGCTGTATACTGAGCATTTTAAATATAGATAGAGTAACACAAACATTGAGTTTACACTTTATTTTGAGTACTTTCAAAGCTGTGAAAATTCATTGACCATAAACATAATTTTATAATAAATATTATTGTAATGAATATTTGGTCTAAGGGAAAAAATGTGGACTACCAATATTCCGTATTTTAGGATGTTGTCATAACCTTAAAGTTGTATAAAGAGGAATCCAATCAGTTCATAATGTGAAACTTCAGTCATTTCCTATAGGCAAATAATAATGGTATTAAGAACCATCTTCTTAATTATTAAGAAGAACATTGTTACACATTTGACATATGCATACAAGCAACTTATACAAACTGGACAAGTGTGTGTGTGTGTGTGTGTGTGTGTGTGTGTGTGTGTGTGCATTCCCAGTGCTGAGATTAAAGTGGGATTAAAGGCAGATGCCACGATGCCCTGTTTTGCTCATTTTTAGAGTTAAAGATTGACATTATAGTCTTAAATTGCATATTAAATGGTCAGTTTGATGGGATTCAGCAGGGAAACTCAGTGATCATGGTACAATATTTGGGGGAATGTGCAATGCCAGTAGGAGGAAGGGATGGAAAGAGATTCCTTTAGATTGTAATATTGAGTCACTGCTGCTACCCATCAAGGGTAATAGTTAATGCTCAGTTGTAAGGACCGTCTAACACCTCATCACGTCTACTTGGGACTTAATTAAAGAAAAAGAGGACATGGATTTGACACAGAGCAATGTGGGTGATGCACATGGAGGCGTTTGAAGAGAGGAAAAAGAAGGAGGAAATAATGTAATTATCAATCTCAAAAAAACAAAAGGGAATGGCTTTAGATGTAATCATTGGTCACTTTGAGCTAATATATAATTTTCATGCAAAAATTTTGATTTATTGTAGACTTTGGGAGATTAAAAGTAGCTATTCGAGCGCATTTGAAAGACTCTAACTAGCAGTGTTTTCAAAGCAAAGACTCATGACCAAACCTTTGGCAGAGTACAGGGAATCATAAGAAAGAAGGGGAGTTAGTCTAATGAGGAAAGGATAGGAGCTCCACAAGGACCAAATATATCTGGGCATAGGGTCTTTTCTGATACTGACATGCAACCAAGGACCATATATGAATGTAACCTAGAACCCCTGCTCAGATGTAGCCTGTGGTAGCTCAGTAACCAATTGGTTTCCCATAGTGAGGGGAACAAGGACTATTTCTAACAGGAACTCAATGACTGGCTCTTTGGCCTCCCCACCCCCCAAGGGAGGAGCAGTCCTGTTAGGCCACAGAGGAGAGCTTTGCAGCCAGTCCTGAAGATACCTGATAAAACAGGATCAGATGAATGGGGAGGAGGTCCCCCCTATCAGTGCACTTGGCAAGGGGCACGGTGGAGATGAGGGAGAGAGGGAGGGACTGGGAGGGAATGAGGGATCGGGACACGGCTGGGATACAGAGGTAATAAAATGTAACTGATAAGAAAAAAATAAAATTAAATAAAAAAACAAAAACAACCAACCAAACAAACAAAAAAAGTAGCTATTCTCCTACCTACTCAAACCGTGGGGCTAAGAAATGGCATAACCAGTTGGATCTGACATCCCTGTTCTGTAGCTTGCTTTAATATTGTTCACTTTTACATTAAACTTACATATTGAGAATATTATGATCTAGTCTGTAAAATGAATTTTACTGTTTGTGGCTGGACCAGGACCTAGTGAGAAATGCTGTTTGATCAAAGACTCTGAGCTGGAAGCATTGGTGGCATAAAAGAAAAGAGATGTCAGATATTTAAATTTTTGTGTGTTTTCTAACAGGTTTGACAGCTCAACAGGTGCAAAAAAACCAGTGACCCTCATTGGAACCTTACCTGCACACCCATGCTCGTTTATCCTCATTTACATAGATGTCATTCCTGTTTCCTTCTCTGTTCAATACCTGTAACAATAATAAAAAGACAGTTTGACCACTGTGTTTAAATAACAATTCTGAATTAAGAAAACACTTTGTTCTGTAACAAATATGAGTGACCATGCCCCAGGTCGCTCCAAACATCATGGTTCCTCTTGAAAGAGGTCACATGATCTTACTGTAGTTACATAGGAGAAGAAATGAGTCAACACGCAGACAGAGTTCAAAGCAACAGGGAAATCTCTAATGTAGGGTTTACTCATCATTTCCAAGATGAAATCTTTCTCGAGCTTTAGATGGTAATACAGTCTTAAGTTTAGGAGTGGCAGGGGCCACAGCTCTGTCAAAACTATGTATGCATCCCAAAGTTTTAGCCAGAAGTTACAAAAGAAAAAGTCCTAGTTCATCCAGACACAAAAGTTGATAGCACATGGTTATGGAAAGAGACCAACGGTGGCTAAAGATAATGTTGACTCCATGATCTGCAACATTCCATCTGTCTATAATCACAAGGCTCCAACATCAAAGGTCAGGTCTCCAGGCTCTTAGATATGAAAGTGACCTTGTAGCAGTGTTTCAGTTCACATTTCAGCAAGATACTCCTGTGAGATTACTGTTCTCAAAACAAATGAATAGATAACAAGTGATGGTGAGAAAATGGAGAACTTGAAATGTTCATACACTCATGGTTGAAATGGCATAGCCATTGTGAAAATGTGTGCTGAATCACCTAATTTTTTTTTTAAAATCATCACCATTTATGATCCAGGAATGTCAATTCTGGGTATTTACAAAGAGAACTAAAAATCAGGCTTCAAAGACATTTTTGCAAATGTGTTCATAAAAGCATTATTAAAAAAAACCTAATATGTAGATGTTCCCTAATTGTCTATGTGTTCACAGGCAGAGAAGCAAAATGCATCCAATACAATACTACTCACTGACATGTAATGCAAATGGGTGAGCTTTGAGGGACATTATGTTGAGTGTGACAAGCCAGTCAAGCAACGACATACCCAAACTCTACCTATATGACATAACACTTGTCAAAATCATATAGGCAAATGCTAGAATCATGGCGCAGGCGGTGAGAACAGGGGTAAACAAGGAATTGTTTCCAAAGTAGACCATCAACTTTCCAAGATAAAGAGTTATGTTGTGGGACGCTGGTGAAAGCTGCAAAACATTAGAGGTGCCTTTTAATACCTCTGAGGTGAACTCAAAGATAGGCAAGGTGGAAAACATTACCTTAAATACACGTTTAAAACACAAAAGAAGATTGAGCAAAAACAACGGTGGGACATATTTAAGATTTCTTTCATTTGACATAGAGTTTGGGAGACGAGATCTCCATTAGAATTTGAAGACCACATTGTTCAGATTGTGGTCCCTAGTCTATTAATGCATATTTATTCTGCTATTAATATCACATTACGAATCATAAACTATTTCACACAGGATGAAAGCAAGTGCCTTTTTAGCTGTTGTCTTCTCGCTGACTTGTACCCTCAGTGCCTAGAACACTGTCTGACATATGGTTGGCATCCCATAAATATTTGTTGAATAAATGAACAAGTCAAAGACAGTGCCTTCTTTTAAGGCAGAGCTGGCCTCTGGTATCTTGTTGTTTCTTTGATGTCTCTATGTTGGCAGGGAGCAAGCAAACAACCAGGCAAATGTGGGTTTGGCTGGACAACTGAAAACCGATTACTTTTCCCCATGACTCAGTTCAAACCAGGCTATTTCTCAGGCATCTGTAGCCTGGTTGTAGTTTGCTCAAAAAATGTGTGTGCTCACTGTGTACAGAAGGATTTTTATCTGCAGTCATAAAACCTCAAATTGCATCTCCTATTTTTGCTTTAGGATTTGGAGCCAAACTATGTTACAGACCAGAAGAAATTAGCAACTGTTTTAACATGTGAAGGTAAAAATTTCATAATTACAGAAATTTTTTTAATGAGTCCAGGATCACCTTTTCTCCTTACCTTCCCTACTCATTTCTGGGGTGCTCTTGTTTGCTAAGGAGTAGGATTTAGTCTCAGAAAAGACCCCAGGGCCCAGATTTTTTTCTCTCTTGTGGAGCTCCTGTCCCCTCCAGGTCTTTCTATCTCCCCCTACTTTCATAAGAGTCTCTGCACTCCGCTCAAAGTTTGGCTATGAGTCTCTGCATTTGCTTTAATACTCTGCTGGGTAGAGTCTTTCAGAGGCCCTCTGTGGTAGGCTCCTGTCCTGTTCCCTGTTTTTTTCCCTCTTCTAATGCCCATCTCATTTGTCTTTCTGAGTGAGTATTGATCCTCTTACCCAGGGTCTTCCTTCTTGATTAGCTTCTTTAGGTGTACAGATTTCAGTAAGTTATTCCCATCTTATAGGTCTAGTATCCACTTATAAGTGAATATATACCACGTGTCTTTATGCTTCTGGGATAGCTCACTCAGGATATTTTCTAGTTCCCAGCATTTGCCTGCAAATTTCATGATTTCCTTGTTTTTAATTGCTGAGTAGTATTCCATTGTGTAAATGTACCACAATTTCTGTATCCATTCCTCAATTGAGGGACATCTGGGTTGTTTCCAGATTCTGGCTATTATGAATAAAGCTGCTACGAACATGGTTGAGCTAACCTAGAACCCCTGCACAGATGTAGCCCATGGCAGCTCAGTATCCAAGTGGGTTCCCTAGTAAGGGGAACAGGGACTGTCCCTGTTCATGAACCCTGTTCATGTCCCTCTGACATTAACTTAGTGGTTGGCTCTTTGACACCCCCCCCCCCGGAGGAGGGAACAGCCTTACCAGGCCACAGAGGAAGACAATGGAGCCAGTCCTGATGAGACCTGATAGGCTAGGGTCAGGTGAAAGGGGAGGAGGACCTCCCCTATCAGTGAACTTGGAAAGGGCCATGGGAGAAGATGAGGGAGGGAAGTTGGGATTGGGAGGGAATGAGAAAGAGGGCTACAGCTGGGGCACTAAATGTAATTAATATATATATATAAAAGAAAACTTTAAAAAGAATAAAAAAGAAGTAGGATTTTTCAAGGTACAACTGACACCTACATCATTTCCACTGTGGACAACTCACAGCAGTAGGGGTAAGACTGGTAATTTTTCCATTTCATTTACAGGAAGTTTCCCTGTGTCACTAGCAATTCTTATGGTGGCTTTGCTCTTCTGAGTGTGTTCTCCAGATGGGGTAGTATGATGCATGTCGGCCTTGAGGGGAGTGCTGCCAACAGGAATTACCCACACCACATCCTCTGGGGCTGAACATAAGCTCATGCCTGTAAAAGATCAAATCCTGCAGTAACTGAGCCTACCAAAGAGTTCCAGGAACCACACGAGGGGATTAAGCGAAGTAACAGTTGGTATGAAAATGCTCCCATTATGCTAAAGCTAAGTCTGATTCTTCTGGTCAGACTGGAGGTGTGAGCAGGTCCCCCTTTCACAGCAGACTTTTAGAAGGAATAAGAAGAAAAATAAGCCTAAAGGGCCAGCTCCCCAGCAGAGTAACTATGCAGTTATGAGAATTATCACTCCATCTGCGAAGACAAAACTTTCAGGGTTCACCAGTGTGGATCCTGAAAAAAGAGGGAGCAGTCACCAGTGGGACCCATTCTTGCTGTAAAAATAGCCGTGGGCTCCATCAGGAACAAAGGCAGAATCTGTCTGTTGTGTCTTTACTCATGGCTGATATTTGAGACAAGGTCATTCCAGTCAACAAGCCCCAAACTTACTACATTGCAGCCAGCCGTTAAGGTGGCATTTATTTATTTATTTATTGGATGCTCGGTTGTTTTATAGCAAGTATAGACCCCTTCCTATACTTTCTAATTTTTCTTAAAAATTACAAGTGTGGAATAGCAGCCATTTAGTAAGACACACAACTCTAAAATGTGGCATAGAAAACATTTTATAGATGCATTACATTTCACATATTATAGTAGGCTCCCAAATGCCGCTCCCAGTCACTAGCCCTAAATCCATGAAAGAGCTCTGCTTATTCCAGAATCTGCATTTGAACACACACGGGATTCTTATGTACATTTAAGTTTGAGAAATACTTATCAGAAAGTTCCGAACAGAAGGTTAAATGAAACCTTTGATCCAAGCCCTTTAAATAAACATTAAATGCATATATACATACATAAATGTATGTATGTATTATTTATATATGTCCTCGTTTTCAGTGTGATGATCACAGTTCACTATTTTCAAGTTCACTGTGAAACCTCTGCAAGAAAATGAAATACAGCTTTTTGTATAAACAAATCAGGACTGCGAATGTCAGAGAGCTCAGCTAAGGCAACACTTAGGAATCCCTGTTATAAACAGACTGAGATACTTCTTGGACCACAGTGTACCTTCATTTGCATGGACAATAAAAATAGTACTTAAGACATTTTTTTGTGTTAGCTGTGGTATATATATTTAAAATCTGTCATGTTTACCCTTATGAGTAAAGTTTATGGTTCACTGTTCTAGTTCAATACTGAACGAACATTTATGCTCCATTAGCAGGTTGTAGCAGGCTCACTTTTTTACTCTTTCATTTTAATTTTTTTCACAATCTATTTGTTATATATCCCAATTGAAGCCCCCTCTCTCAACTCTCCCCAGTCCCACCCTACCTCCCTCTTCTCCCGATCTCCTTCCTCTAGCCCACTGAAAGGGGGAGTTCTCCTCCTCTGCCATCTGCCCATAGTTTATCAAGTCTCATCAGCACTGCCTGGATCCTCTTCCTCTGTGGCTTGGCAAGGCCGCATCACCAGGGGCAAATGATCAAAGAGCAGGCAACCAAGTTCCTGACAGAGGCAGCCCCTGCTCTCCTCACTGGGGGTTCGCCTTTTAATGATTCCAAATAAAGCTTCAAATATTACAATATGATGCTCTGTGTCCATTTGGTTTTGGTTGGTTTTAATGCCAACGTGCCACAAATTAGAATCACCTAATGAGAATCTGAACCGAAAGAGTTGTTAATCAAAGGATTGCCTTGATTGACATGGGAAGGCTGAAGTATCAGACTGTGGGTGGAGCCTTCTGGTGCAGCTCAGGAAATAAAGAGTATACCACTCAGCAGTTTAAAACGAAGATGTCATGCAATTTTCAGACAAATGGATGGAACTAGAAAAGATCATCCTGAGTGGGGTGACCCAGATCCAGAAAGACCCGCATGATATGTACTCACTTATAAGTGGATATTAGATATAATGTACAGGTTAAACATGCTACAATCCAAAGATCTAAAGACGCCAAGGAGGTCCCAAGGAAGGATCCTCTACTCTCACACAGAAGAGGAAATAACTAGACATGTGAAGAAGATGGAGTGAGGAGCTTTATGGGAGAGGGGGAGGGGAAGGCAACAAGGTGGGGTCATGTGTGGGAAGAGTGGGGGGAGGGAGAGGACTGGGAGACAGAATGGAAAAGGTGGGGAAGCATCTCTAGGACAGGGGAGGCTCTCGGCAGTCTTTGGGGGTGTGGTGACCCTAGCTGAGACTTCTAGTAGTGTGGCATAAGGAGCCTGAAGTGGCCACCTCTCGTAACCAGGCAAGACTTTCAGTGGAGATGGGTACCCATAGATCCTTCAGCCCAGACTGTTCTGCCTACAGGAGGTGTGACTGGCCCAACTTAGGACCCACCCCAGAAAAGAGAGCTATCCCCTGACACTATTATGACCCTTGCAGGCAGGAACCTAGCATAGCTGTCTTCTGAGAGGCTTCATCCAGCAGTTGGTGGAGGCAGATGCAGAGTCCCATGGCCAAACAGTGGGCTGAGCTCCAGGAGTTTTGTGGAAAAGTGGGAAAAAGGATCGAGGGATTTAGAGGGGTCAAGGACACAAGAAGACCTGCAGAGTGAACTAGCCTGGGCCTATGGGGCTCACAGAGACTGAACCACCAACCAAAGAGCATGCCTGGGCTAGACCTGGACACTATATATATGTAACAGATGTGCGACACAGTCATCATGTGCGTCCCCTAATAATGGGAGTGGGGACTGTCTTTGGATCTGTTCCCTGCCTTTGGATCCCTTTCCCCTAGCTGGTATGCCTTATCTGGCCTCAGTGGGAGAGGATTGCTTGGTCCTGCTGTGACTTGGAGTACTAGCATAGGTTGGTAACCCTTGGGGACTCTCCTCCTCTGAAAGGAAATAGAGGGGGGGAGTGGGGGAGGAGGGCACAGGAACAGAACTGGGTAGAGAGGGGGAGGAGGTTGGTATCAGTCTGTAAAGTGACCAAATAACAAAAAAAAAGGAAAGAAAGAAAGGAAGGAAGGAAGGAAGGAAGGAAGGAAGGAAGGAAGGAAGGAAGGAAGGAAGGAAGGAAGGAAGAAGGAAAGAAAGAAGGAAAGAAAAAGCATATTTTAAAAGGAAGATTATCTTACCTTTGCCTTGGCATCTTTTTGGCCCCTGAGTTGGTTTGTCCTCTTCATTCTGCAGCTGACTCCTTT
Source organism: Psammomys obesus (assembly GCF_907164565.1). Lineage (NCBI taxonomy): Eukaryota > Metazoa > Chordata > Mammalia > Rodentia > Muridae > Psammomys > Psammomys obesus. Next base: position 2,428,692 of record NW_026586662.1, read on the forward strand.
GCTGGGAACAGAACCTGCATTCACAAGCTTTCATTGTAGCCTGGGGAGCAGCAGCTCTCCAGGAACTGTCTGGGCTTCCTGCACCAGATCAGCACCATGGAGGCGCCACACCTTGTGGAATGCGTGACTGCAGGTTTTCTAGCCCCAGTGAAAGATGGCTGTTTGGGGGACTGCTCTAACTGTTGGGGTATCCAGACTCGAGGACAAGTAACTACTGTGTCCTCAGCGTCTTGGGTATGACTTACTTAGCTGTAGCGACTGTTTTAAGCTCTCTCTCTCTCTCTCTCTCTCTCTCTCTCTGACTCTCACAGACACATGCACACACATACACACACAGAGAAATATATTTGTATATACGTATTTGTTCTCTTGGTTCTGTTCCACCCTCACCAAACCACCAGTTTATGCTTTAAATTTTTAAGTATTGTCTAAATAAGAAAATATTTGGTTCTACTTTGTGCATCTTTCTCTATCCCTTTAGCAACATCTTTCATCTCCATATTATTCTTTTAAATTGTCATAGGTCCTTCTTTCCCTCTGGACCAACAGTAAAGATTTATTTACTGAATAATCTATCTCTTTCCAACCATCAGTGACTATTCAATGCATTGATGTCTTTCCTTCAACTTTTGAGAACATTTTCACACAACCTTTCTCTAATTAAATAGAGTTTTGAAGTAGACGATTTTAGTCTCTCCCATCTCCCACTGCGAGTTATGATGGATTCAAGAACACCCAGAAATAGTGGTATTTATGATATTTGTTAGTTATAAATAACTAGGGAAATATTTAATCACCAAGTTTCCACCATTAAAAAGGTTTTCACAGGTATCAGTGGCCGAAGTTAAGAACTCCAAGTCCTTGCAAAGAAGAGTTCCACTCTAACTGATTCTACCAGAATCTTTGTGATCCAGGCAACTGCCATAAATCAGGCCAGAGGACCGCTGCTGTCACAGTGGCACAAATGTTGCCACAATTTGCTCCAACAATGTATATGATGCCTTTCCTCATCAAATCTTGTAGACTATGACTTACAAGTAAGACTGGCAATGCTGAGATTCATGTTTTGTGTGTTTGGAGCACCTACAGAGCCACATAAGTCTTTCCATCCCCTTCTGCAAATTATAAGTTACATTATAACGCACAAAGCATTATAATTTGTTTCATTATTTGTATCACTTTTGTGTGTGACAGTATCAAACTAAGAGAGGTTGAGTTAATATAAACAACTATTTTTAAAACTAAAGCTACTTTACATTGTCAAATATTGACAGAAACCTGAGGCAACTGGTCCCAGCGAATCCACAGTCTGGAAAGGTATAGACAAGTGCTAATAGCCTGTTCACTTTCTCCCTTCTATTCAGCCCAGAACCCCAGCCTGTGTAATGGTGCCACTCAAATTTAGGGTGAGTTCTCCCACTTCATTGAAGCTATTGTATAATTTTCCTCACGGAAGTGCCCAGAGGATTGTCTCTGAGACAGTTCCAGGTTCTGCCATGTTGACAATATTAACCATGACTACACCTGTCCCCTCTCAATCTAGAATTCTCATGCATGAAATTATACTCAGCATCTAAGGAGATGATCATGTGGTTTTTCTCCTCCAGTTTGTTTATATGATGGGTTACATTGATGGATTTCTGTATGTTGAACTACCCCTACATGACTGGAATGAAGCCTACTTGATCGTGGTGGATGATATCTTTGATGTGTTCTTGGATTCGGTTTGCAAGTATTTTATTGAGTATTTGCACCAATGTTCATAAAAGAGATAGGTCTGAAGTTCTCTTTTATTTGTTGGGTCTTTGTGTGGTTTAGGTATCAAGGTGACTGTAGCTTCATAGAATGAGTTTGGTAATGTTCCCTCTGTTTCTATTTTGTGGAATAGTTTGAAGAGAATTGGAGTTAGCTCTTCTCTGAAGTTCTGTTAAAATTCTGCGCTGAAACCATCTGGCCATGGGCTTTTTTTTGGAAGGGAGACTTTTGATGACTGCTTCTATTTCCTTGGGGGATATGGGACTATTCAGTCTATTTACCTAGTCTTCATTTAATTTTGGTAAATGGAATCTATCAAGAAAATTGCCCATTTCATTTAGATTTTCAAATTTAAAAGGAAGAAAAGTTAGGAAGAGGAGGTAGGAGGAAAGGAGAAAAGAAAGGACATAGGAAATAGAGGAAAGAATGCAGAGATGAAAGAAAGGGCAGCAAGAAAGGATAGAAGGTGGAAGGCAGGAAGTGTGGACTATTGCAGAGCACGTGGAACCTGCAAAGTTGTCCCTTCCCAAAACATAGTTCATATAAAGTAGTTCTTGCCAACGTCCTTTTTTTTTTTTTCCAATTCAGGGTTGAGAATATTTTGTCACAAAACAGGTTTGAAATCCTCTCCTTCCCCACAGCCTCCCTCCTTCCTTAACACCCCCCCCAAAAAAAAAAAACCAGAAATAGATTTAAAATTAGTCTCTCTCTCATTCTGTCAGTCTCCCAGTCTACACACACATCACTTCACTTGCTTCTCTGGTCAGCTATTGGGAAGTAGATATTGAAATTGAAAGATGAAAGAATGACTTCAGGACTCAGTCTCTCTGCCAACAAGCAGATATGAAAGCCACCAGTTCCCCTATCAGACAGTCAGTTCTTATGTCGGGTTTTATGGCTGATTTTCCTTTGCTTCAAGGTCTCAATGGCTTCTTGATTTCAATCCACTTATCTGATTTCTCGTGTGGGGATTGCTTGGGCATTCTTGGAGCTGTGCCTTCTGGTCTGAGCATCTTGCCTAGCTCCTTCCCACTGTTACTGCCACATTTCAACTTGTCAATTTGCCAGCTTCGTATTATTGAAGAGTGTGTTCCTTTTAATACAGTTTAGGAAGTCAAGAGGCTTTGTTAGAAATTCTAGTGGAGTTACTTCCCCTGATATGTAACCCTCTGGCTTCCTAGTTCATCTGCAGGTCTGGGTTATTCTTCCTCGGTCATTTTCTCTTGTATACTTACATCACCATGCTAGGTAGAAGAGTTGTCCATTGATGCCCTGTGACAATGTTCTAGTGGCTGTCCTACTGTGAACACACAATATGATCTGTACCTCCCTTAAGACCATTGCAATGGAAGTGATTTTTGTCATTTCTGGGCCTGAAAAATTCTTGAGTGCTCCATCAATCCTTTATGCTCACTTTTGTTTCAATGGCTTGAAGCAGTCTTTTGAAGCCATAAGCTAAAGAGGGCAGAGAGTTGCTGCAGGAAAGTGAGAGCCAACTATCAACAAGGAAACTTCAACTTGGACTATCTACGAGCAAGGAATAAACTTCTGTCTTGGTGCTTCGTGACATGTTTGGGGGTATACACATTTCGCCAACTGACATACCCTAATTATATAGCTATGAGTATTATAAGAACTTTGTTTATTAAAGGTTTGACGCTCTTGTTTTACTGTATAACGTAATTAAAGGCACTCGTTTTTTAATTTTCTGCAATGTCCAGGATCAAACCTGTTAATGTGTGTATGTACTGGTACACGGCATGGCTGTGTGTGTGTCTGAGTTTTTGCCTGCATGTCCATAAGTGCACCACCGTGTGCATGCGGCGCCTTCAGAGACCAGAAGAGGATGTCGTATCCCCTGGGACCAGTGTTACTGGTGGTTCAAAGCCACCATGTAGATACTAGGGATCAAGCCAGGTCCTCTGGAAGAGCAGCCAGTACTCTTAACCATGGATCTGCTATTCTACTTCCTACCTAAGACCTTTCTATATACTAAGCAAATACCCTGCCTCAGAGCAATATCTAGCCCTTAAGTTGTTTTGAGGCAAAAATGTCTCACTATGAAGCTCAGGTTGACCTTTAACTCACTATCTCTGACTGGTAGCATAATCAACCTCTTGCCTCTGCCACCCAAGATCTGGGGCTACAGAGGTGTACTGCCACACCCAGCTAAAACAATGGTGTGTTTAAAATAGGTGTGTGTGTGTCATGTGTGTGTGTGTGTGTGAATGTGTGTGTGTGTGTGGTGTGTGTGAGGGTGTGTGATATTTTGGGAACCCCAGGATCACTACAGTTCCTGCTTTTAATCTATAAAATGAACCAGGGCACTTCTCATCTATGTTTAGAATGACATGTAAATCTACTGCATTTCACACAATCTTGTTCTAGGGTTTGTAGGGCACAGAGGCTAATGAGCAGAGGTTCCTAACCCAATCTGCAAAGACACACTCAAGGAAACCACAATTCCCAAGGACACCCCACCACTCATCAAGCAAGGCACTTAAGGTGGAATGCTTCTGTAACCCTTTCCTTTGTAACTGTCAGCAGCAGGGTACCATGAAACTAACAAATAATTCTTTGGGTTGTGAAAGATAAGCTGCGAAGAAGAATTTATTACCATGTCTTGGTGACTTTTGATATGTGTATAGAACCTATGAAGATGTTAGAAACATAAAAACAAATCACTTCCAGTGTCTAAATCCAGTGGACAACAAGATCAAGCATCTAGGAGAAACAGTTTGTCCTGAGCAAGACAGTCAGTCATCCCACTTTGGTGTTATGGATCCTAAAACCAGCAGCCTGTCTCATCCAGTAACTATCCCCTTCTCTCCTCTCATTAGCCTCATCCATCTGTTGTCTTCTATCCTTAGCCAAAATCCCCTCATCTCTGCTTCTGACATGTGTTTAGCACATCACTGAGTGATCCTGCATAAGTTTCTAAGTATGAACATCTTTTGGAGATGCCTTGCCAGGAACTAGGATTGTTTTAAGGGGATGGGGAAGAAGGCAAATATAATTTACTCACTTTTATTGAATTTTATTTTATTTTATTTTCTATAAAAACATTCTAATACCTGCCTGGTCCTATGGCTGGAAAATTGCTGACACCTTTTATTTATCATGTTTGGACTAATAGGCATCCTTGGGCTTGTGTGTTTTGCCCGTTGGACTGCTGAACTCAGCAATGTGAACATTACACATGACAATATTGCTGATTAAAAGATTCCTAATAGGGCCAACTACCGAGGGATACTGTGACCCAAGTAATCCCACAGCTATGTAGGAAAAAGCCTTCATGACTCTGGATAAATAAAAATCTACTTTTAAAGTAGTTTTGGTTTATTTGACTATAGGTCTAAATATTGCATAGACATGCCTACTCTAAGCTGCTTCTCTCCAGCACCTGAAATTCTCCTCAGACATTCCATCTCCAGGTCGATCTGAGACCATCACCTTTAGTATCCCAGTGTGGTGTCACTTTATAATCCTACTCCAATTGCAGCCTTATTCTTTTGAAAACCTCTCAGGAACAAGTGAGCCATTGTTCCTGGCTCACTAGAACTTTGTTTTGAACTCGGTTGAGTTTCCCAAACTATAGCTACTTTTGTCTCCAACCTACCATCTAACCCCAGTCTCCTAACCTAGGCCTTGGGTGTCTCTTTGGCTAAGTACTTTGTAATGAAGCACAAAACTATTTCAAAACATGTCCTATTAGAATCAATTCCTTTGCCTCTGCTCCAGCTCTGCTGATTGGAGACTATACTGGCTGTTTTTGTCAACTTGATACCAGTTAGGGTTAGCAGAGAGGAAGGAGCCTCAGTTGAGGAAATGCCTCCATAAGATCCAGCTGAAAGGCATTTTCTCAATTACTGATCATTGGGGGAGAGAGCTCCGGCCATCGTGAGTGGTTCCATGCCTGGGCTGGTGGTCTTATGTTCTATAAGAAATAGGCTGAGCAAGCCAAGGGAAACAGGCCAGTAAGCAGCACTCCTCCATGGCCTCTGCATCAGCTCCTGCCTCCAGGTTCCAGCCCTGCTTGAGTTCCTGTCCTGAATTCCTCCAGTGATGGGCTATGATATGGACGTGTAAGCCAACTTGCTTTTTGGTCATGGTGTTTAATCAAAGCAGTAGAAACCCTGAATAAGACCTTTCTTATACTTAACATGTAAGTCCTGCATACTTGTATGCTGGCTCTGAAGACTTGTGCAGAAACCTGAATGGCATATCCACTGCTTCAGGCCCAGCTGAACCTCTAAGGCGCCAAAGTGCGGTTAGTAGCTTTCTTCCTTCAGTGGCTGAGCAAAACCTGAGTCGCCTCTTCTTTCACAGGGGATTACACTTCCTCCTTCTTCACAGAAAAAGTAGAAAGTGCCTTTGGGGGAAGATCTTTCTCACATTCCATTTCTCATAAAGACAGACTTATCTATAACTGTGCCATCCATCCAGCAGAAAGAAACATGTACTCCAGGCTGGTCTCTCCAGTTCTGTGGATCCTATCTGCCCTCTATTACTTGGAGCCATTACCTTATCGACGATCTCTTCTCTTTTCCCACAGCCTTCAGCGTCCTCTCAGTCACACTTCCAATCTTCTTCCATTTTTCATGAAACTACTCTTGTCCTCTCTTTAGTCTTTTGCTTCTCAGTCACAAACCCTGTAAAGTTGTGTGTGCTTCTGTCTTTATGCCTTGTTTATTTCTTCTTAATACACTGCTCTTTGCTTCAATATCTGTGTTACTACTGAAATTACTAAAATATATTAACATAATGTCAGTGATCTACGGCTTCTATGTGTGAAGTCTGGTTTTGCAATCTCTAGTTGGATCTTCCTGAGATATTTGGGATTTTTAATGATTACTACCCCTCTTCACATACCTTGCCCTGGATTCTAGAACATCCTGCCTGTTTGTACTCTGACTTCTTTGAGCAATCATTCTCAGGTTGACTGCTGGAGTCTTCTCCATGCTAAAGATGCTTTTAAATGTTATAAGTGAGATCAAACAGCACATGATATGATGTCATTGTTTTGTGGAATCTAAAGAAGCTGATGGCATGGAAATAGAAAGTGGAAGAGTGTCACCCTGCACAAAACTAAAGTCCAAGTGGATCAAAGACGTCAACATAAAACCAGACACACTAAGTCTGTTAGAAGAAAAAGTGGGGAAGAGCTTTGAACTCATTGGCACAGGAGACAACTGAAGAGAACACCAACAGCACAGGCTCTAAGATCAGCAATCAATAAATGAAACTGAAAAGCATCTGTAAAGCAAAGGACACTGTCATCAGAACAAAATGACAACCTACAGATTGGGAAAGGATCTTCACCTACCCAGTAACTGACAAGGGCTAATATCCAGAATATATAAAGAACTCAAGAAGTTAAAAAGCAACAAATCAAGCAATCCAATTTAAAAATAGGGTACAGAGCTAAACAGAGAGTTCTCTGTAGAGGAATATAGAATGGCAGAGACACACTTAAAGAAATGCTCAATGTCCTTAGTTATTAGGGAAATGCAAATCAAAACGACCCTGAGATTTCACCTTACACCCATCAGAATGGCTAAAGATCAAAATCTCAAATGACAACACATGCTGGAGAGGATGTGGAGAAAGGGTAACCCTCCTCCATTGCTGGTGGGAATGTAAACTTGTACAACCATTCTGGAAATCAAGCTGGCACTTTCTCAAACAACTAGGAATAGTGCTTCCTCAAGATCCAGCTATACCACTCCTAGGCATATATCCAAAATATTCTCAAGTACACAATAAGGACATTTGCTCAACCATGTTTGTAGCAGCTTTATTTGTAGTAGCCAGAATCTGGAAACAACTCAGATGTCCCTCAACTGAGAACTGGATACAGAAATTGTGGTACATTTGCACAATGAAACACTACTCAGTAATTAAAAACAAAGAAATCATGAAATTTGCAGGCAAATGGTGGGGACTAGAAAAGATCATCCTGAGCGAGGTATCCCAGAAGCAGAAAGACACACATGGTATACACTCACTTGTAAGTGGATATTAGAAATACAATATAGGAATAGCTTACTAAAATCTGTACACCTAAAGAAGCTAAGCAAGAAGGAGGACCCTGGGTAAGATAGTGAATCTTCATTCAGAAAGGCAAACAGCATGGACTTTGGAAGAAGGAGAAAATAGGGAACAGGACAGGAGCCTACCACAGAGGGCCTCTGAAAGACTCTATCCAACATGGTATCAAAGCAGATGCTGAGACTCATGACCAAACTTTGGGCAGAGTGCAGGGAATCTCACGAAAGAAGGGGGAAATAGAAAGACCTGGAGGGGACAGAAGCTCCACAAGGAGAGCAACAGAACCAAAATATCTGGGCCCAGGGGTCTTTTCTGAGACTGATACTCCAACCAAGGACCATGCATGGAGATAACCTAGAACCCCTGCACAGACATAGCCAATGGCAGCTCAGTGTCCAAGTGGGTTGGTCCCCTAGTAATGGGAACAGGGACTGTCTCTGACATGAACTCAGTGGCTGGCTCTTTGATCACCTCCCCCTGAGGAGGGAGCAGCCTTACCAGGCCACAGAGAAAGACAATGCAGTCAGTCCTGATGAGACCTGATAGGCTAGGGTCAGAGGGAAGGGGAGGGCTCCTCCCCTATCAGTGGACTGGGGGAGGGGCATGGGAGAAGATGAGGGAGGGAGGGTGGATTGGAATTGGGAGGTGATGAGGGAGGGGGCTATAGCTGGGATAAAAAGTAAACAAACAAATAAATAAATAAATTTATTTTAAAAAGAAATCAGAAAAAAATTATAAAACTGAGCTAAGAAAGAAAGAGAGAGAGAGAGAAAGAAAAGAAGAAAGAAAGAGGAAGGGTGGTTACCAGAGGCTATGGAGGTAAAGGGAAAAGAGCTAGCCAGTGAGTGCAATGTCACAGTTAATTAGGAGGGCTGAGTTCTAATTTTCTCATACGGTAATATGATCAGCACAATTATAATAACATTTCAAAACAGAGGAAGAGCTTTGGGGTGATATTCTGTACACAAAGAAATGGTAATTAAGTAGTATACTAAATAACTTATCCCCTAAGGTATACAATTATTAAAAGTCAACTAAAAGCAAAAGATAATGAAAAAAATAACCGGACAATGGAGAGAGCTTTTTGCTCTTTTCCCTCTGTATACAGCCAGCTCTAGTAGTTGTCAACTGTAGCACTCAACATATTTAATCAAAAAATTGAGTGTGTCCTGGGTCACTCTCAGAACCTCTGGGAGAAATGGGTAGGGACAGGCCTCATGGTTACCTGGCAAATTAAAATACTAAGACTCTCTGCAGGGTTAGCACAGACAAAGCCCCATCACCACCTATGGGCATAGAGAGTAACTGTTGCCCACTTGGTTCTGCTTCAGTGACTGACACTTGGTGCCTGGCATTACTGTCTTCATCAAGACACACCACATGGTGCCAGTGTTCTGCCGTTGTTCTCCGTAGGATGGAAGTCTGGCTGCTCTTCACATGCCTATTTTCAAGGGATAGTTGTTGACAGCTTGACATTGCTGGGGCAAGCACTCAGCCCACCTTTATTTTTCAGGTGCTTCTCTATGTGTCTGTGTTAGTCTTGGTGAGACATTGGTAGCATGAAGAGATATGCCACTTTTCCATATTTTTCTACAGTATGCTAGGCAATAGCAACAGCAACAGATACATGTAAGCCAGCGTCAGAGGTCGTAGAAGCAGTACTAACTATGACCCCTTGGATGTGGGCCTACAGGAAGCCATTAAGCTTCTGGCTCCCTTCAAGGTGGCTGCTGTGGTCTCTATGGCCTCGCAGTAGTGGCTGTTCCCTACCTACAGTGAACACGGGCTCTAGGTTAAACAGCATCTAACCTTCCAGCTCCCCAGCTCACGAGTCAGTGACTTCGCTGCACCAGCCTCTACTCCAGCCGTTCCAGAACTTTTCTTCTATTCCCTATATTACATATTCTCTGTTTAAGATGTTCCTGAGGGATATCTGTTTTCACGACTGACACAAGAACTGAAGTATGTAAAATTCTGTCATGGATTCTTGGCAACATCATTTATGGTTATACTTCCTCAAGGGAGAACTTTCTGAGTGCTCTTTGAATAATCATTGAGTAAAGTAATAATTCTATACCGTGTATATAATACACACATAATTCACAGTATAGATCAAGTTTAAAGGCTGAACATAGCTTGCATGGGCTTCTGACATGGTGTTGGTATCTGTGTGAACTCAGCAAGTCTTCCCTGCCCATCTACAGAACAGAGAAAGCTTTCACACTTGGTTTCTGAGCACTCTGATCACAGAGGATGTCAGCATCTGGGAGGCCTAGGACAGAGCATACCCTCATGGAATCATTCAGATGTCACCAGATGTGTAGGTACTGTTGGTTTTGTTATGATGCCGATTTCTTTTCTAAAGTTAACAGACGCCAGAATCAAAGGACCGTCTGAATTATGGGTGAGAGCATCTTAAATCAGGGGTGAGATAGTCTTACTAAAAAGTTAGGTGGTTTCTTAGAACTCGGTAAAGAAGAGACATGAGCAGCAGACTGGGGGGAAGAGTGATCAAGACAGCCTATGCTCCCAAAGCCTAGAGTCCCACTGCAAATTATTTATTTTTTTATATTTATTATAGGTTGAATGGCTCTTTCTCACAAACTCTGCAAAGCTTAAGACACTGGGAAGGGTGGGGATAAACTGTGTATATGTATGCATAGATATATACATATATAGGGAGAGAGATAATAAAAGACACAAAGAGAAGCTTAAACCTACTCTAGTTTTAAAAAAAAGGGGATCTAATACTATTTCATGTTATTGGCATTATCTACTCACAATTAATATTGTATATTAAATTAAAATTGTTGTTTTAAAGCTCAAACTTCTGTACCATGTATGTTAAATTCTGCAATCAGGAATGACTAAAATTACTTCTTTTGTGTATATTTTCATTTTTTTTTAAATTGTATCAAACACCAGGGTGGCAGTGACGGCTCAGCAGGCGAAGATTCTTGGCACCAAGGCTGATGACCTATGCTCAATCCCTAGAACACACATGGTGGAAAGAAAGAACTGACTCCCAAAAGCCCTCTGTTCGATGACCTCTCTACGTGTGACCTGCCCTCCCCCCACATACATACAAATAAATAAGGAAGCATAATAAAATATATCAAATACTCTCAGATTTTTGGCCAATAGAGAATAAAAAAAAAAAAGACAAAAGATATTCTAAGTAAAAATCTTTCCATGTATTTTTTTTTTCAGGAGGAAAGTCTATTTTACGTGTGTCAATATGTGTGCTTGTGTGTCTTTATACTGAATTTTAATAAGTGAAATTTTGGCACTCGTGTCATAGACCCATCACAAATAAAAATAACAAAAGTCTGAAACATCTCCCATGTCTACCACTGCATTCCATGTAACACCTGATGAGCCACAGGCAGGTTCAATCACAGCCATACCACGTTACAACTGCTGGGGTGGATAACTGCTTCATCAAATTATCAAAGACCTGCTCATGATGCTCAATTATGAACTCACATCATTTTACTCTGTGCTATCCAAGAAGAATTATCAACATAGCATATGTGTAATAGTAAATAGTACTGCGTATTTAATAAGGCACTTTATTTGTGCCAACTCCATTTTTTTTTCTGAATAAAGCCAACTGTCAAGTCCATCTTATACATGTGGAAACCGAGACACAGAGTGAACAGCTTGCACAGGGTGGCACAGACAGAAAAGAAAGAGGTGAGCAGATTAAGGATTTGAACCCAGTGTGGTCGGGTTCAAGGTCTTCAAGGTCCTGCTATAGGCTGCATGCTCGCATGCAAGGGCTCCTCAATACAGTGTACTGCAGACTGTTATTTGTTTAAAGAAGTGTTTGTCTCTCACCCGTGCTTGCTCTATGTGTTTGTGTGTGTGTGTGTGTGTGTGTGTGTGTGTGTGCGTGTGCATGGTTTAAGTAGGTACACGTGTGCCATGCATTTGAAATCAGGTCCTCCGGCTTTTGCGGCAAGCGCTTTACCACTGAGCTGTCTCTCCAGTCCCTTCTCTTCCATTTTAAAATCCAAATGCGAGTGTTGGAAACTATAACTCCCCTTTCTCGTCCTAAATGACAATAGTGCTGGGTTGTCGGACATCGGTACAAATGTCTCTTACAATCTCTTCTTTGGCAATGTTTATAATTATTGTGCCTGCATGCCCAGACAAATATGCATGAGACATGTATCATGGAAGCACTGGGATGCAATTGCTATTCTGTACATCTCGTCCACGACGCAGACAGATACAGGCAACTTTGTGGAACTGTTAGTGATTTAATTAGCTTTGCTTTATCTCCAGTGATAACTGTCCTTGGGTAAGACGAGTCTGTCTTGTCATAAAATCCACGGTAGAGAACAATTAGAGCACTTATTGCTTAGAGCAATGAGCTAAGTTGTTTACATATTAAATGTTATTAGAATAAATTATCAGTAAAGCAAAAATGCCATGCATAAAGACACTAGAATCACATTAAGACAAAAGAAAAGGATGAAGTCTAGCTCCATGCTCCTGTGTTTTTAATGCCTTTATTTTCTAGTTTATGCACTTACAGATAATTTATTGAGACAATTTTAGTTTTGTTAAGTTCTATTTCCCTCAAATGGAGGACGGAATGTCATAAGTTTCCATTCTATGCTCAGAGGTTTCCTGATGCAAGATCTTTAGGTAATAGTCACCGGCCACTGTATTAATTTCTTCTCTGTTGCCATGATAAAGTACTATGACCAATAGCAACCCAAGGAAGAAACTATTTATTTTGGCTTACAAAGCCAGAGGAAAAAGTCCTTTGTTGTAGGGAAGGTATGACATGGCTGTGGGAGCAGGAGGCTTGATGATCACATTTCCATCCACTTATAGGAAGGGAAGAGAGATAAAAGGAAATGGGGTGAGTTTATAAACCTTCAATATCTGCCCCAGTGACATACTTCCTCCATCAAGGCCTTGCCTCCTTAACATTCTATAACATCCTCAAATAGTTTCACCATCAGGGGACCATACAGGTGACTATGGGAGACATTTCTCATTCAACCACCACAGCAGCCTTCACTTATTTTTGTTTTCAAGTCATCAGGCAGAGAAGTGGTGAGACAAGTGACAGGTGTTCATAGTATTGCGTACCAAAGAGGTGCTGGAATTCTGGAAAGAGCAGGGAGCCTTCTTTCACCTCATTCAGAGACTCTGTGGATCACCCCAAAGCCACCCTTCTTCCTGAGGCTTCCATAGCAAGTATGGACAGGAAAGAAAGAAATTACTGTTTCAACTCCATCTTTGCTCCAAATGTCAGTTCTGGTCCAATAACTATGAAGCAAGAAATGTCCTTATGTTGGGAGTTCAATACGTTAGTGAGAAGACAGGAGACCATGAGAAAGTGTTATCATTACATTTACAAACCCCCCCCCCAATATTCACAATGGAAAGTTTTCGATCTTGAAATGAGCACAGTTCCTATCCACTGAATAGGGAGAGGGATTTTACTTAGTCCGTTCTGGACTAGTTGATCTGAAGTGCATTAAATAAAATGCACAGCACTTGATTCTTTAAAAACACGTCAATGTAGCCACACATTTAATTGTACTGTATATATGTGTGTATATGCACATATGTGAAGTTCCAAAATTCATTTGTAAATACTATAATATCTAAACAGCTATTTTGCATAAACTGTATGCTTCTTGGAAAACATCTTTTAAAAATTGTTTGAATTAATGATACACTTGCAATGAAACTTACTATAAGGTGGATCTTACACTTTTTAATGCTCTTTGTAAATTCTTATAAGACATTCTGATTATAATTAGAATCTTTCAGTCTTAGCACAGTAAGACTATTTCTGCTCCTTTTCAGTACTTGCATGTGGTCTTTTGTGTGATATGGTGTGATGATATTACATTAATATTCAAAAGTGACAGCAAACCTTTCAGAGATGACAGAGGTAACACTTGTTCTTCTTGGCTTCTATTTGTTGGTGGTGTCCAGTGAAAAGCAACATGCAACTTTTAGGTTAGCGAGCTGCTGACCTCAACTTGTTCAAGATTTCCCTTAGACACTGTTTTATTGAGAATTCAACTCAATATTTGGCCTATTGGCTAAGAATTTCAGGTTATTTACATATATCTTACCTGGATAGTAGACACACACAACAACAACAATGAAGACTCCACGTGGATACTTGAAATCAGGCATGCGGGGATAGTCACACCACAGAAACATAAAATACTTGACATTATTTTGATCAATACTCTGTTTATATAACTGATTTTTTTAAAATAAAGAGATACATCCGTTCTCATATGGGTAATTTGGAAGCTCCTTCTCAGTTTAAAATGCCAATACTCCTGTAATTTCAGATTGAAAGGCTGTACAATGAGAACAAAGATGTTACAGCACTACAGAACCATCAGTCTTAGTACTATGCTGATTGTGTCTGCAAGTAGCTGGTCCTGATGACTCGGTATGAAAGATACTGAATAGAGAAGAGATGTATCGCTGCATTAAATAAGGACGTGTTTCAGGAAGTAAACATTGAAATAGCCTAAAATGTGACTTAGCTTGACACTCTAATTATAATGCATAATCTACCATCCCTAGCTGTAGATCAAAAATGATAATAGGTTGTGTTCCTGCCCCTTGTGTTGCCACGTGGGCATCTATTTATAAAGCACATGGTGGATGGTGACATCAATGGACTTTAAAGGTGATTGTTCATGTGCAGTCACAGGCTGAAACTGAATTCTATGCGACATGCATGGTGAAATGAAGTCAAAGCTTTTTACTCTTAGAAGCATTTCTTTGGAAGTCTATGTTAGTCTCAAGGAATAGGTTACACACCTCAAGCTTCCATGAGAAGAAAATCTGGACTGTAAATCACACACTAGTGATAGGAATGCCCACGTGTCTTTGAATTATTGGTTGGGTGATTTTTTTTTCCCCTGGGGCTGTTTGAAAGGCTCTTTGAGATCCACGGACATTGAAGCAATTGCTTACAACTGAACCTTTCGACACTGGGCAGTAATAGCATGCATCTGCTGAGAAGATAATCGCTTCCTCTTGAAAAGGAAGAGCATATACAAATCACAATGTCTTGGAGACATACAATAAATTAAACAGTTAAAGGTGTAACCTGGAAATGGAGAGAATAAAGAACAAGTTAGTGCCCAGCAATAGTTTCTAGAAATGACTATTTCATCTCTTAAACAATTTGTTTTACTCATTCTAGAAACTGCACTCTCACAAATTACTTTTTTACAAAGAAGTTATACTAACTTGGTTATATACTTTGAGAGGAAATCATAAGAAAATACTATTTTGTTGAATAAATTTTACCCCTGGATTTTATATATGGCTTTTAAATTATTAATCATTCTTCTCTCCACCTATTTCTTGTGGTAATGCATAAACTACTTTTAACAGTGTAATTATGAGGCTCGGTTCGGTCTCTTTCGCTTACTGATTACGAACAAATGGCTGTAATCCAGGCTATTTCCTACACTCATGAAAAGTGGGAATAAAAAGCCTAGGAAGCAGTTGTGAAAATGGATCAAGCAGCTTTCTGCACATGTTCTTACAGAAAGGCAAAGATGCTTCTTCCCTACTGTTCAGTGTGGTAAACAGCCAAAACAGAATGGCTCAGGGCTGCACAGTGCCACCCGGAGAAAGTCCCACCTGGACCTTTCCAAAAAAGAACACAGAAACAAATGAACATTCATAGCACAAACAACTGAGCACACAGGCGTGGCCTGTGTTAGACAGTTATCCAAACTGCAGGACACACTGATTGAGAAAATTTAGGCAGAGCTCAGCTTTCTGAAGACTCCCTAGGATATCAGTTCTCAAAACCTGTGGGTCGTGACCTTTCAAACAATCTTTTTACAGGGGAGGCCTAAGACCATTGGAGAGCACAGATACTTACATTGAGATTCATAGCTGGCAAAAATACAGTCATTAAGTACTACAAAAATAATGTTATGCTTGGGGGTCACCACAGCATTAGAAATGGTATGAAAGCGTGGCAGCATTAGGAAGGGTGAGAACCACTGCAATACACCTAGCACCCGACCCATCCTCCACCCGCAGTCACAGGCTCTGAGACAAGGGTATTCATCTGCTGAAAAAACATGTGCAGCTCATCTTCCATGTTCTCCACAACACAGCTTTTGCCCCGCAACAGACAAACAGTCACAATAGTGAATCCCAGTGAGGAAGGTGGTTTGTGCACATACGACACCATGTATTCTTGGGACATTTAATGAATTAATTAATTAATTAATTAATTAATTCAGTTTATTCACTTTATATCCCAGCTGTAGCCCCACTCCCTTGTCCCCTCCCAATCCCACTCTCCCTCCCTCTTATAACCTATGCCCCCCCCCCCCAGTCCAGTAATACGGGAGGTTGTCCTCCCCTTCCATCTGACCCTAGCCTATCAGGTCTCATCAGGACTGACTGCATTGTCTTCCTCTATGGCCTGGTAAAGCTATTCCCCACTCAGAGGGAGGTGATCAAAGAGCCAGCCACTGAGTTCATGTCAAAGACAGTCCCTGTTCCCATTACTAGGGAACCCACTTGGACACTGAGCTGCCATGGGCTGCATCTGTGCAGGGGTTCTAGGTTATCTCTATGCATGGTCCTTGGTTTGAGTATCAGTCTCAGAAAAGACCCCTGGGTCCACATCTTTTGGTTCTGTTGCTCTACTTGTGGAGCTCCTGTCCCCTCCAGGTCTTTCTATCTCCCCCTTTTTTCATAAGATTCCCTGCACTCTGCCCCAAGTTTGGCTATGACTCTCAGCCTCTGCTTTGATACCCTGCTGGGTAGACTCTTTCAGAGGCCCTCTGTGGTAGGCTCCTGTCTTGTTGCCTGTTTTCTTCCTCTCCCAATGTCCATCTGGTTTGCCTTTCTGAATGAAGATTGATCCTCTTACCCAGGGTCCTCCTTCTTGATTAGCTTCTTTAGGTATACAGATTTTAGTACGTTTATCCTATAGCATGTGTCTAATATCCACTTATAAATGAGTATATACCATGTGTGTCTTTTTGCTTCCAGGACGCCTCACTCAGGATGATCTTCTCTAGTTGGTACAGACATTTTAAAGCTCCTTTTATAGATTCTTCCAGCCAAGCTGTCCACAGATGTTCCAAGTTCACGGACACAATTCTGTTTATTTTCTTTTCTATATCTCACTCTTTCATTCCAGTGTCTCATCTGTGTCTTTATCACAGTCTCTTCTTCCAGGGACACTCGAACTAAAATAAGTCCCTCGTTCCCTTTTTTATGCTGCTTTATTCTTCTACTTTTACTTTGAAACTTAGTTCAAAGGCCACGTCCTCAGAAGAGCCTTACCTGAGGGACATGGCTGGTTTCAGTGCTGCCTTAGCTAAGGTATTGTAATGGAGCCTGTCATCATCATCCTGAAGTATGCATGTTCACTCCAGTTCTTGTTAGAGGGCAAGCTCCACTAAGTGAATATAATATGTAAAATATGTGATTGACATGAGGGAAGAGAAAATAAATGGGGAAAAAATAAAAGGGGAAAAATAAGACCAGTGTCTCTCATTAACATGAGTCAGAAATTTCTGACCATCCCAAATGTAGCTCCCCATTATCAATCCTACTTCCCATTTTCTTAAATTATATTTATTATTATTATTATTATTGATGTTGTTGTAGTTGGTGGTGGTGGTGGTGGTTGTGTGTGTGTATGTGTTTGGTGTACATGTGCCAAATACCCATGTAAAAGTCAGAGGTCAACTTTCAGAAGTTTATTCTTTCCTTCCGTGGGTCATTGACTTGTTCTGAATTGGCAGAATCTCCCTGTTTCTGCTGAATCGTGATGCTGCTATTGATTCCTGTAGCTGTTTAGTGTTGGCTGTTTGACTGGACTGCTGGTATCTGGACAACAAAGGATGGAATCTCTCCAAGAAACTATGTCTAAAATGGTCCATAACCCCCTTTTCTTAATAAACTTGTTTCTCCCTTTCCTCTGGTCAGTGGGTTAGAAGGGAGGTAGAAGGTTGAAGAAACCTAAAGAAAGTAGGTTTTTGAAAAAGCTAAGCCTTCATGCTTATGTATGGCTCAGGGATGGAACAAACTCAAACATGCTGTATCATGTTGGGAAGGATCTGAGTGCTTCAGTCTGTGTGAGAGCTGAAGAGAGTAAGGGCTCACTAAGCCAAAATGATGCTTACCTGCCACAGCTAATGTCTGACTGACAGAATGATAAGATGGAGAGATGTTACTAGCTAAATGTTGCTGTCAAAAATACTTAAGGGGGGGGGTCCTAATGAGGTAGCTCAGTGAGAGCTAGTATATTCAAAGCTCTCAGTTCAATCCCTAGCCCTTTAAACAACATACCTCCGAATCCCTTTACTTTAGGACAAAAGAGACCATGAGCAAATTCATTCTTGCCTGGACTGATCCAATAGTTAACTGAAGAGTGCAAGCATGGTAGGTGAACTTCTGTATCACTAATAGGAAAGTTTTAAATCAGGAAGAAAAAAATATAGGTGGTACAAGTAAAAATATCCTGAAATCAATTATTTCATATGCTGTGAGTTGTGACCCATCAGTAGGATATAAAAATCAATGCAAGGATCCATTGAAAAAACCAATATTTTTTAAAATATAGAACCAAGGTTACATTAGAGAAGAAAAACTGTCAGAATGTGCAAGTTTGAAGATCTGTGTAAGTAACCATTGAGTCATAATACGATTTCTCCATGCTTATTTGTAGTTACAAATGCTTGAATGTGAGGCTACAGATGGCTTAGTGGCTTAGTAGGCACTACTCTTGTAGAGGACCCGAGTTCAGTTCCCAGTACCCAAGGGTGGCTTACAATCACTTGTAACTCTCCAAGAGAGATCTGACACCCTTTTCTGGATTCTGTAGGTACCTGCATTCCACTGCTCATGTACACATATATAGATGATAGATAGATAGATAGATAGATAGATAGATAGATAGATAGATAGATAGATAGGTAGATAGATGATAGACAGACAAAAATAAGCCTTACAAATTAAACCTGATCTGAAAACCCTTATCTGCTTTGTTTTTCTTCAACAGTGGTCCTAATTTTTTTTTTTTTTAAATCATAGTTCAGGTAAGTACGGCATCCTGGCCCCGTCATCAAGAATTTTGAATAGGTACTGGCTGAAGTACCTAAATCAACATTTTTAGATGAACTACAAATGATCCTATCACTGAAGTCTTGAAATGTGTTAATTTGATATGACATTATTTGGCTTCTAATTATAATAAAATTTCAGAGGCGGTTAATAAAGAACAAGTGTTCATTTTTCCTCAGAGTATGAGAGATTCTAATCTGAGATTCAGTGGTCCCATTGACTTGTAGAGCTTGGGAAGGGAAGTATATCTTGGCAGGAATTCATATCAGACCAAACCGCTTGTCCCATGTTCAGGAGGCAAAAAGAGAGAAGTAACTTCCTTCAGGAGCCTTTGGACCTCCTATCAGGGCCTACCTTCTACCACCTCCTTCCAGAGCCACCATGGTAACAAGCATCAAACACAAGGATCTTTGATGTATTTTTAGCATCAAAACTGTAACAGATGTTGTCACTTCTAGGGTGATGATGAGTATGTATAAAGGATTGCTTGGTGTTTCCCTTTGTAGCACGGCAGAGGACTTCCTCATAATCAGCATTACAGGGCTGACCTTCGTGTGTGTGTGTGTGAGAGAGAGAGACAGAGACAGAGAGACAAAGTGTGTGTGTGTGTGTGTGTGTGTGTGTGTGTGTGTGTGTGTGTGTG
>NW_026586662.1:2448262-2489299 GCF_907164565.1 Psammomys obesus
GTGTGTGTGTGTGTGTGTGTGTGTGTGTGTGTGTGTGTGTGTGTGTGTAGATCAGTGTGGACATCCGTGTAGAATCCAGAGTTCAACCTTGGTGTTGCTCCGCAGTCATGACCTCTACCTTTTTTTTCTTTCCTCTTTTGAAGCATGGCCACTCACTTGGCCTGAACTCACTGATGAGGACAGTCTAACTACTGATCCCACAGCCTGACTCTCCCTCTCCTGTGCTGAGAGATGCATGCACCACCATGCCCAGCATTTTCATGTGGGTTCTTAGGGCCACAACTGGGTCCTCCTTATGAACTGAACTACCTCTCCAACCCGAGACTGTCATTCTTGATAAGAAACAGGGTGACAAAGTGGCGAAGAGGGTTTCTGTGACATGAAACAGCCTCGAATTCTAATCTGTGTGCAACTTGCCAGGTATGAAAGCTGATTTCACTTGTTTGTAATAAGGATTTCAGAGCTATCCCTACTGCCTAAGTTCAAAAGAATTGAATGTTATACCACAGCTAGTGCAGAGCAATACAAAAACTGTTAGCCACTCCCCTCTTTAGAGCTTTATCTTGAGGAAAGCACCGTTCCTTTATTGTGATGGACATTAGTTGAGCACAGGAGGACACATTCTGAGTGTCTCTGAAAACACAATGAGGAAAAGCAGTCCTCACTTCCATGGAACCCTCAGTCTGATATGGTTGTGAACGTGCATTGCGGAAAATGAAATTAAACTTGTAGGTTACCACGTTGGTAACCTCAACCTCGCTGAACAGGTGAGGAAAGTAAAACATGCATGTAAACCGGTTACCCACGGGTGTCTCAGCAGCAGAAGCATCGAAAACAGAACACAGGCCCTACATGTAAGTCAATCCTTTCCACCAGAGTAGATTTCACTTGCGCCAGGTCCTGACAGCCATCCCTAAGTATGGAGATGTGTATGAATACTTATTTATATGTATGTTCATTCTCTACTGATACATAGGGTACGTAGCACAGATTTTACAGGTGATTAAAAAAACATTCAAGGTTGTTATTTTAGAATCCACATGTCCAGCTAATTCTCACAGAACACTCAGGTTGTTTTTTGCTCAATGAATATTTCCAGCCATAGCCAACATATGGTTTCAGTTAGGCTATAATGTGAGAGATGGGATTTGGGTCTGAATCCACTGACCCTTTGGATTGTGGTAAAATATCTACAGCATAGCATGCAGCATCTTGGCCAATTTAAGCATCTAGTTTAGTTGAGTAAGTGTAGCCACACTGTTATGTAACCAATGCTCAGAAGGTTTCCTTCTCATAAAATGAAAACTCTCTACCCATGAAACAATAATTCTCTATTTCCTCCTCTTGTTTTGCTTCTATTTCTGTGAGTTTGGTGCCTCTAGATCGCTCATCTGAGTGAAATCACAAGTGTTTGTCCTTTTGTCACTTGTATTCTCTTTGTGCAATATGCTTAAGAGTCATCCCTGTGATAGCATGCCTTAAGGATTCTTTTCTTTTTTATATATGGACCATATCTACCACATCCAATGCATATACACCATTGCATATTTATCACATATGTGAACCCACTCATATGCTGATGGAGACAGGCTGCTTCTATCCCCTGGCTATAGGAATAAAGCTGCTATGAACACAATTCTCCAATAATCTCAAGACTTTACTTCCAATTCTCTTGGATATGCACCCAGGAGGGAGCCTGCTAGATGATATGGTAGTGTAAATTTAATCCAAAAATAATAGTTTCATTATATTTTTAATACTGTTTTTCAGGGTTTTGGCACTATTTTTGTATGCTCACCAGTAACATGCAGGTATTTAAGTCCCTTCACAATCTCACACCTTTGACAGCACTGGTTTATTATTATTTTAATGAAAATCCTTTTAATGGTGTAAAGATATCTATTACTATTTTATTAAATCAAAGAAATTGTCATTGAGTCTGACATGTATGTATTAAGCTACTGGTCTTCCTTATAGAAATTATGCTCATTAAACTAAAACCTGTTTGACTCAGCACACTTAACGTTAAAACATCATCCATCAATACGAGTGACTACTGAATCATATTCCAACATCCCTCAGGTTTCCACACTATTCACACTCTAGCAGGCACTAATACCACATATATTTAAACTCTATCTGCATCTTTTACTTAGTTTTTAAATTTGGATAAAGAGCATGAATGAAATAAACAGTAAACAGTTTAAACTTTGTGGGTCATTAAACCTCTGTCACAACCACCTGGCTCTTCTAATGTAGCACCAAGCTACTCAAGACAGTACATTAATGCAAGGTCATGGGTGTGTGCCAATAAAACTTTATTCATAACAACAGATAGCAGGTGCTAGAGAGCTGAAGCCTTGTTGCTTGCTGTTATCTCTTGTGTAAATTCTCTAAACCACTGTTGTGTGACATAACTGAATGTGAAGTTAGGAAGAAATGCATGCTAACAATGTTTGTACCAACAAATTCAAATGGACACAATCACAATGATACAAACAATAATAAAAAGTAGGTGAATAATTAGGATGTAACGGTGTTTAGTACTTTCGCATTTTAAGTTAACATACTTCAATTTTTATTAATAATTAAACTTAAAATCTAGATCACAGCACTCCTGAGAATTTAAAAAACTGGTTCTCACAGCCTGCATGGATCATTCCATCTCTCTAGTATCTCCAGGCCCCAGCTCCTGTAATACCCACTGAAATCCTTGCCCCTGGCAGCCTATCGACTTTGAATAAGGTTTGGAAAGAATGTAAGAGATGGGTAGGAGAAAACAGAGGGGTGGAAGGCTGTCTTCCATGTCATGGAGGGGTGAGGGGCTCATGAGTCCTGACCTCTTCCAAAAATGCATGTCAATTAATGATTTGTGGGGAAAGGAGAAGCATTTTCATCCCATGGTGTTGCCACTGATGAAGTGCTCATGCTCTTGCAAACAACCCAAAGGATATTTGAAGTGGAAGTTTCTGGTTTCCTCGAAGACTCAGTTTTATCATGTGATGTATTGGTGGAGGCTGCCTGTGAGAGGGTACATGATGTTTTGTTGCGAGCTCTCTTGTGCAAGGTTCTTGAGTCTGGCCAGCTGAGAACATCTTTGGGTAGATTCTGAGGAGAAGAGATATATAGAAGCCCACACACAGTGAGACATCACTCCTTTGGATCAACATTGCTGCGCTGATCTTCATGCTTCGACACTTGACTCTGCAAAGAGAAATGTTCCAGAGAACTTCTCAAGGCAATTCAACTGAGGCTTGAGGCTTTCTCTGACTTGTCCCAATCTTCTGAATCATACTGATTTGTTTTGCTGCTTGGTGTTGGCCTTTGGACTGGACTGCTGGTATCCTGATGACTGAGTTTGGTAATCTCCAAAGAACCCATTGGACCCTAATCAGCAGGAAGTAGATAAAAGAGGTCTACAACCCTTTTCCCTACTAATCTCCTACCTAAGGTGGGAGTTGTGGGGAGGGAGATAAGGGTGTTTAAGAACCCTAATAAAGTAGGTTTGGTGAAAAATCTAATACAGAAATTCACTGGGTCATGAAAGAAAAAGATAGTAAAACTGAAGAACTAATAAGGAAGAAAATAAGAGTAAGTGGGAGAGGGACAAGAGAAAGTAATTTGCATATGTTTGTTTAAAACCTATCAAAATAGACTATACATAGTATGATTCACATAATGAAACCCATTGTTGTGTAATTAATGTGTGCTAATAAAATCATTAAACATTTTTCAAAGAATATATTCTCAATCTATACATGGTAGCTTATATCACAGAACACACAAGGCCATGACAGAACTTCAGGTTCCAAGCCAGCCCAGTTTCTTAATATCTATTCTACTTCCTTCCAAGTTAATTTCTACAAAAGCATCCACACCCAACCCATATTGTTTGGGCAGTATGACCCTAAGGCAGTTAAGTTTCTGATAAGACCTGCACTAGCTCTGAACTCAGAGTTAAAAAGCTAAAATTCATGTATTATGAGTCACCTTTAGTCTAAGTGAATTTGTATGCAATTTAGATGTTTCTGAGATTATGCTACATTTTTCCAATGTGGAGCCCAAGAACTTGCTGGAAGGTATGATGCATCTCAGACAGCACCTGTTAGCAGTTGAGGGTAATTGCATTTTAAGTTGGCCTAGTGCAAACTGAGGGTGGCAGTGGCATTCAGAACTCCATGTCTGTGAAGGTAGATATTACCATTAATGCTAGCTAATTTGGTGTCATCTGAATTTGAACATGAGGCATTAAAGACTTTGTATATAGTCTTTAGCCTTTTTAATTAACCTGATGTAAACATTCGAAGCTATGAAAAACATACTGGGGTTGCTAAGGCAAATTCAAACTACCACGTGATGTTAACTTTGGGATTTTTACCTGCATTTCCCTTAGCCATGCTCTCCCTTTCTTCCATGCCATAAGTATTGAAAAGCAAGAGCTCATTCATTTAGACCTGTTTTTCAGTGCCACCATTGGTGAGTTTTCCTTTCTAGACCCTTCCCTTTCTATCCTAGGTTTACTGCTGTCTTCTTTTCCTCACTAATATATCTCTCTTGCTTGCCATGGCAGATGTTTACTGAACACAGCACACTGTGGCCCTTAAATCAATTCAAGGTATTGAGTTACATTAAAATGTATGTGGCTCTTCTCAAAAGAGGCAACTTCAGTTTTACGATCCTTGCATCCATATTTATCAGTCCATTGTTTTCCATTATCCTCTTGCTGTTGTGGTGTTCTACCTCTGGCCTCACTGTAGGGGCATACCATCAAAACAGCATGATGTAGCTCTTTGCTCATTAAACATGAGACATGAATAAAACAGGTCTCCTGTGGCAGACCTTATACTGTGTGTTCTGTAGAGATTGCATTGCCTTCTGCTTCAGTATCATGAGCATGCCAACTTAGCCATGAGAACCTGACCAATATCCTTGTTGTGAAATCTGCATGAAGAGAGACCTAATTATCCATTCCAAATATGTGGAAAAGCAAACATAGAAATCCTTACTAAGTTGAGAAATGCATTTTGCATTATTAGTAGAATACCACATTTATACTAGAAAGCCTTTGTTGAGGCAGCTCCTAAGAGTAGTTTCAAAGGGTTATCTAAGCCAAGGTTTTATTTGCCCTTTATATTTCTACTTATTAGAAAGAGAAAAGCCTTGCTTTTACATCTAAGTTTTTCACGAGTAATCATCATTTGCCTTGCTGAAACACATAAGGATGCAAACGAAAAGCATAAAGTAGACAGCTCTGGGTTCCAGAGGTGACTCACGACATCTATCAATCCATCTTGGATGTCTTAGCAGGCCTATTTCGGTGCTGTTCTGCACAAAACAGCAAGGCAGCAGAGTCCCAGGTGTTCTCGCTGAGTGCAAAGCCAGAGTGCAAGGATTGCCCCAAGAAGCAAGAACATGCTCATTAAAGCAGGTAGAAAAGCCGGCAGGCAGTTTGGTAGATCTCCTGGTGGTGACCCCTTTGCTTGTTAGAGAGGGGGCCTCATGTCCAGTGTATCTGGGTTTAATGAGTTGTAGTTCACTGGGGACCAGAGAGGGCAAAGAAGTGCTTACTTGGTGAAAGGGAATAAACAGCACATTGTTTATTTCATGGCTGGGATGACATTTACATAATATATACTTTTTTTCTGAGACTCCATGCCTTAAGCATCTAAAGAGACATAAATCAATATAGGGAATACAGGGACCTCACCCAGTGAGCTAATCAAATTGGGTGGATTAATGATATGCTTATGATAAAATCCCTGGACTGTTAAAATTATTTGAAAAGAATAACAGACATTTCTCTGTCTGAAGTGAACGTTTGAGAGGGATTCTTTCTCATTTTGCAAGTTGTTTGTTGGCTAACCAGGTTAAAAGATCTTTGATTGAAGCAGGGAATTAGGTCATCATATTGATGTGTTTTTTTTTTTTTAAATCTGTCAGATACAGATTAACACTTTGTGGCACAGGTAAACAACATAATTTAATAAAAACAAAAATGAGCAACTGTGCATATAACCAAGTCATGAGTAACAAAGTAGAAATACAAATACAGCAGAGAATATAATTTTTTACAATAAATAAAGGTATGTACAAACATGAAGAAAATTGTGACCAGTGCAGTGTCAGAGCCCTCATGGAATGTCAAACACGTACTGGAAGCTAATCATTAGACTGGGTATACGGTGGAAATTGTTTTATCTCTTCCCTTTGACATGTTACTGTGAAAAAGTTTTTATCACTTCAAGATAGTTTTTCTTTGTTTTTTTTTTGTTTGTTTGTTTGTTTTCTGTCCAGAAATAGCTTGGAATGCTTTAATAGTGTGTTAGAACATTGAGAGCTTGTTGTTGTTTTGAGGCATTTATTTGTTTGTTTTTGTTTTTACCATTACTGGAACAAATATCAACTTCGAAGAAAAGCTATGCTTTCCAAATCAAGGTTTTTGTTTTGGTTTGGTTTTGGGTTTTCAAGGCAGGGTTTTTCTGTGGAGCCCCGGCCATCCTGAAAATCTCTCTGTAGGCCAGACTGATCCACCTGCCTCTGCCTCCTGAGTGCTGGGATCAAACGTGTCAGCCACCAACTGCCAGGCCCAGAAAACTGTTTTAAGCATCACCTCACAGAGTCAATTCTGTCAGTTGTTTCATGATATAACTTAATTTTTTTCTGCTAAAATGAAAATCATGAATCCTTGGAACTTTCATTTCAATGACAAAATTGCTTTCATGTTATATTTTTCATAACTCATATCCAGTCCATTGGCTAAGTTTCCAGGCTGAAAAGTCAAACTCCTGCTGGAGTTGGACCTCATGCTCAGACTTTGTGCGGTTGCCTTAAACTGTGGCTAAGTAAATTCTTGCCTGATGTGAAAGTCATTGCATGAAGCGAAAGTTTAGTTGTTACAACAAAAAGCATCATGCTTCGAGGATAAATAGAAAATAAACACACACCGTAAGCCAGAGGTAAGGTTCTCGGACAGGAGAAGAAACAGACCCAACAGCAGGTGTATCTACTGAACATTTCCTACCTGCCAAGGCCACTGCCCATGCTGCTGACTTGCTGTGCACTTAAGTAAATACTGTGTGAGGGGCACATTTTAAAAATGGGAGGGTTGCGACTCACCTATTCTAAATCCGCGCACGTGGGAGGTAGGAGAGGCCACGACATTTACATAGCACAGCCATTTCCATAGTCAAACCACTCAGCAAGTACCTTCCCAAACCCCAGCATCCTCGTCACTCAGCCAGGCTTAGAAACGCTGCCTAGTCACATGTCCTCACAAATGTAAATGGCATAAACGGTATTTGAGACACTGGTTTCTAAGCTCTTAGTCCATTTATATGTTCTTACGGAAATGCATGCCCTTTTGTCATCCAAATGAAAATAAATGTAGGGGAATCCTCTCATGTGGGCTAATAGGAAGTAAGAAAACCACGTTTTTGAACTGTGTGAGTCTGATAAGAAATGCGTTTTCTTTGGAGATAAGTAGACTTATAGCAGACGTAGTCCCGTCTCTTAGGAGAAAAAAAAAAAAAAGTGGCCCAGGAAAACTATCAGATGCACAAAAATTAGAAATAATCTGTGTAGGCAAAGTAACACAAAGCAGCTGTTCGCTGGTCTTCCTGCGACCCTTTTAAGGATTTTCTTAATGTTATGTGTATTGATGCTTTGCCTCCTGTGTGCATGTGTGCCTGCAGGCCTGGTGCTCTCGGAGTTCAGAAGAGGGTGTTGGGTGCCCTGGACCTAGAGCTATGGAGGACTGTGAGCCACCATGTGAAAGCTGGGACTCAAACCCTGGACCTTCCCAAGCTCGGTACACACTCTTAACCACTGCACCACCCCTTCTGTCCCAATATCTAACTTCTGAAGTGAAAACTGCACACGGCGGTTGTTGAACACGATTAGAAAAATCAGAATTTTAAAATTCCGTAATAATATAAATTATTATGATTTTTCAACCAGAAAAGAAAATCATTTTCCAAAAATAAACGACACAGTTTGCTTTTCTGAAATGTGTCTATTAACGATGCAACGTTGTAAACAACAAATGTCCTAGGGAGTTCAACTCACTCTTGAAGCTGCTGGGAGAGTGCAAATTGGAGAGAGCAATTTAAACTTCAGGGAAGGCACCAAATTAATCAGAGGCAGCCAGCTTCTATGGGAGAGATGTCCAAAAGGGATTTTTTTTTTTTACTTAATGTAAATTAACTTTCACTAAAGGCACTCATCGCTGTCACTGTAGGAGTGTCCTGACTCCAGGAGGCACCATTTCCCCAGTACCGTGCAGGAACACTGAAATGCACAACTTTTCTTTCTAGAGACAGGGGTTGGGGGAAAATGTTATGTTTAATTTTTGTTTGTTCTATCATTTTACACAAGCCTTGAAACATTATGAAAAACATTCCATACAAAGCTAATTCTGTTTAAACTGAGCTTCGGACGCAGCCATCGTCCAGCCTGCCAATTTTTTCCTCCTTAATTTTAAGGTGACAGTCATGATACATCAGGCAATTCAAAGCAATTGAGTCTGCTTGCTTTATTTATATGAATATTATCCCTTCACAAAAACAATGTGTTGATATTTGCATTAGGCATCTTCTAGCTAGAAAAAGACCCTTTAAATGGTGCAGAACTTGTTTTCTAGTCAGTTAATTTCTTTTATTCCTTTTTTTGTTACTCTTTTCTGTAATTGTTAGCCAGAAAAAGAAAAAAGAAATTACTGTAAGTGACCCTGGAGTTCTTTCTACCAGACACCTGAAAGAACTGCTCAAGATGAAGAGTGATACGGGCAGCCTGGTGGATCAGGAGGGCTCTGCTGGGGGTTGTTGGTCTGATGCTCGTATTTTGATGCTAATTACTGGCCCTCGAGAATTGGTTGCTGCCTGATACAGCTATTCTTGGTGTGTAAACCTGCCTAAGACATTATTCCTGATTGGTTGATTAAAAGACCTAAAACCTGGGCTAGGGAGAATGGGGTGGGCTGGGCAGAATGCAGTAAGCGTGGCTAAGGTTCCTGGGCTTTGAGTTCAGGAAAATCACGGAAAACAGAGAGAGGGGGATGGAAAGAGAGGAGGAAGAAGGACACCAAGATGGGTTAGCATGGAGAAGAAACCACATGGGCCAGCCAGAAGGGCTCCAATAATGGAGTGGAAAGGCCCAGATGAAGAATACAAGCAAGGATTTATAAGATTATGGATGGAAGATAGTCCAGATGAGGCTTGCTAAGGAGGATGGCATTGGATGGGGGGGGGGGGGCTGGGAGGTGGATGGTGAGGTTATTGAGATAGTGTAGATGGAATTAGCCGCCCAGCCCAAGGTGTCTTAAGGCAATTATAAAATCTAACAGGTTGTCTGTGTCTTATTGATTGTGATAGCGAGTTAAATAATACTGCCACAATAATTACAGGGCTAATAATAAATAACATTATCTAGCCCAACACTCATCTTGATTTATAACAGGGAGCCCAGAGTTCTGACCATTTCAGGGCTCCTTGCAGCTCAGGAGTGGGAAACTTAGAGGAGAAAGTAAGAGCTTCTTTCATACAAGAAGCAGAGCCTGGCTTGCATGCAGGCAGACAGACACCATGTCACTTCCACATGGGTGTGCGTACTCCCATGCACTTTCAGACATGGACACACATGCACAGAACTCATGATAAGATGGAATGGCTGGCAGACCCCAAGTACAGGTTTGAAGGCAGCTGCAGTCTTGTGGTATGATGAATAGCTGGTTATGCTGAGGCTCTGTTGCCTACTTTCAGCACCTTGGAATATTCCTAAACTTTTGGAGTCTATGTCTTGCTTCCTCCTTCTAAAATTGGGCTCAAAATTAATGAGTAGTCGTGTGTGTGTGTGTGTGTGTGTGTGTGTGTGTGTGTGTGTTTTGCATGCCCATGATTATGCATGCTTGGGAAGCCGAAGGGGGATATCAGGTGTCTTTCTTTATTGCTTTCTGCCTTCCTCATTTGAGACAGTCTGTCACTGAACCTGCCAGGTTAGCGGAGCAAGCTTCTGGAACACAGTCTCACTTCCTAATGCAGGGTTCCAGGCACATGCAGCCATGCCCAGGTTTTGACAGAAGTGCTGAGTATTGAACTCAGAGCAGTGCTTGTACCCCCTGAGCCATCTCTCCAGTTGCTGATTGTGTTTTAAGTTCTGTACTTTTATCTGGAGGCAACTTCATAAACAGTTTATAACAAATGAGAAAAGTTACTGTAGCAGTTACCTCTTCGCCTTAGCTAGCTGCACAGGCGTCACTGGATACTTGGCTTGGGTCCACTGGCCTTGGACATTCTGAAGATATTTATTATGAAGCAGAGTCATAATAAATCTTTAAAATCTTTAAAAAAAGAATGAAGATGACTGAAGTCCTCTGGTTGGGACAAATCCTTTCATACCCAGGAAGTACAGTCACTAAAAGCTTGTTTAAGACTTCTATGCCATTAAGCCACAGCACAGAGAAGGCAGAAAGAAAAGGAAGCTCCCCCTAAAACAGGTTGGAAGGAAGGGTTTGGGGGGAAGTCTCACTAACAGCAGAAGAGAGAGAAAGAGATGAAAAAGGTAGCTGGACTAAAGGCCAAGTGCTCAGTCTTCCAAGCTGCTTGGTTATTAGAGAATGAACAGTCAACTGTGACACACACACACACACACACACACACACACATTGCACTCATGTGTCAACTGTGAATCTGATAATAGAACTGAAATGCGGCCTCTGTGTGTAAGGACTACAGCACATTCCGTGAGTGTGTTTCATTCGGCTTTTGAAGATTGTTTTTAACTATGTTTACCTTGCAGTTAGGGATTTCTTTTTCCTAGCATGGAAACTGAGGATCTGAGTTTAAAAACAAAACAAGTCTTTAGGTCAGTAGAGGAGTGGGCAGGACTTGGCATACTTGTGACTTACAATAAAGGACTCTTTCCCAGTTAAGACTGTAGCCTTAGCCCTGATCTTCGAGAATTTAGACAAAGGAAAGTTGACAAGTTGGCAGAAGCATGTGTACTAGCTGGTTTACTGACATCCTCAGGATGAAAAGATTGGGATGGTTCTCTAGAAGACTGCTTTTGAACCTGGCTCTCCCCTCCAGGACTGTCTATTGGTGTGGGCTGTTGCGTGATACCTGGAGGCCTATGAGGAGTGGGGGCAGGCATGGCCGGAGCAGGAAGGCATGCTGGGTGAGTGAGGGGGTTGTGTGTGTGCTGTGGGGTAAGGCCTGTGTGGCCAGGCATGCGTGCATGGCTGCAGACAGGGCCATGCATCTAGCTGGAGCCACACACTGGGTGGCAGAGTCTGCTGCTAACTTGTTAAAATGCACTGTTTGTAACCACTGAGAGAAATATTTATTTCCCTTAACCTTTACTTGTGTTAGATAATTTTACTCAAGGCGGGGTGGGGGTGGGGGTGGAAATTCCACTTTGCAGAAGTATTTGTGAAGTTCTCTGTTACAGGCTCAGCGTTCAACACTTCCCAAAGAAAAGAACAAGAAAACGGCAGCAATAAGCCATTTTATTGACACACAACACACACACACACACACTCATGTGTTCTGAGCAGAGTCCCTTCTGCTAATTCTCCCTGCTCTAACTTCAAAGCTTCTGTGAAAGGCAAGCAATCCAGGGGCCTGAAAGCTGCACAGTGGTTCGATAGCCCGAGTCCAGCATGTGAGAGATGTGAGTTCCGGTGAAACCCTGAAGCAGTATTAATTACTCGTTATGAGCAATTAATGAAAATGACTGCAGAGAAATGTCTTCAAAGACTTGGAAACAGTCCATTCAAGTTCTCTTCCAAACACAAACCCCAAATACGAGCTCGTGTCTTATACTTGATGTCTGAAGTCTAGACTCTAGTTTGAACTTGTGTCAGGGAAGACAGGGCTGGGGAATTAAGGACACGGATAGAAAATGTGAGTTAATGCTTCATACACTTCTGCAGTTGCAAACAGTCAAACATTCCAACCCATTAATTAACACGTGATCGAAATTGAGACATCTGACATTTGCAGGGCAGTTTTAAAAAAAAAAAAAAACGCTTGTGTGGGTGGGTGGGTGGGTAGGTATGGTTGTGCCTGTGCATGCGTATGTACACCTGAATTTGGATGCCTAAGGTGGGCATACAGTGTCTCCCTGTTTACTCTCTACCTTATATACTGAGGCAGAGTCCCTCACAGAACCTGGAGCTTGCTGACTTGAAGCTCTCCAGCTTGTTTCGGGGATCACAGCCTCAGCTTCTTCAGTGCTTAGACGACAGGCAGGCCACATCCATCACGGGGATCTCAATTCCAGCCCTAGCATCTGCCCACAAGTGCTGTACCTTCCTGTTTGCTTGTCTGTTTGGTGACTGCAATTATTTTTTCCTTCTTCCTCTAAAATCTTGCTGCTGAAAGCACAGTCCATCCCTGGCTCATGGCTTTGGCATGGACGTTCTTAGAAACCTGCAGAATCTCAGATTCCAGCCCAGACCTCTTCAGTCAGAAACAGCATTTTAACAAGGACTCCGGGGACTTCATGGGCAAACAGCTCCTCTGAGAGCACCACTCTAAAAACTATGCACATTGCTTATAAGGGACAGGCAATTGTTAAAGACAAGCCGATAGTTTTTAATTCTAAAATCTGGAGTTGGAAAGCCATCTCGGTTGACAAGTGCTTGCCATGCTCAAGCATGAGAACCTAAATTCAAGCTCTACTACCTCCAACGCGCGCACGGGTATACACACACACACACACACACACACACACACACACACACACAGGACAAGCCAGGCAGTATGGTAGCCTGAACCTGTAATAGCTCCTCTGGGGATATGACAGAGATAGGATAATCCCTGGTACCACTGGCCAGACCATGTAGCAGCTGAGCGCCAGGTTCAGGAGGAGACTCTGTTTCCAACAACACAGTGGAGGGCTGGAGGGATACCAGAGTTCCAATGTTGAGAACGCAGATAGCCTAACCTATAGAAGCTGTAAAAGCCAGGCAGCCATCTGCGATCTAAGCACTAGGGAGACAGAGACTGGGGTTCAAAGTGAAAAGTGGATTAGCTAGACTAGGTGGATTCAGCAAGCTCCAGGTTCAACAAGTAAAGTGGACAGTGATGGAGGAAGACATCCAGCATCAACTTGAGGCCTCCACGTGCACACACAAGCACACACACACACACACACACACACACGCACACGCACACGCACACACACACACGTACAGTGACATGCACAGCCACAGGAAATGTCTACCATTTTTTCATGGTTCAATCAATATATTAACCGTAACAATTTTTCAACATGACCGTAATCATTTTCTAGACCTCCCCACACACAGCTGGAAGCTCATGATAATAACTTCTACTAATGAGTAATAGACAAATCATAAGTTGCAAGAATTCTCGATGACAAATAGAAGATCAGTCCCTGGTCTTTGCCAATATGATATTTTTAAATGGATCAGGGAAATTATTGCATCCTTATTTCTCAAATTGTTAGGCAGTCTTTTCGAGAATTTTTGATAACAGGATTATGCTCTCATTCCTCTAGGGGCATGATTTTTAAATGCTGTGTTCAGAACGAGAGTAACCTCTGCTGGATTGTGACTGTCTTTCTGAAAAATCTAAAGCCCGACTTCCCTCTGTCGTGACAGAGGAAGGGCATCTCTCGGCACACACCAGGACCACCTGCCTTCTGCGTGGGAAGTAAACTAGAACACGTGAGGAATCACGTGCCTGACTCCTGTAGATCACACCACTCAAGTGGTGAGTGTGATGCCGTGGTTTCCTGCTTCATCCTGAAAGCTGAGTTAGGGATGCTAACGACATTTTCTACTTAAAATTTAATGCATCATCTACAATCCTTTAAAGTCAATTAGTTCTGGGGGGCAGGGGAGAACAACTTAAGCACAAAAGTGGTCTGAGAATAAGGGAACTAGGTTGATTTATTTCTTGTTTTCCATTCAGTTGAATTTCTCAGATGATTCACAATGGATAATTCATTATCTCGTAACAAAAACTTTTAGGAACAAAATAATTTTTATCACTGTTGGTCAAAATACACAATATTTGCATATCAAGCCAGAAGGAGCATCTCTGGAGTTTGGTTTTCTTGTCTGCATACCAACGGACAATCAAATCATTTGCTTAACTGGCAGTTAATCAGAAGAAAACTACCTTAAGCAATCAAAATCATTAAGCAGTTACCTAATGCTTAGCCATAGGTAGTATAAAACTCAGAATATTCTCTCTCTCTTTATAACTGCCAATTATATGTTCTTGTTGACTGAGTGGCAAAAATTCAAAGGAGCTAAGTATACCCATGGAGAAAAAAATTAAGTATTCATCAAAGAAGTACATTTGCTGCTCTTACGGAGGACTAGGGTCCAGTTCCCAGCACCCACGTTGGTTGGCTCACAACTGCCTGTAACTTTAGTTTCAAAAGACCTGATGTCCTCATCTGGAATCAAAGGGTACCTGCTAGTGCTCACGTTCTCTCTCTCTCTCTCTCTCTCTCTCTCTCTCTCTCTCTCCCTTTTTCCCCTCCCTCCATCCTTCTACCTCCCACACACACAAAGAGAAAGAAAAAGAAAAAATGGCTTAATGGTAGAGCATTGCCTAGCTTAGAGCCTTGGAATGGCCCTAAATTCAATCCTAGTATTCAAAAAAGGAAATAAAGCTTTTATTATATTCCCCCCCCCCAAAAAAAATAATCCTACTTCTGCAAGTATGCAGGTCTGTTTTAAGTTTCAACCAGACAAAATCTAGAATTACCAGGGAAGCGTGATTACTGAAATGTTATATAGCTCAGGTTGCCTACAGATGTGTTTGTAGGAGATTATCTTGATTGTTAACTGACACAGGATGCTCCCACTTCCTCTATTGTGTGGAGGTAGCAATCCCTAGGAAGGGGCTCCTGAAAATTTAGAGAAGTGAAAGCTACCAAGTGATAAGCTAAGGACACATATATATTCTCTATGTGTTCTTGACTGTGGATGTCATTTGACTAGCTGCTTGAGCTCTTGCCTTGACTTCTCTGAAATAATGGACTTTAACTTGGAGTTATAGCCTTTCCTCTCCACGTTACTTTTGCCAGAGTACTTACCATTGCAATATAAATTAAACTAGGATGACAGTACGTTGGGGATATGATAGCCTTCTATAACACTGACTCTCAAACATTTATTACATGACTTAACAGGAGTTCTGAGATAGAAGGAACTGTATGCTTTCATCATTCCAGTTTGCTATCTTTATCAAACTATGGTTTCCAGGTCCAGTTCATTTATGGTCACAAAACATGCCATTGCGCTAGCATCACATCCTGACAGAGCTACATCAGAAAGAAAAGGGCCTTAAGCGTCTCTCACATACCTTTTCTATAGGGAAAGAAGAATTTTCCCAGCATGCCATCCGTTGATACCTGCTAAGCTGCCAATTAGAAGGAACTACCTATATCCATCTCTAGTTTCAGAGAAGACACAAAATATTCAGCATTCTCGGTCTTTAAAGTAGATAGCTTCTTTACTAGCTAGAAGGAGGCTTTTGATAGGGTGGCATGGCTGCTCTGAAGGCAACTAGCAGTTGCTTTTAGTGCTTTTGTCTGTCATTGCACCAATCTAATGACTGACTCCACGTTTTCTGTGACTCACCCAGATGAAGTAACACCTTCAGGTTTATACAGTGCTGGGCACCTTTCCTATCCCTACTATAGCTCCCACTTCCTAGTATAGGTTCCTGTTTGCCTAATTTCTTTCTCTCGCCTTCATCTTCTCTTCTTCCTATGCCCCAGCATGTTCACTGACCCTTGGAAAGTCTTGAATAAATGTTTCCTGAACTGGAAATTTCACTAATTACATGACAGTTAGGTGATTCATTTTGCTATGTGGAAGAAAAAGATGCCTTGCCACTAAGTAAGCTTAAATCTCCTACATGGTGGCTATTAATACATACTCTTCAGATTATTGGGAGGATGAAGCAAGAGGGTCATCAGGAGTTCAAGACCAGTCTGGACATAGCTCATACAAAAAAAAAATCTGCTTCTTAATATAAAAGTACAGTGATAAAAAGAGAGAGAGAGATGGAATGAAAAAATATAAGGAAGCTGAGTTCCATCACACACACACGCACACACAAGTTGCCAGGCAAGAAGACACCACCTCCTTCTGGAGGAAGAAGCAGGTTTTCCAAGGGCTCTTTCTAGAGTAATTCCAGACTCAAGCCAGTTGAGGTCAAAAGCATGTATGAGCCCATAAGACACAGAGACTCAGTTAGATGGAAACAGCGTCAGTTCCTAGGAAGTTGGTGATATAGAATTGCTGTCCCACCTCCAACCCTCAACTCTTTTTTTCTTCACAATAGATTTACCTCCACCCTAGGATTTCTGCCACTTGCTGAATCAGTCAATAAAACCATCCTGCTCCCTGAGGTTATGATACTACCAGGGTCTCCCCAAACCATGGCCACAAACAACACTATTGAGTCAACCATAACACAGCTTGGAACTCAGCCCATCTCCAAAGACTAGCCAAATGCAGTCCTATCTGGTTAAGTCCCGGCAGCTCTCTGTTGGACCATCCATGCTAACAGCACACCGAATTTCTCCAGCAAAACAAAGAACTTGTCAAATACCCTGATTGTGTTTAGTTAAATGCTATTTTTTCCTACCACAGTCATAGAATTGAGTCAGTTTTCCCCAAAGTCTAAGCATCTTACCTCCGACCAAGAGGCATCTGACTCAATAGTTGTTCATTCTATTTGTACTGCTGCATTTTCACCAAAGATCTTCAGACTGACACTACCTCCGCCCACACGAGCAAAGCAATCCAATCAGTTCAGAACAAAAGCCAACTCAATCTAAAATGCAATTCTGTGCTTTAGTCTAAAGGTCAGGTTAATCAAAAACACTTGTTTCTTTGGACCAAGAAACAGGTTATTGCTTATCGGACCAATGATTTCAGTTAAAGTAGTAAAGAAGACAGCGCAGGTTACTTGAAGGCTATCCTGGTATTGTTTCACACGGGGGAAAGTCTGCCTAAGAGCCAGGATGTGGTGAGAATGTAGGATTACTGCTCTGGTGGACACAGCAGAGGGACAGTAGCTTCCAATTCTCTCAGAGGAATCTGCCCAGTGGAAGACGCTAAAGACAGGGCCACGCTTACCAAACGTGGAAGGCTGGCACACGCCCTGCCTCCCATGGTAGATGTGACTCATGGCTCATCGTGGAGGCCGATCCCCCAGGAGAAGCCGACGAATGTCTGCTGTAATTACCTACCTCGCTCTTACATCAACCATCCCCCAAAGGATGCGGCTCAGTCTCAAGCAAAAACTGACCATTCAAGTTCACAAAGGAAATCTCCACACCAATCTAGAGCCCTGCAGAAAAACAATGCTGTTACTCTCTCATGGGAAGTTCTTCTTTCAGGCAATCATAGAGGCTTTTATTTTCAACTTTAGACTTCTCAACCACATTCTCCGTGTGTTGGATAAACCTGTTCATGGGTGTGCTGTTTACATGTATGTTCATGTGCACATATAGCTGCCTAATCCCACATTCCCAGTGCTAGGGTTATAGACATGAGCCATCACATAATTGAGCTTCTTGGGTAAATCCTGGAATTTGGCCTCAGGTCCTTATGCTTACCCAGCAAGAATTTTACAAAGTGAGCCTATTCTTTAAATGGTACACTTTTGTCTTCTTCTCAACATGCAATATCTTATTCAGGGTCTTATAATATGGTCATTGTTCCTCTGTATTAAACAAACAAAGTCATGGCTGAAGAGATGGCTCAGTGGTTAAGAGAACTTGTTCTTTTGTAGTGGATCTCAGTTCAATTCTCAGCACTTATATCAGTCAGCTTACAACTTCCTGTAACTCCAGCTCCAGGAGATACAACACCTTATGGCCTCTGAGTACACCTACACAGATACACACACACACAAACACACACAGGGGGGGGGCACATATGCACAAATAACAAAATAAATATTTTTAAATATAGCGATTTTTGTGTCTATGATTCTTAATATAAAGTTAAAATCAAGAAATGATGTTTGACTTTAAGCCTGATGGGCTGGGTTGAAAGCCTGACACGCACACAGCAGGAGAGAACAGAACCCTGCACATAGTCCTCTGACCTCCACATGTACAACATGGCACACACGTGCACACACACGTGCACACACACATGCACACACACACACAAACACAAGTAAATAAATACACTTAGTATTACAAACAAAGACTCAAAATCATAACTAAGTGACAAGTTCTTTGATTCTCAAAATCCTCTATGCTACTGTTCCAGTTTTACTCTCTGATGCTTTCAATCCTCCCTTCCCTACTTCTTACTCTTCTAATATCTGGGGACATCAACAAAAATTAGCTGACTATCACTTTCTTGATATGGCAAGGATGTCAGGAGGAGAATTCAAATCATACAAACCAAACTCATTTCATCAAAACATGTAACCACAATCAGAACCAGATCCATTTTCCTCCCTTGCTCAAGCCAATGTAGACCTGTATGAATGTCTGTCCTACTTACTTCACAAAGTCCAATATTTACCAGATCTTTCATACCCTCTTGGGGGGGAGGATATGAGAGGAGAGAGAGAGAAAGTTCAACCCACACCAATTTCAAGTGAGAAAATTGATGCTCAAGTACTGGAGGAAGAAAAAAGTGGTGGTCAAGTACTATCCCTAACTTGATGGCTGCTGTCCACTGGAGTCTCCTTTTACTTCCTATTGGGCTGCTCACTGACTTTGCTAATCATAGCATGCCATACCTTAATGCCAGAACTAAGGCCTTAACTAAGTTTCCTGTGGCCACAGTGTATTATTGATCTAAAATATCACGTAACACCAAGGAGGCTTTGACCCAGCAAGTCATCTGAAAACTCGGCACTTAAAATTAGCAGAAAGACAAAAAAAAAAAAAAAAGAAAAAAGAAAAAAAAAGACCTCATAGACCTTAACCCCCACCCCCGGTAAAACTTCACATTCCAGTGTAAAGACAAGAGCTACAGGAATTTAAAGCCATCATTTAAACTGTAAGAGCAATAACTTCTACTACTTCGCCCTTAATTGCCCAATTTGCCTAATGCCGAGATCTGACAGAAATGAACAGCACCTAATAGAGGACACAAAGTCGCTCACTCATACAGATTCACACACACACACACACACACACACACACACACACACATAAACACATACACAGTCATATAAACACAAACACAAACAATGGGCCATCACACGGAAACACACACACACCACAAGGCCCTCCTACTACCTCAATTAAATCTCTAATAATTATTTTTGCAGTTAATTACTGCATACTTCCCTAATGCTACTGCAAAACAATGATTGATCTCACAGCACACATGTGATGTCAAAACAAATCCAACATCCTTTAGTTCAGAAGACCACAAAAAATTAGCTTGCTTTACTTGAGCTCATTTACTTTGTTCCTTGGAAGTTGCAGCCGTTAAAGGAGGACGCTACCAAAAACAAAACAAAACAGCACTGTGTCTAAACCATACCATGTCAAGCATTACCTTTAATGCCCCTCTCCCAGGCTCCTTCACAGCAGAAACTTTAGCAACCATCCCATGTGGGAGCCACAAATTGCCTGTTGGCTTCTGGTGAAATATTTAAGCGTCTTCCTCTGGCCCGTGCTACACAGTACTAAGACATCAACTGCTCGCTACATACTGGGCCACTCTGGAGACAAAGTCTCCCCCTGGCCCAGCCTGTGATCCTCCTCACCTAGCTTGCTCCCTGGGCTGTGAACCATTAAACAGCACTCTTCACACTCAGCAATGATGTCGACCTCCCTGTCATCACAGAAATATCATACAGAATACAACCAAACTTGGCTGTGCTGGCGTGTCTGACCAACAGGAGGAAGAGACTTGTCCAGTGGGCTGGCTGTTGCAGTATTGTACGATGTCAGCTGTCTCCCACCTCCACTGGAAACTTGGAATCCTATAAGATGATCTGGGTGCTTTTTAAAAGGGCAGCCTGTAAGCTTGGCTGATGCCAAAGTCACCCTGTCATGGGATGATTCTCTCTACTGAGCTGTTGCCATCCAATCTCAGTCAACATGCCATGGCGAGCAACTGTCTCCAAAACTGCTAAGCTCCATGCAGTCATCCTGGCTGAGAAGATGCTTGTGCAGCAGCTAGGCCAGTGTTCATATCCTAACAGATCACTGGGGTAGTACCAATGATCCAGCCAATGAATCACCAACAGCAACTCTTCTTTATTCTAGCTCTCCCTCTTTGGAGCGAAATTTGGGGATTTCTTAAGGATTTACGGGACACACTCCTATGCACTTATTAAGGCTGAAAGAGGTCTACAGACATCACTTATAACCCCTTCTGAGTCCCTAACCTTTCAAATGGTGGCCAAGATCACATTTCTCTCAGCTTTCCAACCATGGTTCCTAGAGAAGGCAGTCAGTGCTGTTTTTACCACTGGCCTGGTACCTCAAGCGTCACAGATCACAATAAAGCTTTTATTTAAACAAGTCCCAAATTAACTAAATGAGACCTGGTGTGTTTCAGTCATCAATCAAGCATCACTGGTAAGTCCTAGCAGTTCAGATCCGTTTGTGATGTCCATGCGAGCCTCGGCTGTCCTCCTCCCACATGATGAGGAAAACGGCAACACTTCAAAGCCTTTGCTCATTCTCTTTGCCGATGCTGCTCCCTGCGGTCCTTTTTCTTCCACCCATCATCTGAGGTTGCCTCTTCTTGAAAGTAACCTTAAACGATAACTTGCCCAGGAACCCTTTCCAGATTGTCCCAGCCAGCCAAAGTTTCTCCTTATTTGGAACTCCTATCACAGTGTGAGCCTCCAGCAACACTCATCTCCCACTCTATAGCAAAACTATTCATATTATGCCGTTCCAAAACCTCAAGTGATGAACATTCATCCTAGAGACAGACCTCCAACCCCCGCCAAGTTAAAAAACAAAAAAACAAAAAACAAAAAACAACTTGCTGTTTAAATCCCATTCCTGATACCTAGACATAAGGCAGTGAATCACCATCCTCTCTCAGCCTGTTTCCCCTTCAGAGGGCTTTGCTGAAAGTCTGTCTTACAGGAAACGCTCAGTAAAATGTTCATTGTTATCATTACGGTGCCTCACTAGTAGGTAGGAAACAACTGTTATGTCAGAAGCTCATTTTTAAAACGCTACCCCAACAATGGTGCCTGACACTCAGAAAGCATTTAATAAATATTTGCTGAATAGCCTGAAGAAATGATTCATGGAGCCTCATTGAGATTTTAAAGCAAATAAATTTGAAGATCAATACACATTTCAAACAATTGCTTGGAGTTTAAATGATCAGATACACACGTAACATCTAAAATGAAAGCAGAGGGCAGGCAAGGACACTGCTTGCCCTGAAAACTACTTCCTAACATGGAAAAGGTCAATTAACTTTGTACATGGTTCTACCTGCCTCCTCCCTGCCTCTCTTCCAATCCCTCCTTCCCCTCCCTGTCTTATTCTAAGCGATCTGCCTGCTAACTGTATTGCTTTCATGAAGAAAACAGACATTCTCAGGTTTAAAACTGCAACTAGTTAGTTTTCTTCTTCAAGATCCTGTCCACAGAATATTTTATTGCTCTGTAAAATTTGAAATAAAACCCTTTGGACAAGTGAACTCTTTTTAAACAGGCAGCAACATTACTTTCAGAGCTTAAAGGTAGTCATTCTCCTTCAAGCAGCTGCAGAAACACAGTCAGGCATGACAATGCTCCTTAGATTAACTCACAAGATATATACTATGTATGAAGTACCCT
Organism: Psammomys obesus; assembly: GCF_907164565.1. Classification (NCBI taxonomy): domain Eukaryota; kingdom Metazoa; phylum Chordata; class Mammalia; order Rodentia; family Muridae; genus Psammomys; species Psammomys obesus. Next base: position 2,470,048 of record NW_026586662.1, read on the forward strand.
AAAACCAGCTCCCAAAACATATTGTAGGGATAACGGCAATGATTACATGCAAATTACATGTGTAAAATACATGTGACATGAAGAAAAATCTGTTTATCTCGATATTAAAACTTTACCCCCTTGATAACAGGATCAAACACTGTGTATCCCTGAATCCTGGAGTTTTGAATATTTATAAATTGTATTTTATTTATATTAAACTATCATATTTTATATTTATAATATTAAATTATGATTTACAATGCTACAAATTATATTTTATATCATGCTAAGTTATTACAATTTAAAGTATAAGACAATTCAAATAGGTATTTTAAATGCTTTATAGCCACGTTTTAGATCTATATGAAAGTCACAGAACATATCTGAATGAAAAGTCAAGTCTTCTTTGAAGCTCACTGCGACCTCACTCTCACACTGGAGACTGTCCACGAAGGACGTGTTTGTAAACTGACCCGCCTCACGTCATTTTCCTCCGAGTACAAATAGTGACTTTGAAATATCATGTATCGCAGCTGTCTAATAAAGCAAGCCTAATTTCCTACAGGACACAGTCAAAGGGGCCAATTGAAGTCCTTTCAAAATCCACGTAGGTGACAGACCTTTTGCAGTCTGTGGCATGTGCACCACAACGAAAGACAGTTGGGGTTCCCATCTGTGGGGCTGCCTGCAGACGGCAAACCTGCGCAGCAACAGGGCTGGCACAGCCTGTCAGTACACAGACTTTAATACGGTGAGAATGCTTTGCATTGCCGGAGCTTCCCTGTTTGCTTCCAAACCCTGGAAGCACGGTAACACACACCTGGCAAAGGCACAGCCAGGGGAGCAGAGCACCAACAATGCAAAACGGACTGTTTCACCTGGTGAGGAACTTTGTGGCCACGAACTCGGCCTAATGCATCTTTCATTTCTTACCAGCTAAACTAATTCCCCTTCAAGATGGAATTATACACATTATTTCAGAGTTTCTATCTTTCCAATCCAAGTATCACCAGGGAGTTTCCAAAATATTTCCCATTATAGAGGTGAATAGGTATATAAGAAAATGCTGTGATAAAATCCATCATTTTATATAATTTCTAAATAATTTAATTGCAAAACTATTTCCTATCATGCTATAGACACAGAGACATTTTATAATTACAACCATCAGAATATTATTTCAAAAACACTGGCAAATGTCAAGGGACCTGAAGCATGGTACCTGTTACTAATCTCAAAGTAATCGGAGGGAAATTGAAACACTCAAAAAGCAGTACAAGTGTACCAAGGAAATTGGCCTCTTAAAATCTGGACACGGAAATTTCCAAGATAGATAATTAGCAATACTGCCATTTGTCGATCAGGATGGGAGATGGGTAGCTTAGAATTCTAGCATCTAGAATGGCTGGAATTATGCTATGGTTAAATCATTTTTTCATCTGTAGAATGGAACACTTGCCTTACATGTATACAAGCCATTCCGAGTTTGGACACTAACAATTTGTGCACCTGTAAATAAATAAATATATGTACATATGTATATCATACATGTATATAATATACAGTTTTAAATCTAGGATTTTTTAAACCTATGACAATGACCGACTTGCTAAAATGTTCTAAGGTAAAACACAAAACTTGAAGAGCCTGCCTTTCTGAATCCAATCTCCAAGAAGAATAAAAAGGTATGGAAACCCGCAAGAAGCCATTTCCTCACCTGAAAGGAGAGGAGAGTCCAGGACAGTTCAGGGCTGCTTGGCTACCCATGTCTACCACAGCTCTGCCCGGCTGCTGAAACCTTTCAGAAAGGGATTAGTAAAGAGTTTTCATATGTCATCAACAATCCCCCAACCTGCTCTAATGAGAGTCTGACTTCATGAAGGTGCTCTGAAGGCTGGATTGTGGAGGGGATTTCAGAGCAGGGAGGAAGCATGTGTTTAACTCTCAGGTCCTCATGGTATCTGTTACTGAAGTCTTTGGAGAAAAGTCAATGCAGGGATGACATGAAGGATGAACCCCAGGAAAACTTGAGAAGCTTCTAGCATCTTCCACCATGTAAGCTCAGCACTAGAACCCCAGGCCCAAGAGAACAGAGGGTAAGCCTAAGGAAGACTGGAGCCTCCTGTCACAGCCACCTTTAAAACATGAAACAAGTGTTAAGTGACATTTTAATTGAGCACTGCAGTGAGCATTATTCACATCCACTGTCAATCATGACATTTCGTCAGAACTTACTCACTTTGAGCCGCTCATGTATTTCCACCCAGCCTTCCCGTTCATCTTTTAGTGTGGAACTTTTCTTCCTTAAAATAAATTAAGAAAAAAGAAAAAGAAATCAACCCATCAAATGTGTTTCAAAGTCTCCCTGTTTCCTAAGAGAAACCTTATAGATCACCAATGAATTGCGCTCAGGGCAGCCGAACTGACAATAAGAATTAATGTTGAAGAGTGAGTGTCCTACATAGGAATTTAATAGATATTCAATAATAGCTTTTCAAATCAGAAGATTTAAAAAAATGAATTTCTCTAGCTTTCTCCAAATGAAATTTGTTAAGGATATAAAGATGTCTGCTGAGCACTTGAACACTTCACCTCTGCAATAAAGCATAATAGCAAGCAAAATTTAGTTTTAAAATGGAGTTCTGTAGGTTTCTGAGAACCATGTATAACGGTAAAGAGCAGTATTCATAGCAAGTATAATTGTTTGTTTTCAATAAAGTCACTGTTGTTTACATTTCATATATTCTACCACTCTCATGGGTGTTTATAGAACACCTGTCTTCCAAAAAAGGTAGAACACCTATATTGCCCTAGACGTCATGTATTATCACAGTACAAACCAGGGCTCAAGTACATCAGCAGGCTCATGCAGAAGAGCAGGACAGTGGGGTGAGGGGAATGACAACCTTAAAACAGCCACCTCCTAGCGGGCATGAGGGTCATCTTCATCTAATCAGATTCATCACTGTTTTGGTTGCTGACAGAAAAAGAAAAAGAAAAAAATCAATGAAACTATGGAGTTCCTGAATCTTCAATAATGCTCAGTTTTGAACTGCTTGATTATTGGGTGGCAAAGAAATAACCCTTCTAAGACAGGTCCTATCAATACTGTGCAGTACCTACACATCCACCAACCTGTCACCACTAGTTCATTTCTATCATTTATCGGATGTTTTTACTAGTTTTGGAAGACTAGCATCTTCATTATTCTTTGAAAATAATGCCAGTCAGCCAGGTTATGGACTCCACATACACACATAACATGTTTAATGAAACACTCAGTATCACATATTTAGCCTTTACTCAGGTAATTATAGGATCACAAATGTTACCCATTAAGTAATGAATACTACTGGACAGAGTAAGCCACACAAACCATAAGATCTTAAAGCCCAGTGTTCATACTAGCCCATGTAACCAATTCTAAACCATGAATACATTCACATATTTTTGAAAACTCCTGAATTCAGCTGCAAGAAGTAATCTGCAAAGAGCTTTATAACTTAAGGTGAGAGCTGCTTTACTTAGATTTCAAACGTAAAGCATTGTAGACATGAACCACTTAAAAGGAAAACAGGTCCCGAAGCTTACTGAGGTAAGCGTCCTCCTATCTGAAGTTAGGGGATAATGGCTAAACTTACATTCCTTGAGTCAGTGGCCTGGAAACAGATCAATGAAATTTACTGTTCACTCTAAGTGGCAGATGAGGATGGGGGAGGGGTAGAGACGAGACAGGAGAATACAGCATGACAAGAGTATTAATGAAGAATTGCTTTAATTTATACCTAAATATGACTTATTCCTTATAAAGGTGTATACATTTATTTAGCACTCTGAGTTTAGCCTCTAAAAGAAAAACTCTCAAACTTTTAAATACTGAATATAAAAGAACCTGATAACTACTTATAACCCTTGTTTCTAGATACAAATATTTATCTCTGGTTATTCCTTTAAGTTTAAATGAAAGCACCTCAAAAAAAAAAAATACACTGTTCCACCTTGAAAATTTAAGAAAATATTCTCAAGATTCTCTGAGTTCTGATTTGTGAATTCTGAAAATAGTTTTTATTTGTGTTTTAAAATACTTTATTTCAGGATATTTTAAGATGCTTTACTTTCTCACATTTATTGCCACCAACACATGGCTCCCACTTGGCTCTGAAATTCCGTGGGACACCCTCATTCCGTTTTACCAGTGACTTAACAACTTCATTAGTCTAGACAAAGTGGCAGCTGTAGCACGCTTCTCATAAAGAACTCTTCGCACGATTACCAACCTCACAGTGCTCTTTTAAGTAACGCATCCTGAACACTATTAACTGGGGGACCTCTGATACTCAGGCCCTATAAATATTTTTATTCTATTTAGGCCCTAAAATAATCCGCATTTCAGAACCCTCTCCAGCCTATTACTATCAAGCCGCTGCTCCAGTGTGATCCTCAGATCTGCTAACTCACAGCCAAGACCACTCAACATCATTGCCTTTAATCTTCTTTGCAAAGTACCAAACGTGAACACACCACACTTCTTTTAAGACTCTTTATTGATTTTTTTTTAAACAATCCAATCTGTTGGATCCCAATGCAGCTTATAAAAAAACAAGACAAAACAAAACAAAACAAAAAAAACAAACAAACAAAAAAAAAAACCGAAACACCTTAGGACAGTTTCCTATAAACCGCAATCAAAAAGTAATTTAGTTTCTCAAAGAAGTTACCTGAAGTTGCAATTGTTTTTTTTAATAGGCAGAACAGTAAAATGTAAGCATGCTCTTGGATGCAGGTGCCCCTGTACACTACAGAGTTCTATGTAAGAGCTTGCTATGATCTGCAGGCATTTGGGGGATGCAATTATTTTTCTCCATAATTTAGGTGAGGATGAAACTCATATTTATGAATAAAGTACTTTTCTCAAAAAAAAAAAAAAATTGAGGCAGCTTCCGTTGAACGCTATCTGTGCTACACCTTGAGCTAAGAAAGAATCCATGTCCAGGCTGCAACTTGAGAGGAAAACGAAAAAAATCCCTCCCGCAGGCATCGAGGAGTAACGAAAAGGGCAAACAAACATTGTATGCACAGTTGTTCGTGTTTGTACATTAACAGAACACACCAGGAATTCTACATAACAAGGAAGCAAAATCCCTTCACTGCTTTCAAAGTCAATGGTGTCTTCTGTGCAGGGTGGAAGTGCAGCAAGCCTAGTAAAGAAAACAAAACAAAAACTTAAGTCTACACCTCATGCAGAACTGTTGTTGACCAGTCCCGTTTCTCAGACATCCGAGTTGGAACTCAGATTTGTTAGTCTGGGGTCCGCGTTGATTTCGTATCTGTAATGATACCCTTCCATGTGATCCCTGCAGGCGTCTCTGATGTTATGCATCCACTTTTTTATGCCTTTTCGGTTCAAATACAACACCAAGAGGAAAATAGCGCCTATCAGGGCTAAAACAATACCTAGGAAGACATAGGAAGTCTGCAGGGATGGGGGAAGGATAGCGTCACAGTCCAGGTCAGAGCTGTTCAGGTCCAAGAGGCCACGATTCCTCATTTTTTCCGGGAATGCGCAGGTGAGCCTGGCTTTATCAGGCACCACCTCTGTCTCTTTAAGCCAAGCCACCATGTCAGCCAGGTAGCAGTCGCAAACCCAGGGGTTGTTGTCTAGGAACACCCTGACGTGGGCCAGGCTTTGCCACTCAGTCAAGGTGGAGTTGTGAAGGACCTTGAGGGCATTGTCCTCCAAGTGGAGGCTTTCGAGGTGTGTCAGGTTGCGGAAAGACGCGTAGGTCAGGCTCACTAGGGAGTTGTTCCGAAGGTCCAGATGCCTTAGATTGGGCAGTTGGGCCAGTAAGTCCCGAGGCAGGAAGAGGAAGTGATTGCTGGCCAGCTCCAGGCGCCGCAGCCCTTGCAGGGTAAGGCCTGAGCTCAGGGCAGCGGCCACCATGCCCTCGAAGGCCACCATGCCCTCGAAGCTGCCGTTCTGCCGCTGATCCTCGGGGGGCACGATGTGGTTCAGGTGCAGCTCCATCAGGGGGCCGGGGGCCGAGACGCTGGCGTTGGCGCCCGCAAAGGCGAGGGCGCTGAGGTTGGTGAGGGGGTTGTGGCTGAGGTCGAGCAGGCGCAGGCCGGGCAGCTGCTCAAAGGCGCCCGCACACACCTCCTTCAGGTGGTTGCCGCTGAGGTTGAGCGTCGCCAGCTCGGCCAGCGGCGGCCGGCGGGCGAAGGCGCCGGGCGGCAGCGCGCTCAGCTGGTTGCCGGTGAGGAAGAGGTTGCGCACGTAGGGCGGCAGGTCGGCCGGCACCTCCGGCAGGTTGCGGTTCACGCACTTGACCGTGCGCGCCGCCTCGGAGCACTCGCACGCCGCCGGGCAGCGCTCGGCCGGGGGAGGCTGCGCAGACCCCGGGGCCAGGAAGGCTGCTGCCGGGGACGTGGGAGACGAGGATACCGAATTGCTGGGCGCCGACGCCGACACCCAACCCAGCAGCACCAGCGCCAGCCTCGCCAACCTCAGCCGCCCGTCCCCGGCCGAGGGGCCCCGGGAAGCCGCCCCAGGCATCGCGGTTCCCCCGGAGCTGGGACCGGTGCCCGCTCCCGAGACTCGACCGGTTGGGCCCGGGGGGATGGGGGTGGGGTTGGGGAGGAAGCGAGCCCGGCCGCAGGCGTCGGCTGCAAACTTTCCTCGCGTGGGAGCCGGGGAGGAGGAGACGCCGAAGCTGGAAGTTGGGCTCACCCCGGGGTCACCGGGCGTCCCCTTCCCGGAGAGGCTCCCCGCCTTTCCCTCCAAGCGAGTACGCACGGCGGGTTGCGACACAGGTCCGGGCGCTCCTCCTCCTCCTCCTCCTCCTCCTCCCGCCGCCGCCGCCGCAGGGGTGGCACCTCCTTGACTCTTTTGTTGGCGCCTCTCGCGGGGCAGGATCAGACGAGCGACCTGGGACGAGCGGGAGGGAAGGGTGAGGAGCGGCGACGGGCCGAGCCGAGGCGCCACGGGTACGAGACCAAGTGGCCCCTACGTTACCCGCCGGGCCCAAGCCTCCCGCGTGCGTCCTTCCCCCCCACCGAGGGACGCGGTCCCCACTCCCGAGCGCCAAGCCTGCCTCTTCCGGGCCCCGCGCCGTCCGGACCCGGGCCACCTCCCGCCCCGCTCCAGCCCCGATCGCGCTCCTCTCTCGCCTCGAACTTCGGCCGAGCAAACTTCTCCCTCCTCCCGGCGCCTCCAGCTTCCACCGCCCCGCGGGCCACCTGCCTTCCGGGGTCCCCGCCCCCGCCGCTCCTCCCCTCCCGAGTTGGGGCGAGAGAGAAGTTTCGGGTTACTCGGCTCCTCCGAGCTCCTTTTTCGCTTGGAGTGGGGGGAGAGCAGAGCCCCTGCAGCTGCTCGCCCACTCCCGAATCCCCTAGCCCGTGGCCCTCCATCCTCCGGACCCCCACAGGGTTCAGGCATCTCCAGGGAAAGGGATGGAACCCGCCAACAAAGCAGCCCCAGGACGGTGGGCGGGGTGGTGGCTGGACCCCCGCTCCCCTCACCACCCCTCAGGGAGAGGAGCCCCAGTCCCGCCTCCAGGTTCCTGACCCGGCCGCCGGGTCCCCCCACCGCTCACCCCCGCGCCTCCAAAGTCAACTCCGAGGGCCACCCGAGTCCCCGCGCCTTCCCGGTTCCCGCGGCGGGCGCCGGCTCTCCGCACACCCGAGCCTCCGGTCCAGCCTCCAAGGCTGGGAAAAACCAAGCCTGGGGGCGGGGAGGGCCGGGGCCGCGAGAGAGACCGAGGCTACCCGCAGCCCAACCCGGCTGCCCACGGCGGGAGCTTTAAGGAGGGGGACGAGGGCAACCTGGGCTGCGTGCCTCCCCCGGGCGGGGACAAACGAGCAGGGCGCCCGGGGGAGGCGAGGGATCCCCCTCCTGTTCCCCCTCCCCGGCATCCTTTGGTGGGTCCGTATTTTGCATAGCGTATTTACCTCGGGCAGAAGCCGAACCGCCGGCGGATCTCTCGGAATTCACGGCGCTCGGGGCACCGCCGGCTGCGACGAGAGGAACAGAAGCGTGACCCACATCAACGCCGAGCAGCAGCAGGGACGAGCGAGCTGCACACGCCGCGGCAGGCGCCCGGCTGGTGAGGGAGGTTCTACAAAGTCCCCTCTCTCGGCGTGGCTAGGTCAGGCTGGCAACTTCGGAGCGAGGGGTAGGTAGGTAGTTAATGACTTCCTACCTGTGACGCCCCCGCACGTCTTGGGTAGTTAGGAAACTTGCAAAGAGAGTCAACTTTAAAGTGGGGGGGAGGGTTGGTGGAAAGGACACTCATTCTTGATTCATTATGGGTGGTTGGTTTTTGTTTTTTTTGTTTTTTGTTTTTTTTTTTTTCCTTCCCCCTTCCTCTCAAAATTAAAACCAGAGGGAAGAAGACCGCTGCTAAAACACCCCAGAAACAAAGGCAAATAGCGAAGACGTGAGTCACCCGGAAAGCTCCCTCCACCAGATGCGATGCGTTGTGTCAGCACAAGTCACTTAGGCGCAGAGCGCTCGCGGCGGGAGGTGGGCGGGCTGACCTGGGAAAGAAGTTTGTCCCAAAGTCGGTTTCCCAGGGGGCGCTGGCAGGCGTCGGATGATGGATTAGGGAAAGGACTGGAATGCATTTATAGGACCAATGTCATTAAATCTGGGAGATTTGAAGTTCCAAACGCCCTGTCATTGCTCTCTCAAAAACTCTTATTTCCTCCAGTGAAATAATTTTTTCCCCAGTGTGAAAGGTGTGGGTTATTCCAGGCTTGTTCGTTATAGACAGAAAATGACAAGACAAACAGTATAATAAAAGGTCTATATAAACAGTATAATAAAAAGGGATCAAATTAATGATGCTGGTGATTGTTTCTGCAACATGCATCCTACTGTGGCAATCTAATTCTGAATCTATGGCTGATTCTTTCTGTGGAAAGATAGTCCGCACAACACCAGCCAAAATGGCCCGGGGGGTGGGGGTGGGGGGGAGCTGCAGAGCCCGGAGACTGCAGAGATTTGTGCAAAAAGACAGTTTCATTAATTTGCATCTTCACATTTATCTAAATCCCTTTCACTTATTTTTAAAAGTGTTTTGCAATATAAATGTGAAAAGCTTTGGAGGAAAAAACAAAAACAAAAAACGGACTCAGAAGCTTAAGTTGTGTGTGTGGCAATCATGAAGGTAGTTATATAAACCCATACTTGTGCTAAAACTCCTAAGACTATACCCCGAACAAGGCAATTTTATTGCCTAGTTTTTGTAGTAAAGTAAATGACAAGGGAAGAATTTTTCTGATCCTCTGGCATGGTCTTAAATCTGATTTCTGTCAAAAGAGCAAGTGCTCTGGTGCTCTGGATCTTTAAAATTTAGAAAAGTGCCACATATCCTCACCTGATCCTCAGAGCACCACAGAGGCAAGATACAGCAGCATTAGGACCATCGACCGGTGCTCTTTCTGTTCAGTTTTCCAAACTAACAAGCAAACAAAGCAAAAACAAAACAAAACAGCATGGCTGTGAGCTAGTATGACCTAGCATCAACTGTCTACTTCTACTTGCCTAGTCATGCTATTGGATAACAATCACCCGGTTACTCCGCACATCGCAGCCAAGAAAAATCTTCTCACTCCAGTTTTATGGATGAGAAAGCTGGCATGAAAGTATAGATGTTGTCAAGCGGAAAGTGGAGATGGAACCAGGATGGAGCTGCCTGAGTCTCGTGCCTTCACATTTCACCTCTAGGCCAGATGAAGAAGCCTGTGCAAAGTCCCAATCTTAGAATATATTTACCCTGCTGCCAAGGGTGGCTATGAATGCATCCGACACCATAGACAGACAGACAGACAGACATATAGATAGATAGATAGATAGATAGATAGATAGATAGATAGATACATACATACATACATACATACATACATACATACATACTTATTTAAAACATGAGGTTTTTGTTCTTTAACTCAATTACATGTTTCTTCCGTGTGAACTTCATAGATGACGGTGTTAAAGGTCGGGCAAGCCTGAAGGTGGCCAGATAGGCAGCACATCTGAGTGTCTCTCAGCTTTTTCCCTGCACTTGGCAACTAGCAAGGACCAGAAACAGTCATTCACACCTCCAACATGCACACACTGTGGAGCCTCTCTGTGTATTTCTGGTACTCAAATCTGTAAACTAGAGCCACACGTTCCATTCAAGGGATTTCCGTGAAAACTGAGATACACTCAGCAAAATAGGCTGTTGTTATTGTGCTCTCCCTAATTATTCTCCTTCCAGTTATCTATTGTGATGTATTTCTATAACCATGGGAGTGATGGTTGTACAGGGTGAGAAAAGGGGCTCTCTAAGCTAGACCACTTAAGAAATGGAAGTAACAGACACAGAGTTAACCTTAATTTCAGTTTTATCAATCAATACTGTGGTATTGCCCACAGTCCGGTTGGATCTTCCCACGTCAGTCAACCCTCACAGGCATGTACAGAACCTTGTCTCCTAGTTGATTAGAGATCCTCTCAAGTTGACGATATTAACCGTCACACCTCTACCCTTTGCCGACTTGACACCCAAACACACTACTCTTAAGCCAGAACCATCTTCCACTCAGCTCCAAGGGCTCATGGATATCCCATGATGCAAAATGGATTTGGTCCAACATCAAATGTCTGTATAGTCCTTAAAAATCCCATTTCTGTTTAAAATTCTAAATCCCTAGTCTCATCTGAGATCCAATAGCTTGGATCACTCCCTCTCACTGTATATCTGAATAAAATAATCGAACAACAGCCACACCACCTCCTGAGGATATTCTGTCTTGATGATTTTCTCTGTCGAAGAGATTAGTTTCTGACTTTTAAATTCATCATCACACAAGTTCTTAGGGCACACACAGAATTTCACTAGATTCTTTGCCAGAATGTAACAAGAAAAGCCTCTAGTTCTTGACAGCCCCTTCTGAAATCTCACGGGCTGAATGAACCTCTACTATCTGTGCTACTCCAAGCACGCTTGCCTTCTGAGTTTCTACCAGAATGGGCCACTAAGCTATGCTTTTAGTATGTGAGGGATTGTCTAGCCTAAAGTTTCAATCTCTTGCACATTCCTCTTGCAAACCAGTCCGAAAATCCTGAGGACCAAGGAGGGGGCCAGTTTATCATAGCAGCGACCCAATACCCAGCTCCGGTTTTCCATTTCGTTTACTCTTCCTGTTGCTGTGATGAAATGCCCCAACAAACAAAGTTTGAAGGAGATAGGATTTGTTTTAGGTAACAGTCCAAGGGTGCAGCCAGGTGTGGTGGAGGGGAAAGTCTTGTCAGCAGGAGCCTGAGGCTGGTGATTGAGTTGTGTTCACAATCAGGAAGCAGAGCTCCATCAGCACTCTCTTCAGCTTGCTTTCCCCTTTTTATTCCCCCAGGCCCCCAGCACATAGAATGGTGCTGTCCATAGTTAAGGTGTACCTGCACAGCTGACTTAACAAAAACCTAGATAATCCTTTACCGCTGTGCTCAAAGGCTCATCCCATAGGCGATTCTAGAGCCTGTTGAGTTGATAGTATTAACCACCAGAAACTAAAAGTATTTTACTGAGCTGTTTCTCTAGCCCCCAAATTTATGTGTATTTTGATTCTGTTTTTTTCTAAGAATAGGATCATACATATATACTATATGTATTATTTACAGTTTTTCTTCATTTAAAAATATATTTCGTGTGCACACACGTTTTTGTAGGGGGTGTCTGCAGATAGATATTCACATGGGTGTGAGTGTACATAGGGAGATTAGAGGACAGCCTTAAGTGGCGTTCATCACAAAGTCCCTGGCCTGGAGGTGACCAAGTAGGCTACTCTGGCAGGCCAGCAAACTCCAGCAATCTACTGCTCTGGACCTTCCCCAGGGTGGGGCTTACAAGCTCTCCATTCTCACATGCAGCCTTTTCTATGTGCTTGAAAGGAAATCACTTTTACCTGCTGGGCCACCTGCCATCCTGCTTTCTTCCTTAAGACTGTAAAATGCTGCATATTGTGGACTACTGTGCTACAACTGTTGTATTAAATAATTAATAAATGAGGGTCGGGCTGTATAATCTTTATTGTTAGCCCTAAGATTATCACGGCAGTTTTTATCTAACCTGCTATCACAAATAATAAGGCACAGACACCTGTTATATTATAATTGCCTTATTTACCTTGGGCTGGGCAGATATTTCACTTACACTGTCTCAGTAACCTCACCATCCATCTCCCCACCACAACCCAATGCCATCCACCTTAATCCTTTCTATCTGGACCACCTTCCATGTATAATCCCATGGTACTTGCTTGCATTCTTCATCTGGGCCTTTTCATGCCATTATTGGAGTCCCTCCTCCCAGGCCACGTGGTTTCTTCTCCACACTAACCAATTGTGGTGTCCTCCTTCTTTCTCTCTTTCCATCCGTCTGTCTCCCGTGATTCTCTTGAACCTCTCCAAGCCTGGGAACCTTAGCTATGCCTAACCCATTCTTCCCTGCCCAGGTATAGGCAGGTTTCATCAACCAATCAGGTATGTCTTAGGCAGGTTTATAAAACAAAGATAGGTAGAACCAAATCTTGAGGGGTAGTAACATACATTAGACCAACTTCAAACATCTAACTTTGGTTTTGGCTTTTAGAGACAAAGTCTTACTGTGAAGCCTTGGTTAGCCAAAAGCTCTGTGTAAACATGGATGGCCCTGTTCTCCTGCCTCTGCCTCCCAAGTGCTTGATTACAGGAATGTGCCACCATGAGCCGCTTACACTACAGATTTTCAAAACCATGATTGCAACAAGGAAAACTACTTTTAAAGAAGTTTCCTGCAAGTGAGAAAAACTTACCAGGATCAGTTCTATTTTGATTGTCTTAGGCATTTAATTATACTAAATTATCATACTTACTTTACTCTTGACAGCTTGAAAATTTTTTGCGCATAATGCTATTTACATGCTCTGAAGCAGGACAGAGGGTTTCAGAGCACATCTTCAAAAGGGGAATGGAAGAAAAGCTCAATGTCCTTACAAAGTCAATTTAATATATTTCTGAAGGTCATGTTGTAGCCTCCAGGAAAATAGCCTCACACTAACATTTATGTAAAAGATTATTTCTACAGGAATCATTTTTATTCTAATGACCCAAAGGAAAGTCACTAAAAAAGATATTACTAAAATATTGATGCTAAATCTTGGAACTACAGGGAATTTAAGAGAGAGAGAGAGAGAGCTAGTGATACCTTCCAACCTCAAGTGGTAACTAGCAGAGAGAAGCCAGGAGGTTCAAAGTGGACAAGCACCAAGATTCCTTAAAACTAGTTACTTTTGGTCTTTGCCTAAAATTAGCAAAGGAATTGATGGAGAGAACACTCTCTAGTCTGAAAATTGTCAAACATAAAGCAAGCGTTGAATACCAAGCAAATCTGTTACAGAACCATTAGCTAAAACTTAAAACAGCCATGACCACATGCATACAAGAAGTAAGGAGAGAAAGGGAAGAGGAGGTGGAAGCATTACTTTTAAAAATTGTTCATGGAGGATTGAGGGATGTCTCAGTGATTAATGGAGGATGGAGAGATGTCTCAGAGATTAATGGAGGATGGAGGGGTGTCTCAGTGATTAATGGAGGATGGAGGGGTGATTAAGAACACTGGCTGCACTTCCACGGGACTCAGGTTCACCCTAGCACCCACATGGCCACTCACAACTAGCTATAACTCTAGTCCCAGGGGATCCAACACCCTCTTCTGGCCTCCGAGGGCACTATGCACATAATATGAACAGACATACTTGCAAGCAAAACATACTTACACAGACCTTAAATAAAAATTATTCACAATTAAAAAGAACATTCTTATGAACTGATTTCATATTGTTTTAGGAAGAATTAAATTTAGTCCCTTTTTCAAAACAAACTGACTTAAGTAAAATATAAGCTAGAGAATGGGTCAAAGATAGACAGATTTTATCTCAAGAGTCAGTAAAAAAGTAGAGTTGAGGCTATTAAAAATATAATAAAGATGTTTTTCAAGTTCATTGGTAATTAGATACATATTAAAGAACATGCCAAAAGGATGTGACAGGCTGCCATACATGAGTAAGTTGGTAATAGGTGTTTCTTCATGGATGAGAAAATAGTAGAAAGCAAATAAAAATAGTTGTATCATATGCACAGGTCTTCGAAAAGCCAACACACTCAACATTAATTCAAAAAACTCTTTAATACCTCACCTTTTGGCCATCACTCATGTGCTCCTTAGGCTAAAAGTCCCTCAGTTAATTCAGTCATGTGGGAACATAGACTAACAGTCAGAATGGCTGGTACAAAGCTCTGGACAGAGTGGATCTGGTATCAGGATTCACTGGGTCACAATGCCTGAGATATATTTTAAAGCACTAGTAAGAGCTTGATCAAAGAGTTGGAATGTTCAGATCTGGAAGCTGCATGCGGAAGAGTACGGACAGACATAGGAGGGAGATAATCAGATCCAGTTTGAAATAGGGCAGATCAAGCCAGATGTGGGGACATACCTGTGATGTCAGTGCTTGGGAAATAGAAACAAGGATGTTAAGACTTCAAGGCCATCCTGAGCTACATAACAAGTTTGAGGCCAGCCTAAGCTACGTCAGACCCTGTCTCGAACCCTGCTCCTTTCCAACAGGAAATTAAATGTGGTTGACCCCCCAAAGGGTTGATTTATCTTATGGTGCTGGAGAGGTACGAATTTCAGTGGGCAATGGGATAGTCACATGGACAGTGACTTTTCGGCAGAGAAGAGTGAAGGTAGAGAGAGAAATTTGGAGACCCAAGTTTGAGACAGGGTTAACAAAAAACAAACAAAACCTTAACTAAAGCTGAGGTAAAAGACTGGGTGTTGTGATGGGGAGTAGATAATACAGGCACTTGGCTTTCAACACAGTGGCTGCCCCCACTGGGCATTTCAGATGTTTCTGGAGCGTTTTCCGGTTGTCAACAGTAATTGAGAGCTCCTGGCATTTAGTGGGCAGAGGCCAAGGATATTAGAAATCCTTTAATTAGACAGCAACTCCCTACAATGAAGAATTGTTCTGTCTTGAGTGACTTTCAAATATGCGTTCTTACAGATTAACCTCTGAAGTGTTAGCCTAGAATCAGATCCATTTCACAGTCAGACTACAATAGGTATTTTCAAGGAATAAAACTTTGCTGTTTACCAGGAGAATAAATGCTATTTTGTCTGGAAGTTTACCAAAACTCCCTCTGACAGCCTTGCCACTTGCTCAGTTTGAGGTGCCAGCACAGCTCACCTGCATCCATCCCTCTGCATCTGGAGTTGCTGAGCGTGTAGGAGTCCTTAGTGTAGACTATGTTAAGAAGTTGTTTTCTAGGCAGCTTACAGAATGGGAAAGGATCTGCATCAACTCTACATCTGACAGAGGGCTAGTATCCAAAATATATAAAGAACTCAAGACATTAAACACTAAGAAACCAAACACCCAATTTAAAAATGGGGTACAGAGCTAAAAGAAGAGAATTCTCAACAGAGGAATCTCTAATGACCAAGAAGCACTAAAAGAAATGCTTAACGTCCTTAGTCATCAGGGAAATGCAAATCAAAACAACCTTGAGATTCCACCTCACACCAATCAGAATGGCTAAGATCAAAAACTCAAGTGACAGCACACGCTGGCAAGGATGTGGAGAAAGGGGAACCCTCCTCCATTGCTGGTAGGAGGGAAAACTTGTACAATCACTGTGGAAATCAATCTGGAGGTTTCTTAGAAAATTGGGAATAGCTCTACCTTGAGACCCAGATATACCACTCCTAGGCATATACCCAAAAGATGCTCCACCTTACCACAAAGAAATTACTGTCTTTTAAAAGTAAGTCGTGGAAAATGTTTATAAACAGCAATGTGTCTGTTTATTTTGAAAAATTGTTGTGTTTTTATTTACTGGGTAAATGCATGCCACTGCAGCATGCAGGTCAGAGGACAATTTGCAGGAGTTGCTTATTTCCGTCTACCACATGGACTACAGTGATTGAACTCGGGTAGTGATTCTTGGCATCAATCCCCGTTACCTGCTGAACCATCTTGCTGGCCTACATATACATATCCAGTTCTTAATACAAATTGATTCTACTTTGAAAACAGTGCTGAGGGACATCCATTTCTTTAGTTCTTGACCAAAACAGGTCAAACCCAAACAACAATCCAGTAAGGAATTAGGAAGGAGCATTTGCAATTGTAATGACCATGGCAAGTTCAATGCCTTTCAAGTAGATCTAATAGTCTACAAATACTTATTAATGGGCTTTCCTTTATGTGGTACCCCACTCTGCCTTCCAAAAAGAACCACCTCAAAGCAAGCCATTTTCTCATCCTGGAAAACTGGCAGCCATCTAGCATGCATCCGCGAGAGTTTTCAGTGAATAGTCTGAGGCCAAAGTTTGAGTACATGAATACTGCTTCTGTAGTGTCCTGAAAATCTGATTCCACAAGCTAAAACACATTGATAAACATGATGGTGTCTGAAGTGTTCAAATCCAACACGTTGGGCATTTTATCTGATGTAGTTTAGGTCTCCCGTATAACAGCCAAAGGACCAAAGCGTGTTACGTATTTTGGAATAGAAATTTATCATATTTTCTTGGCAGGGAAAGCAAAAGGAGAGTGGGGTCAAGCCAGCGTCAAGCCATGTGGCTGAGCAGTGTGGGTTACAGCAGAGGAAAGTCAGGTGCAGCATACATTGCATAGGTTGCCTTCATTGATCCTGAATTATCACGGAGCGACCCATGACCCCGGCAGGGCTTTAGCCAGGAGATATTGATGCAGTGATCTTTACTAAGAAGCGACTATTGGAATGGTTTAAAGCCAATGGGGCACAGACACTGAGCAGCAGTCCAGGGCAGGGCTCGGGCTGCAGCAGACCAGTGCACTGCTGATGCAGTCTGCCTGAATGTGAGCACTGCATGCCCGTGGAATTCTGCAGACACTGAAGAGCTTCTCATCATGTCTGCAAGCATCTGAACAGGCTGAGAAGTCATGCTAAAATTTATCCATGACACCCAAGCTTTGAGGTAAAGAATTCTAAACTTCCTTAGAAGAAGAATGCCGGGCTGTATCTTAGGAGAAAAAAAAAAAGTGCTTAGCATGTTAGAGACCCTGATCTGATTTTAATACACAAAAAGCACCAAAATGTGTTCATGCTCTTTTATTGTTTTTTTTTTAATCTGAGGTTTATGCTCATTGTTGTAAGCATCAAAGCTCCACTTTTTCTTTTTTCCTGCTGAACAGTATTCTACAGTATGAATATAGGGCCTTATCTTTGGCCTCTTGATGGGTATTTCTGGCCTAGAGATATCACACCAAGTACAGGGGTAAACATTTACATTCGAATCTCTGTATGAACAAACATTTTTATTTATCGTGGGCAAATACCAAGAGATTGAAAGAAGTCTTTGGCAGATTCATTTTTAACTTGTTCAAAAATCACCATACTGGCTTCTGATGTGGTTTTCTAACTCATTTTTCATGACCACAAAGGATGACTAGGAGATATCGCTGCTCACATCCTCCCTACCTTGGATAGGGTTGACATTTTCAAATCAGGTGTGTGACATGCGTGTTATACACACGAACATACAGCATCTGTGGTTACCTGCATACCACCAATCTAATCAAGAATCTACTGTGGATGGGGGAGGACTTTTGAAGCCCCGCCTGTAGCCCAGGTGGGGCTAGCCGTTCATGGCTGCTGAGGGAGAGTCACCTTTATCCGTGCGAGTGGCCATGTGGGTAAGTTGCCCATGCCCCAGTGGGTGACCCCTCCCCCATCCCTGAACATTTGGGCAACACTAACTGAATGCACTGGATTAAAAAAAAAATACAAAACAAACAAACAAAAAACAAAAACTAAAAACACAAAATCCTGAGGGAAAGAATTGGGGAGAAAGATACGGGGCAAGTTGGAGGAGGAAGTGGGGAGTGGATATTACCAAAATACACTGTATGCCTGCATGATATTTTCTAAGAATAAATAGAAAACATTTTAAAAATAATGACAGGTGTTGAGAGCGCACACAGCCTTTATTATTAATGAGAGTGCTAAGCCATTTCATTTAATTCCACGGCAGATAGATTGTTGTTGTTTCCGGAGTTTTGTTTTGTTTTTTTTTTTTCTTAAAAAATGAAAATACTAGAACAAAACAAGAAAGAAATAGATGGGTTCAAATAAGAAAATATAAATGCACTTTCAACATATTAAAAGATTGTCAGTCTTAGAGCAAGAATTGTAGAAATCAGAGTAGTGCAAAGATAATATATTCATAAGAAAAGTAGCAAAAAGAATTTAAATGATAAGAGTTCCAACACTGGTAGCGGGGACATAAATTGTCACAATCAATCATCTCTAAGCTGTGTTTTGGCAGTCGCTATCAAAATTAGAAGAGCTCCCATCATATTCTTTAATCAAGAGTTTCGCCAGCGAGGATTTATTCTTTGGGTATGTGACATGTGTGGGCGATGACATATGTACTCAGTCACTGTTGCAACACTTATGATAGTAGAAGGCTGAATATATCCTGAGAGTGGGGGGCTTGAGCAAAATGTGGGGCATCTGTTTGTGGCAGACAGCCTCGGTAGCCCTACTCCTTCAGACCTTCCTAAGCTGCAGCCTTTTTCCATGTCAACAGGCAATGCCCTCCTACCTGTACCCAGAGATGGTCCCCTGTGCCTTCAGTGTGTGATTTGCTTCAATGTATACATGTAATTCAGGCAGCTTCTTTGCTTAGATTAGACTGGCTCACTCCTATGGTTATCTGTTTGCCAGGAGAATACCACATTCAAGTATTCCACTGGTCTTGGGAGGAAGTAAAAAAAAAATCCATCTCTAAGTAGTTTGGTCCAGTTCAACTTAGTCTAAAGTAGATTCCCACAGTCATTCTGCAGAAGCACCAGCATTTGCATGTCCAGGTTAAGAGTTTGATGGTCTAACCCAACCCGCATCATCCAGGGCTCAGCCTGACCATAGACACACAGCTCTGGCCATGAAATAGCTGTTGTCCTATACCAGTGAGTTCTGAGGAGGTTTGGGCACAACAGAGATTGTTAGCCTCCTCTCCAATAGATGCCACCTACCCCAGAGAGTCATTGGACCGATAAGAAATAATCTCCGAGAATTATTGTTAAATTAAATATGTGCAATGTTCAATTATTGTTGAGAAGTAGTCTGCGTACACATACAAAACACACACACACACACACACACACACACACACACACACACACACACACACACACA
>NW_026586662.1:2489309-2527744 GCF_907164565.1 Psammomys obesus
ACACACACACACACACACACACACACACACACACACACACACACACAATACAAGTTGGTTACCTATAGTGGAAAGAGGCTTTTTTTCTGTAAGGTCTTCTATCAATTTCGATACTTTCTTTTTTAAAGAGACAACAATGTTACCCAAGGTTAGCCTTGACTTCCTAGACCCAATGATACTTCTGCCTCAGCCTTCTGAGTGGCTGGGACTAGGTCACCACCATCCCTTATGTCACTTAAAGATTTTCAACTATTTATGTGTACCAGGTATTTTTTAATTTTAATTTTTTTTCACAATTTATTCGTTATATATCCCAATTGAAGCCCACTCCCTCAACCCTTCCCTGTTCCACCCTCTCTCCCTCTTTGCCCCTATCCCTTTTCCCTAGTCCAGTGAAAGGGGGAGTTCTCCTCCTTTGCCCTCTGCCCATAGTGAAGTGGTGGAAGAGAGGAAGCAGGATGAAAGCCTACTATAGAGGGTTCTCTGAAAGGCTCCACACGACAGGGGAGCAAAGCAGATGCTGAGACTCACAGCCAAACTTTGGGCAGAGCGCAGGGAGTCTTATGGAAGAAGATGTTGGGGGTGGGGAGGAAAAAAAAAGGACATAGAAGAAACAGTACCAGTTAATTTTTTATTTAATTATTTTTCAAAGTACAAACTATGGATAATATTTAACAGATAATATCTAAGAGAACAGGGAAAGAATACACAACCACTTGGACATTTCCTTGTCTAGTGAGATCTAGTCAGTGCTCTAGAAGACCCAGAAAGTTTCTTCACTTTTCTCTGAAGTCAGGAGTCATCAAGCTTCGTCTATATACAGAACTCTTAATTTTTTTACTATTCTGGTAGCCAGAAAATGTATGTAAATAACTCTTAAAACTAATTATAACTGCCCTAACCACCCAACTTAAATGATGGGCAAGTAAACTGATGCGACATTTCAAGAACGAAGATTCAAAAATAAGCATATTGGAAGGCACTCAGCACCACAGACCAACAAGGAGCAAAGTGAGCTACCATATACAGTTCAGAACATCCAGAAGCCAGCCTTTCTCGTCACACATCCTCATCTTCTGGCTCTTACATTCTTTTCTTCTTTTTCTTTTGGGGACAAAAGCCAGAACCTTGCAAATGCTAGCTAGGTGTTCCACCACTGAGCTACACTCCAAGATCCGGCCCCTACTCTTTCTTTGAAGAAAAAGTCTCACAGTGTAGCTCAGGATGGCCTTGAATTCTTTATGTACTTTAGGCCAGCCTTAACTTCACAATCACCCTTCCTGCATCTCTTCAGAATTTCTGAAGACTTTCATAATGCTTGACTGACAACATTTAACAATGTTGGTACTCAATGATAGCTAAGCAAAACTAACAAGCTTATGGTTTTTTTTGTTTGTTTGTTTGTTTGTTTGTTTGTTTTACTTTTTGAGCATCAAGAAAGTACTCCAGTGTCTCATCTTCGTTTTTGTTTTATTTTAGTTTTGGCTTTGTGCGTCTGTTTTTACTTCTTACTACACTTTTAGTACTGTTTTCATTTACCATATTTTAAAAAGTATGCTTACTTTTTAATTCCCCTTTACATACTTACCTAACTTTGTTTCTTTCCTCTTGCCCTTCCTTGTTTTCTACTATGGTTTTGGTAGTATGTTGACTCTACCTTATTTTTGTTAATCACTTATATTTTTGTGTTTTTGTTTCTTACATTTGTCCAGTTTTGTTTTTGGAAACTTTCCTGTTACTGCTGACTTTTCTTTTCTTTTATTTCTTTTTTTTTTTCTATGTATGTATTCTCTTGCTCTTTTATCTTCCTCTTTATATATAATCTTCTTCATTTCTCTTCTTTACCCTTTCTTTAGTTTAACCTGTCTGCGCCTTCCCTGGCGCCTTTCTTTATGTAACTTACTTACTACCCTTTCATTTACCTTGAGTAATTTTTAATTTCTTAGCATGCTCTACCTTAGTTTTGTCAATTTCTGTTTCTGGCCATGAGTGATGTCTGAAAATACTTTAACTGATTTAGAATGTATTTCAAATTTGTTGTATGGTTGCTAAAGTTTGTTTTCTTTTCTCTTCTTGGTACTGTGTATTGAGCCCTCAAGTGTAAGCTGCTCAATAAAAAAAAAATTATAAAAAAACTAATAAAACCATTATACCCAAGCCAATGGATGCATAAACCACAACAAAGATGGAAAAATACACATAAAAGAAAGATAACTTTACCACAAGTTTATAAGTGTTCAACTGTTGTGTTTAAGGATGGTGAACTGTGGGATGATGATTTCAAAAATTAACTAAAAGTGATCAGTGATCACAAAGGGAGAAAAGATGAATTAAATCTATGCCTTGGAGAAGAAAGTAAGCAACACAGAAAAAAGTCAGCAAGATGCAAGAAACGTTCAGTAAGGAAATTGAGATTGTGAGAGAATACCCAAAAGGATATAAAATTTTCAATTCATATGATGAAAAGCACAATAGAAAACATTAAAAATAGACTTAACTGAGGCCTATGGAGGTGGTTAAGATCAATTGTTGCCCTTGCAAATGACCTCAGTTTTGTTCCCAGCACCTGCACAGTGCCTCACAACCCTCAATAACTCCAGTCTCAGGGGATTTGATGCCCTCTTCTGGGCACCAGGCACAATGTAATGCACATATATGCATCCAGGGAAAATATTTGTACACATAAAATAAATCTTAAAAATTAAACTTAATTAAGCATAAGTACAATATCAGGACTGCAGGACAGTGTCAGTGAAGTACTACATTCAATCATCAACAAGAAAAGAAGGGAAGATCATGCCTGTAAGATTCAAAAAGTTTGGAGAATAGAGATTGAAGAGGACACCCTCTCACTAGACAGGTCTTCTGGTAGAAAGTGGGGAACCAACCCACCCACAAAAACTTCAACCCAAAATTTACCCTGCCTACAAGATGGGCAGGGATAAAGATAGAGCAGAGATTGAGGAAACGTCCAACCAATGCCTGGACCAACCAAAGACCCTATGGGAGAGTGCCAAGCCCTGACACTATGAATACTCTGCTAAGGTTGCAGACAGGAGCCTGACAGAGTTGTCCTCTGAGAGGCCCTACCCAGCAGTGCCTCAGAAGAGATGCTGAGATTCACAGCCAAACATTGGGAGATGAGTACGGAGTCTTGTGGAAAAGTGGGAGGGAAGAAAAAGGATCTAGAGGTGAGAAGAACAACAGGGCCAACCAACCATGGTTAGTTGCTGAGGCTGAAGCACAAACCAAGGACCATGCAGGAGCTGGACTTAGGCCTCCTACAATGATACAGCAGATGGGCAGCCTAGGCTTCATGTAGGTACTCTATAAGGGAGTGGGGACTGCTTCTGGCATGGACACACTTGCCAGCTTTTGACCTCTTCCATGTGCTGGGACTGCCTTGACAGACCACAGAGAAAGGGCACACCTTCCATCCTGATGCAGCTTCATGCACTGGGGTGGATGGAAAAGGGAGTTCCTTTTTTCTGAAAGAAAGGTGAGAAGCGGGAGGGGAGAGAGGATAAGGCTACAACAAGGATGTCAAGTGAATAAAAAAGAAAAAAGAATTCTGGGAGATAATCAAGAGGCCAAACCTAACAACCCACAAGATAGAAGCATGAACTGAGATACATGAAAAAGACATGAAGAATTTTAATAATGGAATTATAGCATAAAATTTCTTACATACATGGAAAGAAATGGACATTCAAATTGAAGAGGTAGTAAGAATCCCAAATAGATACGACCAGAGAAGAGCCTCTCCATGAGATATCATAGTCAGGATGGTGTAGTCTTTCTGATATCTGATAAAGTAGATTTTAAGTCAAAATTAGTCAGAATAAAAAGTCAACTGCAGACCAATAAGAACAATTAATCAAGATATAACATGTAATGTTAATGAAAAAATAATTGATCAACATTTAATGTAAATATGTGGATCAAACAGCAGAGCTTCCAATTTCATTAAATAAATATTAATAAACATAAAAGGTCAAATAGGTCCTGATAAAATGATAATGGTTTATTTTAATATCCCACTCTCGTCGATAGATTGGTTGTCCAAACTAAAAACCGTCGAAGAAATACCAGAGTTAAACAATACAATAGATGAAATGAACTTAATGTAATAAAAAATTATATCCAACATGTATAGAATATACATTCCTCTCAACAGTTTATGGAACATTCTCTCAAAAAGAACACCTCCAAGGCCACCAAATCAAGTCTTACTGGCTGCAGGAGTATTGAAATAATTTCTTGTACCTTATCAGAGCACCATGCAAAAGAAACCAAACAAACAGACAAAAAACAAACAAACAAAAACCTCAAAACAATTGCAAGAAAAACTACACAAATACACAGAGACTGAATAACACACTCTTGAATGACCAGTGGGTAGTTGAGTGAATCATGGGAGAAATATAAAATTTCCTAAAAATTAGATGAAAATAAACTGACAACTAAAAGAACATTTGGAATACAGCTAGAGCAGTTCTAAAAGCTAGGAATATGCTTACATCACAGACCAAAGATCTCAAGCAAATAACTTAATGACACAACTCAGCCTCTTAGAAAAACAGGAATACCACAAACCCCAAATCAACAGGTGGCAAATATATGTATATGTATGTGTATGTGTATGTATATGTAAATATATGTATATATGTGTATATATGTATATATATATATATATATATATATATATCTTAGTGGAAATTTTTAAAAATACATAAAATCTATTAAACAGAGACTTCCAGGAGAAAAAGTAAACAACATGTAGATGGTACCAATTCTCCTGCCGCCTAAACATGCAGTCTGGCCCTTTCCACTACAGCTATCACGGCCTCTGCCTGGGGGGCTGGCTAGGGCAAACATTTCTCATGGTCCGTGTTTTTGAGTAGGGAACTTCGTCAGCTGCATTTTCAATTCATTCCCACCTTCCAAATGAATGACCATTTTACAAGCTGGAACCTTTGATGGGGGGGGGGCTAATTCTATAGCGTCTTTCTCATCATTTCAGTGCAGAGGGTGAGTCTCTTCAACAGCTACCCATCCTTTGTGTCTGTACCTTCATCGTCTGCAACTTTAAACTCATTCAAGCTGTTTTCTTCATCCAACTGTATACTTTTCATGGCTTTGTGCTCTGACTTGTGGTTATATACCTCGATATGCACTCCAAATGTTAAACTTACCACAACTTAAAAATCTCTGCCAAGAAAACTTAAGTTTATTTCTTTTGAATTCACCCTCATATTTTGAATTCACCAAATTATCATGACTTGGAAGGGAAGCTATCATAATTTTTTTCCAGAATGTAACACAAATGGCCTCTAATCCTTTTGTTGGTGGCATTCTTATTCTCCTCTGAAACCTCATAGGCAGTCTCTTTTTGCTCTCATTTCTACCAGCATTCTGGTCTTCAGAGCTCTGACCAAAATGACCCCCTAGGGTTTCTTTAGCTTGCAGCTCCAAACTCTTCCACATTCTTTCTACAAGTAAGTTCCACAGAGCCACGGAGCCACATGGTCAGATTAATCACAGCAACAGCCCCACAACTCAAGAATCAGTTTTCTGCACTAGTTACTGTTCTTATTGACAAAATACCCAGCACGAGCAACCTAAAATGTAAGGTTTGTCTTGACCCGTGGTTTGTGTATATAGCCCACAATAACGGGGAAGGTGCAGGCAGCAAGAAAAGATGCAGCACTGACAGGAACATTAGGCAATCAGGAGGCAAACACTGATGTTCCACTTGTCTTGTGCTTTGTATTCATTCCAGGACCCCAAGCCATGGAATGGCACTGCTCACTTTTGTGGAGGATTTCCCTCAGCTAAACCTCATCGAAGGCCCTCATAGGCAGGCCTGGAGTTGAGTCTCCTAGATGTTTCTACAGTCCATCGACAATTAAGGTTTACCATCACTCTGTGTGTGTGTGTGTGTGTGTGTGTGTGTGTGTGTGTATACCTATATTCATATAAAATGCCACATTGAAACCAATTATTTTACATGCTGACTTTAAATTTTTTGTTTGTTTGTTTGCTTTTCTTTTTTAAAACAGCTGATGGTGTAGCTTAGCTGGCAGAGGGCTTGCCCAGCATTCATGAAGCCCTGGGTTCAGTACCCAGCACCGTACTAACGAGATGTGGTGTGGCGTACCTGTACCAGCACAGGTGGAAGGAGAAGGATCAAAAAGTTCGAGCTCACGTCTGGCTACCTAGCGATTTTGAGATGATCTGGAGATATGTGAGATCCTGTCATGAAACAAAACAAGATATTCTAAAAAGGACGTCAGGCAGAGCCATTGTCAAGACAGCTCACCAGACAGAACCACTGAAAGCAAAAAGTTAAGAAGAGCCTCCTTTGGTGGCAGAGATGGCTCGGTGGGTTAGAGCGCTTATTGCTCTTACAGAGCGCAAAAGTTCAGTTTCCAGCACCCACATAGACACCCACAGCAGCCAATACACCTGCTCCAGGGGATTCAATGGGCTCTTGTGAGCTGCACTCACGTGGACATATCCCCATACAGACAAAAAAAAAAAAAATACACACAGAATTAAAAATAAACATAAAAAAAGAAGATCCTGCCTGATCTCAGAACAAATACCGCACATTACCTACAAAAGCACCTCTGCACAAATTAATTTTCACTAGATAAATAAAATATATATAATTATAAAAGTACTAAAGGGTGTTTCATTTTATTTTGCTTATTTTATTAAAATGCAGTTTGACAAAAACACAATGTTACGGTCCACTGTCAGGCAAAAACCAATGAGAATGTGAGATACCTAAGAGCATAGTATAAAGAGGGAGGATGGGAGCAAGGAGCTTAGGAAATGATGCAGATGCTGACGTAATTCCACACCACATGTTTAAAGTCCCCAAAACATTAAATGATTAGGTTAACATAACTAACCGTAAATGTGTCATTGATCTTTCTTCTCATTTTGTTTGCTAGACCCAAAACTAAAATATAATAGTTACAGTGGCCTATCACTGTATTAGTGACATATCTAGGTGCCATATATGTAAGTATAGCATATAAAAGCAAGGTCCCTATGTCTTATAATAATTAAGTTTGTATAAATTTGAAGGACATTCCAGAAAAAATATATGTGATACTCCACCGGGCAACCATTAAGAAAGAAAATTTTTAAATAGCAAAAAAAGGTGTTTATAGTTGTTGAAATGGCATGAGGCAGAAAGATAGCCATAGGGAGAATAGGATAACAAAAAAGATATTTGATAAATGATAAACAAAAATTAGAATTAATCTACTACTACATGGGAATATAGTGAATAATTCCATCAAATGCAGAGATTACATACTTGTGAAGAAAACATGATGCAAATCATTTCTGTGTATATAGAAAACTCACTTAAATGTAAAGGAACCAGGAAAGGTATATCATGCACGCAGCAGTGATAGGCAAGCTGTGGTATCAGCAGTAATATCAACCACAATGGATTTTAAAATTGAAATAAATGTTTGTAGGTACAGTGCAATATCCAGCCAAGTTCCAATCTGTCGGGCTGCTCTAACAATAATAAACCATCCCTTAAAAAAAAAAAAAACTGATGTAAAAATGAACACAATTTAATGTGCATTTGACAATTCACCAATATTAGTCAAAGTTTCGATACTCTCCCTCCACTAATAGAAGGGGCGTCCAAATAGGATTTTTAAAAAGGAAACAGAAAGCTTGCATAGGTGCACACATATTAGACATAGGAGGCAGCTGTGGAGCTCCTCACCACGCAGCAGCAGAATGTGCATTCAATGGAGCATGGGGAACACTGTCTTTTATTAAGTAATTATTTGTATTAACTTTAATTATGTGTGTATATCTGCCTGTTGATGTGTGCGGGTGAGTGCAGGTCTCAGGGAGGCCACGGAGGTAGAATTCCCCTGGAACTGGAGTTGCAAAGGATTGTGGAGACAGCCAGTATGGGTTTTGGGAACTGAACTGGGGGTCCTCTGAAAGAGCAGCAAGTGCTCTTAGCCGCTGAGCCATCTCTCCAGCTCCTGGAACATAGTCTGAGATTGGCTATATTCCAGTCCACAAGGCAAGCCTCAACAGATTTAAAGGGATAAGAATGGTAGAAAATATTTCTCTAACGATAAATAATGAAAATTAATAACAAAAATGGAATAGTCACAAATACATGAAAGTTAAACAATATCACATAATCAGTGAGTCAGTAAAGAAATAAAAGAGGTACAAAGTGCTTTAGGATAAGTGAAATATAGAGGCATAATATATCAAAATTTATTATTTTATATTGGAAGGAAATTTATACCTAGAAATGTTTATATTTTTTAAAAAAGAAAAAAGTCTCCAACAATGACATAAGAGTACCTTTAAAACATTGCAAAAGAAGAACAAATTAATCTAAAAGCAAGTGTAAAGAGGATATAAATATTTTGGCAGAGAGTAGTGAGTTGGGGGTGGAGGGGGCACGAAGAAGATGCTGTCAGGATGGCCAAATAGTGTAGAATTCCTTGTTCAGAATGAAAACTGATAAGGAAAAAAAAAAATCAACAAAACTGAAATCCCAAAATAAAGTGAAAAAGCACAAATTACTAATATAAGGCATGGAAAAAAAGACATTCCTGTCAGCCGTGCAGATACAAAAGGAGATTAGAAGGCTATCGATTGCAGTGTTCCAACAAATCACATTAGTTCGATAAAAGTCAAATTTCCGAAGATGTAAGCTGCCGGAGCTGATTCTGAAGTAAAAAAAAAAAACAATCTGAGTAGATTTTAAGGAAGAGTGGTCTGTTAATATTTAAGAAACCTCCTGAGGAAGGAAAGCCAACTGCTGATGGCTTCACCAGCAAGTTTCTCAATTACAGAATGATTAGTTCCAGGTTCCAAACTTTTTAAAGAACCAGAAGAGGAAGAGAACATACTGTGACTCATTCACCGATGCCAGTATTTCTTTAATAACAACATCTGATAAAGATGCCGAAAGGAAAAAAAAAAAAAAAGGAAACCACAGAGCAGGATCTCTTACGAATACGGAAGTAAAATCCTTCCTCTAAAATAGACCTAATCAAACCCAGAGACAAATAAAAGTGACTGTAATCCATGACCATGCAGTATTCATGCAAAGAAAAAGAAATCAGCCAGCGCATGCCTGTAAGCCCAGCACTCAGGGAGGCGGAAGCAAAGGGATCTCTTTGAGTTAGAGACCAACTTGGTCTACAAAGCGAGTCCAGGACAGCCAAGGCTACACAGAAAAACCCTGTCACAAAAAAACAAAAATCAAAACGATCAAAC
The DNA here is from genome assembly GCF_907164565.1 of Psammomys obesus. Classification (NCBI taxonomy): domain Eukaryota; kingdom Metazoa; phylum Chordata; class Mammalia; order Rodentia; family Muridae; genus Psammomys; species Psammomys obesus. The sequence continues at coordinate 2,498,598 of NW_026586662.1, forward strand.
AAAGAAGTCAACTGTTGGAATAAAAACTACCAATAGGGAAAACAAAACAAACAGACCGAGAAACAAAAACAAAATAGGTCCGTGCCATCAGATGTGGCAAGAGTTTTTAACAAAATTCAGGATCCACTCTGATAAAGGAAAACACCTTACCTACTATAAATGAAAAAAGAATGTCCTTATCCTCATAAAGAGCACCAGAAACAAAGCCAAAAAACGAATGCCACAAATGCCATACTTGAAATGACATTTAATGCCAAAGATATTATTTCCTTTTAAGACACTATGCTGATGATGCATAGCAAAAAATTATGCTGCAGCCTTAAATACTTTTATCAAATTAAAAGTTATGTTTTGTATATCTTATGATTTTTTTTTACATAAGAAAAGTATCATATTATCGGAGAATAGAGCTCATTCTGTGTCTTCCTTCACAGTCTGAATGCCTCATTGCGTAACTGCCTTTGGTGGCCTGCCCAATATAATGTTGAAAAGAGCCGGATGACAGTAGATGTCTTGTCTCGGTCTTGACTGTAGTGTGAAACCATTCTGTCTTTGCAATGTCAGCTGTGGAGTTTCACTTCTTGCTACTATTTTTGTTATTGTATAAATTGATTTAATAGAATTTCATTTACACCTCTCACTTTATATCCAGTTTGCTATTGATACTTTTTTGAGATCATTCAGTGGGAAAAGAATAGTGCTTTCATTCATAAGTTTCATTGATCATGGTGTTTCATATGATAAGTATATATACAACGGAAGGAGGGAAGGAAAGATAAAAAGGAAGGAGAAAAGGGAAGAAAGGGAAGAAAAAGTATAATTGGGTACCCTTATTACATGCATTCAAAAATACTGTTAACTTCAATAGATCCTACACATAAGTATAAGCTACTGGTTTTGGGAAAAAATAAGGCTAAATCTTTGTGATCCTAGGTGTTAACAAATCTTTGAAGACATAGCTCTGAAAATATAAACAACAGAAAAATACATCCATTGCATGTTATCAAAACTAAAATTTTTTTATGCTTCACAGATCTCTATAGAAGTGATAAGAATACCCACAGCATGGAACAAACATTTTGAAATCGTCTCTATGTAAAATATGCAAGCCTGACTCATGACTCAACAATGAGATGATGATTATTTTAATGAGGAAAGGATGAAAGTCGGCATTTCTGAAAGAGGATGTACTCATGATTTATAACCAAAGGTAAAATGCTAAGTATCATGAGCTCTTCCACAGAAACCACGGGAGATAACACTTTACCCCATCTGAGTGGGTTGTAATAAAAATACCAGGTACTAACAAGTACCGGTGAGGAAGCAGGATACTTAATCCATTGCTGGTGGGAGCACTAAATGATGGTGCTACCTGAGAAAACATATTATTAGCCTCTCAAAATGTTAAATATAAATATAAAACAATTGCATTAGCAGGTAAGAGAAATAAGGGTGGGGGGGGGAGGACAGCCACACAAAATTTGTAAATCAGTGTTGATAAGAGCATTATCAACATTAATAGAAAAGGAGGAACAACCCAGATGTCCATCAATAGTATATGAACGAATGCAGGCTGTGTATAATGATATTATATCAGTCAGCTTTTTGTGACTGTAACAAAAAAATGATAAGTAAGGTATAAAGACAAAAGGTCTATTTTCTATCTATGCCCAATGTCCTCACTGCTATTTGAGACAGTGCCAGCATGGTGAAGTGTAAGACAAAGCTGCTCACCTCATGGTGACCAGGAAGCAATGAGAGGGAGAGAACAAGGGGCTTTCTCCAGGGACTGGAGGACTTCCAGCACATCTGTCTCCTGAAGTTTCTACTGCTCCCAAGAGTTCCATGCTGGGCACCAAACCTTTAACACATGGGTTTGTGAGCAGCATTCCAGATCCAGGCTATCACACATATATTCCTTGACAGAATAAACAAAACTATGGAAAAACACTGATAGGTACGGTAACCTGAATTTTGAAAACACCGCTTTACACGAAATGTGCCAACCAGAATGCCAAGCACTACCTGACTTTGCATGTAAAAATTCTCACGAAGAGGCAATTCTAGGACTAGGGTGCCAAGCTCCATGGTAGAGTGCTTGCAAGGCATGCACAAACCTTGGATTGTATTCCCAGTGCAAATTGGTGGTTCCCAGGCATATAACTAGCATTAGGGGAGTCTACCAAGGGTATAGGTTTATTTGGAAGCTGATGGAATTTTTTAAATGGATCCATTCTGAGTGTTCCAAAAAGCCATTGAAGATCACATTTAAAATGAGTGAGTGATACGGTATGTGACTACCTCAGGAAAACTGTTAAATTAATTAAAAAATAACAAAATAATTGGATAAGTGAGATGTAAGAACTAATTTGAATATAGTAATGATCATATATTCGGAATATCCAAGTTGTAACATAGTTGTCTAGTGTATAATATACGTATATGAAGTGGTAGGTCAATGTGGCAAGCAAATTTCGTTGAAACTCTTCATAGAAAAAAAAATTGCCTTTGATCAGAATTAAAAAATATTGATTACAAATTGTATCTAATATGAAAAGTACAGAGTACCGTAGTATTTGAATGTGAAATAGAACTGATTGTACCTTTCAATAGCTTTGCTGAACTTGATTTTCTATCACCCTTTGCTGTATATTCTTCCATATGAAATCTTCCTATAAATTGATTTTTTTTGTTAAGAAACGAAGGATACAAAATATTCTATCTTCTGACAAAAGGTACACAGCTTAAAAATAGATCCCTAATCCTTAGAGAAGTGTCTCATTCTATTTCTTGAGGCTTTTTTCAGAGGCCATAGTACTCCTAACCCAAGCAAAATCTATCTGAAGCTCAGGAATTTTAAAGCTCAAATCTGCTTGGTATCAAAGTCCAGTGTGGTTGGATCCCAAGTTGATATGGTTCAGAAAAGTTCCATGTCCAAGATTTAGCTTATTGGTAGAGTGCTTTCTAGGGCCATGTGCAAGCCTGTGGGTTTGACCCAGAGGGAGGGATGCAGGGAGGAGATTTATTTCTGTGTGTGGAATGTAGGATGAATTGAGCTATTATCACAAGAAATAATTAATTATGTCATACATAAATAATTTCTCTTGTTAGGTTTTAGCCCTTTTCGATTTTCTTTTGAGTCTAATTCAGTGAGAGTTTATTTTATTGCTATTCATGTGCAATACATCCTCTGTCTAACAGATTGTAAGAGATGAAACCTCACATTTTTACGACACACAGCATTCTACAGTGGCTCATATACAGGAATCACCTATCCAATGTCCTTTGAATATGAAATTAGTCTACCAAAGTATGAAACTGCGATAATGCCAAAGACATGTTGAAAGGCAAATATGGCTTCCCCACAGTTTTAAACATCCCTGAAACTAAACCTGCTCTGCACTGCATGCTTCTCTCTACCTCACTGCCTTGAAGACTCGGCGACTCACTGAAGTCTTTCCAGGACATGGGTTTTGGATGGTTTTACATGGTTTTACCATCCTCTAGAAGCCTTGAGAATATTCAGACACTGTCCTTGGAGAATATGCAGGTATGCACTTGATAGAAAAGCTCTGCATTGGAGGCATGAAGAATACCAGGCGTCTGACACACAGGGCATGCTTCTGTGAGATAAAGCAGTTTTGTCAATATAGGAATCTCTGCTGTCTCAGCAATCAGCCCATTGAGTCAGTAAGTCATTACATTGAGCTCAAGAGAGATGAGCATAAGTGAGAGGGAGGTAAAGATATCCAAGAGATATGCAAGATGGCATTCAGAATAGGAAGAAAAGATTGGAGTTCTTATTTACATATTTGTCTGATAATATGAAAGAAATGATAATTTATTACTGTTGAATACATCAGTTGCCGAAACTCAGCACGACCTAGAGAGAGTGGGAAAGGCCAGTGCTGGTGCTTGCCCGAATTAGTGTCATCTCATCAGGGCTCCTAGTCCAGACACTAATCTTAGCCGTAACCCTCCTCAGATGTAGCCCAACCCATTCCTTTTGAACCCACCCGAAAGCACCTGGGACATGATAAGCGATGTCTAGCATGCTGAAAGCCTCCCTCTGCTAACAACAGCACTTCTCCTCTCTTCCTGATCCCACATGACCAAGAAGGTTTTCTCTATGGCAACAAGTGCCACCCTGAAGTTAGGGAGAGATAGTGCCAGCAGAGATAACCAGAAAACAGTGAGAGATGAGACATGGTGGAGGAGAGCCGTGGCCTCCTCATCTTCTAGGACTGGTGGAGTAGAGGTGCCAGTTAGCTTCTCAAGATGGTCCCTGTGGGGACTGAGCCTGCAGCAGCAGCAGCAAGCTCATTAATGTACTTTTGCCTCACTTTATCTATTCCCTCCCTGTGCTTCCTCCCAAGCAAACAACTCCAGTCTGCTATCAGGAAAACTCAAGAAGTCAGAGTAATTGTGTTCACATACTGGTTCATCTCACTAGTCATACCAGTACCTGCAATGACAACATACAGAGAGACTGTATGTTGAGATTGTAGCCATGAGTGAGGCTGAGCAAGCACAAAAACAATAGCGAAGAACGCCTCTAAGTTCAAGTAACAATAATGACAGTTTAGTAATATTTGATAGGAAATGAGCAAAAAATTCAAAACTGTCAAAGACTATTCGAAATAAGCATTTACTAACATTTTGATGATCAATCTCATCCTAACTGAATGATGCACCTGAATGTTGCATCCTAACTGAATGTTGCACCAACATTATGCACTTATGGCCAATATTTTGATGCTATAATGATTAATAAAGCAGCAATGTATTTCCATGGTATTTTACTAATAGGCTTGATATTTTAGTATAGAGGTACATTTTAATACTTGCATTTGTGAATGATTTATGAATTTGCCATGCAACTCTTTACTAAACGGGAGTATTTGTAAGGATTTTCTTACTGGTGAGATTTTGATTTAAAACCTTTAGGACCATCTGGGAAGATACTTCCATGAGTAAAGTACCTGCTGCCAAATAAATGTGATGAGCTGGGTTTGATCCCTAGAAACAATGTAGGAACTATGTGTGGCAGCACCCATTCAAAACCCTAGTGCTGAGATGGGGGGTGGAGACAGCCTATCCCAGGGTCTTGTTGGTCAACAGTGGAACAAAAATGATGAGCTCCAGGTTAAGTAAGAGACCCTGAAGTAGAAGTTTCTGGTTCCTTTGAAAACTCAGTTTTGTCATGTCATGTTTTGCCCAGGTTGGCTTGCGAGAGGGCTCATCATGTTTTGCTGTGAGCTCTCATGTGTGAGGGGCGTGACTCTGGCCAGCTGAGAATATCTGTGAAAATACTCTGAGGAGAGGAGATATATAGAGGCCCACACACGGGAAACATTGTGTTTTGGATCAGCGTCGCTGCGCTGATCTTTATGCTTGACTTCACAAAGAGAAACATTAGAGAACTCCTGGCAGTCCAAGTGAGTCTTGCAGCTTTCGCTGACGTGTCTCTTTCTTCTAAATCCTGTTGCTGCTTGGTGGTGACCTTTGGACTGGACTGCTGGTATCCTGAGTTTGGTAATCCTCTAAAGACCCATCAACCCTAATCAGCAGGAAGTAGACAAAAAGAGGTCTACAGTCCTTTTCCCTACTATTAACTGACCTAAGTTTTCGAGGGTTGGAAGAGAGGTAAAGGTGCTGAAGAACCCTAAATAAAGTGGGTTTGGTGAAAAATCTAAGCCTACAAGACCCTATCTCAAAAAATAAGATGGAGAAGTGCTCTTAAGAAGAGATCCCAGCATCGACTTCTGGCTTCCGCATGCACCCACATGGGCAAGAATGCCTGAACACACATGTACATACACCCAGGCATGCAATGCATACACATATGTACACACTCACATACACACATACTCAGTTTTTAAGATACTGTGGAAAGACAGCAGGCTTTGTGATTGGTCGAATAAAATGTTTCAAATCTGTAATTTTATGCATGAGAAAAATGAACTCCGGACACTTTGAATTACTTTTCCAGGATCACACCTCTGACTGACGTCAGGACCAACTTATAACACAGGTGGTTCTGACACCCAATTCAAAAACCTTTCCCTTCTACCATGGAGTGGAAGACATTTGATTTACTTTACAGTGACTTGAAACAGTTTGCCTCTGCCGTAATTTCTCTGATTCTGTCTACTCTCTTGATGCACACTGACATTCTACCTCTTTACATGTTTTAATCTCTTTATATTTCCCAACTTCAATGCATTCCTCAGGGTGGCTCTATCTTTTGACCTTCATTCACTGGTCCAGACAATCCACTCACCTTACTCTATACGGCTGATCCAGGATTGTGTCTGATTTTGCCTTTCAGCCTTTCCCCCTCCATTCAAATGTTGCTTATGGCCCAAAGTGACAGGGCTGACACTAACCAGGAGTGCAGACACTGATCTGAGCTCTGGCTTAGCTTTGAGTCACCAGAGCCCTGCTATTTGCCTCTCATGTGTTATTGTCCAGTGGACCACATTTTAACCTACAATTTCTCCTCAAACTCTTTCCTGGTTTTGGTTCTAAATCTTTACAGATTTAGACGAGAGGTTGGATAAAGCTGAGAATATGAGTTTAGTCTCAGATGCACATCTCTGACTTCATAAACTTAGTTACTATTAAGTCAGTACTATAATAGACATAATAATTAAGCTTAGTATAGTATAATTCATAAAGGCAGAGAACACAGTAGCAACAATGGAAGTAAGAGCAATGGTAAGAGTGTGGGTTTCAAGGAAAGGATCTGAAGTGTAATTCACGATCGATTATTTATTGGCTGCATAAACTCAGACTGGTCACTCTACTCCTCCATGTCAGCCTCTCCAAGTGTCCATAGAGGCTTAAAAAAAAAAAGAATGTGAGGTGAAAATATTTAAATGTTCTCTAATGGCTAATTCAATAAGAATAAGCTTTGCTGGACCTCCCCTATCAGTGGACGAGGGGAAGGGCATGGGGGGAGAAGAAGGAGGGAGGGTGGGAATGGAAGGAGAAGAGGGAGGGGATCACAGCCAGGATACAAATTGAATAAATTGTAATTAATAAATGATAATAATAAAGAAAAAAAAGAGTAACCTCTGAACAGAAAGCACAATGGAAACCTTAGAAAACAGTAGTAATTGCAGAATAATGTAAGTAGATGTGTATGTATCTGCTCATTCAAAAAATGCCTGGCGGTCTATTTCTCTGTATACCTTAATATGGTTTTAATTGTTGTTTAGCAACCATGCATGGTAATGGATTCTGTGTGAGAGTGCCATAAGACTTCACAGTGTGCACTAATCAAATCCAATCTCCCTTTACCAACACCCCTCCTCCTCATCCTTCCCAACCTCTGATCGTAGTTGACTCAGGTCAGCCATTTCCAGCTTCCAAATAGGAAACAAAAGTCACGTTACTACTCTATGAACTGGGATTATTTCACTTAACACAAGATCCTCCAGTTCCATCCATTTTGCTGTACAAACAAGATGTTATTCTTTTTATGGATGAATCATGGTCATTGTGTATGTTACCAATTTTTTTATTCTTTCTCTGATGGCCTTTTATTTATTTATTTATTTATTTATTTATTCATTTATTTATTTATTTATTTATTTATTTTTGGATACGCAATTGTGCCAGATATCATGGAGATTACCATAAAGCACAATATATAATATTAGACCTTAAAAGGAAAAGATGGGGCTCGGGTCTAGGATAACTCAATGCAAATATATATATATTTTCTAATATATATATTCACTTCATATATATATTAGAAGTGAACTGAATAAGCCTACAAATTCAGAAAATTAGGATACACAGTCTACAGTAAATTTCTATATTCATATAAAAATAAAAAAAAATAGAAGACAACAAATGGCTACTTCCTTTGGTTCTTTCTGCTTATATAAAATGTGTTTTAAAGTGAGAAAGGAAATGCGAGTAGAAGAATATCCTTTGAAGGCAAGAACATAATGCAGATTTGGAGCTGTCTAGTTTGTGGTGTCTGGTCTGCATGTGGAGAAGAGCCTGGGCCTCAAGAGAAAGAGATGCTGTGCTCCCAGAGCTGGGCTGACTGTGGAGGGAGTCACTGAAGTCACACAGGGAAAGCATTTAGAAGAAGAGAAATCTCAAATTACTCCAAAACTTTTGACAGAATTTAAAAGGAGAAATCAGTAAAACCAGAGATACTGTTTAAAAATGTGGAAATACCAGCAGAGCGTTCACACCATGGAAATAAAGGCTGGGAAAGGTACCATGTGCTTCAATGTGGCAACTGCTGTTGGGAGGTTGAATAGAACTAAAGACAAACACACCTCAGATGTTATGATTATGTAACAATTGGTTATAAAGCGTTCACAGAGAGAGTACACGGTTTTGGAGATGGTATTGACTTAGATGTCTCCTATAGAATAAATGTAAAGCCTTCCTGACTCGCTCTCCACGCTGTCTAACTCCTGATACTCTCTACACCTCAGTGTTTAGTGACGTCTTTCTATGTTGGGCTACTAATTCAACTTACCTCATTAGACTCATGGAATATTGGTTGATAAGAAGTACTGAACTGGCCATCTTTCAAACCCAGGCAAGGCTCCCAGTGATGGTACTGGATTGCATTTGGCTGAGTATTTGGCTGAGGGGGTCCCAAGGTAATCCCTAAACAACCCAGGCTGATGCACAAACTATACTCAACAAATATGTTGCTATGAAAAAGAAAATCGTTGCAGGAAGTTGAGGATAAGATGGTAGATTAGGAGAAGTAAGCATCTCAAATAGGGAGGCTAGAAAGGCCGCCCAGTCAGTAAAATATGAGAATCAGTGTTCAATCCACTGCACGTACATAAAAGTCAGGTGTAGTGGCATACTCCTACAATCTGCATGCTGAGAAGATCGCTGAGCTTAGCCTATCCTATGCCAGAAGCCTCATATCCCAGTAAAAAAAAAAACATGTCTCAAAAAACAAGGTGAACGTGCCCAGTGTGGTGGCACATGCCTTTAATCCCAGCACACATGAGACAGAGGCAGGTAAATCTCTATGTGTATGAGGTGAGCCTGATCTACATTGAAAGTTCCAGACCAAACAGGCTATATAGTGATATCCTGTCTAAAAGGAAAACAGTGAACAAACAACCCACACACAAGACCCAAGGTAGATGGCTCCTGACGAGTGATACCTGGGGTTGACCTCAGACTTTCACACATGCCACTACCACCACCACCACCACCACCAAACTTTCACAAGCTCATACACATGTGTGGGCACAGACACTCATACACACATTTGTACACACAAGGCACACACTCACACACACATGCACACATATACACATGCATACACTACGGTTTTTAAGGTATGGAAGGACAGACATAAAGCACTTGCTTTGTAGGAAACAGCATCCGAAGAGAATTTCTTCTTTTTCTCTCCTAAGATCGAGAAAGACTTCCATATGTTTTTAGGCAGAAGCAAAGGACCTAGTAATTGAATAAAAATAATGCTATTATAAAAAGTGGAAACTTCTTTATTTAGAGAAGATTTTCTCATAAAGGATAAATTTCACCGAGAGATAATATGACAAGTTCAATAAATCAATAGCAGAAAGTAATATGTGGATTGAAACATCTCTAGGGTGAATCCAATTTACAAAACTACCTACAATTTGTTGGAAAGTGAATGTTTCCTCCGTGGGTTCTTCCAATTCACAGTTCTTTACTCCTTCCAAAATGATTGCGAATTCTTGAAAGAAGGGAGCAGACCCTCCTCAGGTTCACCTAGATTGGCTCGCTTCTTTCCAACAGTTTTTCTAGTGCTATGAGAATTCTAAAGAGGAGGGAAGGAGAGAGAGACAAATAGAGAAAGAGACAAAGAAACAGGGACTAGGAGTCAGACAGCTCACTCTATAGCTGCTCTCAGGCAACAGTGGGGTACACTAGAGAAGCCAGATGACCTTGTGATCCTAACATTTGCAAAGCCTCTTCTAAAATAGGTGGAGATAAGTGGCCAATCAAGGGTAAAAGAAATGGGAAGCTGGGAAGGAGAAGGTGGCTTTACCTTTACATCTTGGCTCAATGCCCAGCCACTCCCAGTCCACACACAGTGATTTAAAGTGGCTGAGAAATTCTGAAGTCAGATACGAGCTTTGCCATTCCTTCCTCTACCTGGTAAGCTGGAAGCTTAGAAAAAAAATTCAAAGCAACCTTCTTGTGATTTCAATCGCAAGTCATTATGCAGACATAAGGGTCGCTGTGAACCTGGGGTCTGTTGGCTCCTGTGCTACAGCGTGCTTCTCAGATGAGCTCTGGACCTCAGGTCTTGGAAAGGAAAAGGAAGCTGAAAGAAATGTGGCCAAGGTAGAGGCACAGAGCAGTCTACCTTCATGAAAACTTCTTCATTGAATTCTCACTCTCTTCTTGACCAACTACTGTCACCAGGAAAGAATCCAATAGGCCAATTCCCACTGTATGGCTAATGACTGGTAAAGATTTCTTATGATATTCCTTTGGGCTGTTTACATTTGAGGCTGAGAATTCACTAAAGCATTAACTCTGGAACTCACAATTTTAAATACATTGGAATGCTCTAGGAGAGATGTGCAAAAACTCAGAACTCCTTCTAACAGTTCACCAGTTATATCATATAAACAGCAAGCCTACTCCTAGCTTTGACAAGCCTTGGCAGCTTCACAGCTGAGGATACTAAGAATAATAATCATGTGACCAAAGTCCCAATCCTAAACTCTGCCTTGTGGGAAAGTCTTCATGACCCAGGGAAGGCAGGTGATACTGCCTCTTTCCTTTGGATGGCCCCTGTCATGGATTGTCTTTGACAATGAAATGTATCAGATCTCTTTAGATACCCATTAGCTAAACTATATCTCCCCAACCAATGTTTTTTACATGAGAAAGAAAGATGATGAGGTTGGATATAATTTGTACTCTATGAAGGTAAATTCTCACAGCCTTCAGGAAATAAAGGAATTTCATTAATGAGAAATTTAGCCTTCAGGAGCACTAAACAAATATGGATTTGTCGAGTGATATTAGTTGTAGAAAACACTATTCTCACTATTGTGTGGTAATGCAAAAGAGATAATAACAATTACCAATGAACACACACAGAAGAAGCACACATGTGCTCCAGCAACATGATGTGTGTCAGGAGAAAAATGTGGACCGAGGCCCTGACAATCATATCTTGCTTTACAGCAAAGGCAATACCACGCTGTTGCCCTTCTCTCTGGATAGCACAACCTTCAACAACAAGGCAAGGTTTTGGTTTTTGTTTTTCGTTTGCTTTGTGCAATCATTATATGGTGTTAAGAATTTCAGGGTAGCAGAGCTTAGAGAAAAGAGACTCAAAGGTTATGCAGCAGATGGACAGTTAGGATGAGGGAGGGAGAAGAGCCAGGACACACCATCCTGGCTGGCAGCATAACTGACTTGAGCACAGTTCCATAACACTCTCTGTGGATACTCAGGTCACTCAAGTCACAATGACTTCTTACCTTACTTTCTTTGTATGAAAAACATCTTCAACTTGAGTGCTAACCATTTCTAATTATCTTACAAGTGTGTATTATTAATGTCTACATTATACTTAATGACAAAAGATTGAAAACAAGTGTCCAGAAGAGAAGACTGAGTAAATAATTTGTGTCCCAGCTATACAAAAAAAAAATACCATGCAGAGAACAGATGAAGCTACAGTCTCCCAATGTGGACAAATTTGTGCATATATGTCCTAAGCCTCCTGAAACGAAGAATCACACACTGTGAGCCTGAAAATATCATAAATTCACCATAAGTTTTAAAGGCCAGCAGTCAAAAATCAAGATGTTGGCAGGGCCATGCTCCCATTCAAACCTGGAGCAGAGAATCCTTTCTTGTCTCTTGCTTGCTTCTGGCAGTTTGTCAGCAAGCCTCAGAATGTGTTTGCTTCTTTCATGTCATCCATCCCTATGTGCCGTTCTCACTGCGTGTCTCTGTACCCACTGCTTATAAGGACACTGGTAACATTGGACAGAGAACCCACTGTTGCAGTATAAATCAGTGTTAGCTCATTATATTAAAAGCCAACAGATCTCCACATGATGTCACTTTCTTAAGTCCTGGTGGTCAGGACTGCAATGAGCCTTTTAAGAGATACAGGTCAGCCTGTAATGATCACTAAGCTAAAGTAAATGAAGATAGGAACCTGCAGGGCAGAAAACACAATACCTCTGTGAAAAGAAGAAGGAGGAGGAGAAATACATACAGGCAAACCACACACATGTAGAAGCCCATTGAAATGTATCTACTGAAGGATTAATGAAGTGTTAGTGGCTTCCAAGCAAGGAAACTGCACAGCTGCCAGATACCACACGGAAGAATCGTGCTTTTTCAGCCGCTGCTTTTCTGTGCGACCTGAATTCTGTCTGTGACTTTATTTTTCAAAATGCTTTCTGTACAGCTATTCTTTCCTTAAATTTATTTAGCATGCAGTTCTATCAAATATTGGGAGCAATATACAGAGCGAAGGCAATTTCCATCAAAATACCTGCACAATTCTTTACAGACCTTGAAAGAATAATTTACAATTTCATACGGAAAAAAAAAAACTCCCAGAATAGCTAAAACAATCTTATACAATAAAAGAACTTCAGAAGATATCTCTGTCCCTAATTTCAAGCTGTACTACAGAGCAACGGTAATGAAACTTGCATGGTGTTGATGTAGAAACAGACTGGTTGATCAACAAATTTGAATCAAAGACTCAGAAATAAAGCCACACATTTACAAACACTTGATTTTTGACAAAGAAGACAAAACCATACAATGGGGGCGGGGGGAAGATAGCATCTTCAACAAATGGTGCTGGTCTAATTGAATGTCTTTACATGTAGAAAAATGCAAATAGAGCCATATCTATCACCCTGCATGAAACTCAAGTCCAAGCGGATCAAAGAACTCAACAGAGAACCAGAAACACTAACTCTATTTGAAGAGAAAGTGGGGAAGAGCTTTTAACTCATTGGAATCAGTCTTAAAGCTAACCCTAATCCTAAGGGCAGCTCAGAATGCTGGGTGGCCTCAAGGCCAAGCTGTCCCATGGGCATTCTGTCTACATTCCTGCTTCTCTCTAGTAACTCTGATAAAGTGCTTTCCTGATACAAGATTTTATGTGTTACGCTGCATCATTTAGATCGTGTTGGAAGACGGCCAATTTGATATTCTGAGGGGTTTTAAAAAAAATAAGCCTCAAATACCAGGTCTACCTTCCTCACGAGATATCTCTGGATTCATTTGTTAAATCAAGCGTTTACTGAGCACTCGGTGGAAGAACACATCAGACAAATCTTTCTATAAAACCTAACACTAGGGAAATCCACTTAATCATAAAGATTTCATAAAAACAGCATCAAAACGCAAGAGGAAGGTATTATTAAAGAAATAGTACAGGCAGGTTTTTCAGCTGTGCAAATCCAAGTTTCTAACTTGAAATAAATGCCTGCTACAACGAGTAATTAGTAACATGTAATGATGTTATTACAGGTAATAATAGCGGTTATTAGGATATTTATATAATATATATAATAACAGCTCATACTGAGGGAGGATTTGCTTTATCACATTTGAACTTTGTTCATTCCCTAGTACGCACATGGTGGAAGACGAGAACTCACCACCACAAATTTTCATCTGACCTCCACGTTTGTGCCATAGCACACAAGTGCCCATACACACCCGTACACACGCACAGATAAATAAATGTAATAAAATTGTCATCAGCTAATGATGTTACATCCATACCTGTTGATGCTCAATAAACATTTGATAGGTTGAATTGAGTATTCACAGTTGTGCATGTGTATAATAATTTAATTACTTAATTTTCAAGAGGAAAGTTTCTTTTCCCAGAATAAGTCATAAAATTGCATCAATTGTTCTCAACTGTGGCAGCACATTAGGAATATATATATATTTTTTTTAATTCTGATGTCAGGTACAATAAAGTATTTAAGAGCACAGCCTGAATTTTAAAAAATTCTTCTTGATTCCAACATGTACAAAAGAATAAGAACCATTACTTCAGACTGTGCATAACTTTAGTTCCTAAAGCTCCTTGGAGACAACCTACAGCATCATTTTGGAAGCTCCCTAAAACTGTATCCCTTCCAATCCCAAACTCAGTGATGTCTTCGTGGTACTCATGCCGCTGCTGCTGATTGTCCTCATACAATGAATTGAACTTAGCAAGTTACAGTAGATCATAACTTGTAGTGAGTGACCCTGCAGGACATAGTCTGTTTTGTTTTGTTTTGTTTTGTTTTGTTCTGTTTTTGAGACAGGGTTTCTCTGGGTAGCCTTGGTTGTCCTGGACTTGTTTTCTAGATCAAGCTGGCCTCGAACTCACAGAGATCTGCCTTCCTCTGACTTCCTGAGTGCTGGGATTACCACCGTGCCCAGTTTGTAATCTTCCATTTAAATGGACTTGAGGAGCCGTCCTTCAACTCTGGTCATTTTCCTTTCTCTGCAATACCTCTTTCCTCCTGCCATGAACCATTAATTCCTTCCTGGAATGAAGATTTGCAGGTTTAGCAAGATGGTACCTATGAGCTGAGACCTGGGAATTCGAATTGAGTAACACTGCTGAAATCCCCTAGGGACCGCTATAGTTGCAAAAATTTGTGTAGCTTTTTCATCAAAAACAGTTAATGCTAAACGGTAGTTTGACCTAGTACTTTAAATACTGTTGTCACCACAAATAAGCATATCAGTTACTAAATATAGTTACAATCTCACAAAAGCTTTGCTGACAGTGTTTCAGATTGAGGTATAATTCCAATCTCACACCTAAGCAAACAGAAGTTAAAACTTGTTCAGAGCAGTCAACAAAAGGCCTCTGTCATCTGGTTTCTACACCTGTGCTTTTCCGCTCAAACTTGTTCTGTCCTCTATGGAAACTTTTTTCATGTTTTTCACATAAATAAAAACAAATCTTTATTTTGAGGTCACATTTAGAAATAGTTGCTGTAATTAATTCTAACTTTTCTAAACCTTTTGAAAGCAAAATTTTGACCTATGAAAGAAGTTGACATCTGTGTCCATAGCATGACTTCTGCAAAGGGAAAAAATGAGAAAAACAAGAAGTCAATAAATAAATGAATATGGCTCTTATTTAAATGGTTCAATTTTTTTAAAGATGCCAGGCTTCACATTCTAAGTGTGCAATTTGTTTTCCAATGAATATTTCTCTTGCAGAACAAGAACATCTGGGGTAATGGTTATTCTAAGAAACCAGGCCAGTATAATTTGTGTAATAATTCTATGTGTTACTCTTGTTCATAATTTTTCCACATGGAAGTAAACAGCCATGTTTAAAAAGCTATAAATCTCCTGCAAAAACTGCCATCCTGTGAAACAGATATTTCCTATCTTATAAAAATGCCGAAGAGCCGGGCAGAAACACAGGAAACAGCCAGAGGTCATGCTTCTGCTGTACCTATTTGCCATGTGCATCAGTGAAGTTGTGTTGTCACTCATGGAACACAACCCTTGCTCACCATGACGTCACAATAAGACTCAACAGAACATTGCCGGGCAGAAAGCAAAAGATTTATGCAGAGTATCCAAAATACCAAGGTGGCTTTCTCAAGGTGTGATTGCAGTTATTTAAAGGCATAAAAAAAAAATCACTATTTAGACAACTAGTTCTCAACCTGTGAGTTGTGACCCTTTCGAGGTCTAATGATCCTTTCATGTGGATTTCATATCAGATATGGTTGGGGGTCTCCACTGTAAAACTAACTTTTATTTTCCCATTTCAATTGTTGCCTTAGAGACTTACTACCTCCTTCTGCTAACATAAAGCTAATCCTGGAAGCTTCTAGCCTCCATACAATCTATCCTAGGCTTAGAATGTTTTCAGCCTCTGAGACTAACTGGTTAATAAACTCACCCTTTCTTATTTTCACAGAGCTCTGAGCTGGCTGGTTCAACTCAGGTGTTCTGGTTCAAACTCCTCTCTCAGCTGATTTATACAATCTGTGTTTTCTCTTGGCCCCTGAATTGCTCTGCTTGTCCTCAAACTAACTCCAGTAATCTTTTCTAATCTTCTAATTCCTTCTCATTCTCTGGCTCATTTGATCTTCACCTGAGTTTTCTCTCTACAACCTGTCTATTACTGTCTCTGTAAAACTGTCCTCGACCCCCTTCCCTCTCTCTCTGATATTGCCCCTTAAGCAGTTTCCCTTTCCTTTCTCTTCTTGTGAGAGTTGGGCATATCCTATTCTGTCAAATCTTTCTCTTATTAGCCACTTTTCCTTCTACTCAATTAGGCATCACTCTCAAACATGAGCGCTTCCTTCTACAAACTAACTTTGCTTTCATTGTTTGGGATTAAAGACATATCCCACCACGCTTGGACCTAAGAATTTCTCTACCTGATACTTGCTCTCTACCAGGCAAGACTTGAACTCTTGAGATCTGCTTGCCTTTGACCCCTGGATTAAAGGCGTGTTTGTATTCTAGGAGGATCACAGAGACCTAGAAGTTCTTTGGATCTGATCTCTTACCAGAACAGCCATGTTCTGAATTAAAATTCCTCTACACACCACAACATGAGAGACTGTATTAAAGGATCGCAGCATTAGGGAGGTCAAGAACCATTGGTCTTAGTCACTGCAGAATAAAACTTACCTTGCTCCAGCTCTGTGTTCTATATTCTCTTCCGCTCTTTGTGACTACCAACCCTTGTTGTGTTTACATAGATGGGCGCTACATTGGAGACACAATTAGAAACTCCCTACAAAATGTTTAACACACACACACACACACACACACACAAGAACTTTTCTATTCAATCCTTAAGACCTTATTTCTAGCCCTTTCTCCACCACAATCTTTGCATAACATTGGGGAACTTCTCAGAACCTATAATTCCTCCTCTGTGAAATGAAGGAATGACTAGAATGATCTTCCCTCCTAGTCTGAACTTTCCACAAATGCTCTTTTTCTATGCTTCTCAAATTTAATATTCATTCAACATGGAATATATCAGAAATCTAAATTTTATGTAGATCTTTGGAGAAATTATTTTGCTGCCAGTAAAAGAGGATTTTTTTTTTCAATTTGCAGTACTCAAACTGAAAATGTCTTCATAGCACAAGCATCTAGGTTGCAAACTTACAAGGCAGAAAGCAGGACTCTGCTCATCCTACTAAATCAAAACCTCAGATAGAACTAATAATTCCAGGATGCGAGCAGTTGAGGACATTTTTAAAAAGAAAACATGTATGTGGTTAGAGGATCCCTGAAAGAGTGCTCAGCCTCTCTAATCATGAGGGAAATGGACGTTAAGACTACAATGAGATACCACCTCACACTTATTGGACTGACTATTATCAAAGAGAAGAGGATACTGGAGAGATGGGTGGGGTTAAAAACACTTGCTATGCAAGCCTGAGGACCTGAGTTCAAATCCCCCGTACCCACATAAAAAGCCATGGCTGCGTGTGTCTGTCATCCCAGCACCATAAAAAGCATAGACAAGGGCACTGTTGAAGCTTGCTGACTGCTCGCCCTGAGTCTGAGTTTAGGGAGAGGCCCACTCTGAAGAGAACTAAGCAGAAAGCAATAGAGCTGGATAACTGACATCTTCCTCTGGCCTCCACATGCACATAAGTGTGCTACACACAGTCTCTTTCCCCCTCTCTCTCATTCTCTCTCTCTCAGAGTTAAGTGTTAACTAGAAGTGGAAAACAGAAAAGTCTTAATACACTGATGATGATATTGAAAATTAATTTAGTCTTTTTAGAAAACAGTATTGAGGGTCTCCCTGCACACACAAACACACACACACACACATTAAAATAGAGCTATCATGTCCTTAAGTAATTTTGCTTCTGGGTGTGTATTAATGGGACCTGACATCAGCATGTCAAAAAAAAAAAAATGTCTCACGTTGCAGCGCGATAGCCCTATAGCCAAAATATGGAGGCCTCTTGCGTGCGCATCAGCGAGTGTGTTGACTGTTTTAAATGGAGTGTGCACTGTGGGTTATATTCATGCATCGGAAGACAGGGAATTCTGCCATTTGTGGCAACATGGATCGCCTCAGAGAGCATTATGCTGACAGGAGCAAGCCAGGTGTAGAGAAGCAAACGCTGCATGAACACACCTATAGATGGAATAAAATCAGAAGCTCTGCACCAGAGTCTGGAGGGGAGGAGTAGGATGGGGAAGGGGAGACGTTGGTCAATGGGCACAAAGTTTCAGTGAAAAAAAGGAGGGATAAATCATGTTTGTTTGTTTGTTTTTTATTGCAGAGAAGTGTGATTGATGTTACAATAGCTAAATAATAGATTCTAATTCATCTTACAAAGAAATGACAGCTATGCGGTGTGGCTCTGTTAATTGATGTGGTCTGACCACTCCATCATGTGCCCACACATCCAAATATCACAACACACCCCATGAGTACACAACATTATTATTTTTTCAATTTTAAAGATATGTGTATATGTGTGTGTTTCTGGGTATGTGTGTGTGTGTGTTGTGCATGTGTGTACTGAATTCCTTAGTGATACCTGTTTCCTCTGAGGCTTGAAGACAACTGAGAATCTAAAATAAGTCTTTGAAGAGGGAAGAAGATAGAGACAGTAGAGAAGGAGAATAATTCTAGTTTTGTTTTGTTTTTTTCTCTGTCTCTGTGATAAAATCCTCTGACCAAAAGCAACTAAGGAGAGGGAAAAACTTATTTCAGCTTGCTAGTCACATTCCATCACTGAGGGGAGCCAGCAAGAAGGCCCCCTTGCCATTCCGCACGACATGACCTCTGATGAGGAACTCAAGGCTGAGGGAGTGAACTGAAACCACTGAGAAACACTGCTTGCCGGCTCACTCACAGACCTGTGCTTAGCTAGCTCTCTTGTACAAACCAGGAACACCTACCTGAGAACAGTTCTCCCGGCAGTGGACTGGGCCCTCTTCCATCCGTCAACAATCAAGAGAATTTCTTACAAATATGACCTTCTACATCAGACCTATGCAATTCTTCAACTGAGTCTCTTTTCTGAGGGACTATATGCTGTGTCCTTGACAGGAAAAAGCTAACTCCCCCCTCAGGCTGAATGAGAAAGAAGCAAACTGCAGGAAACTGGGTTCACACAGGAAAAGGGTCCTAGAGAATGTCCTTCCTCCTCCATATCTCCTACCTGGGCTGTACTGTGTTTACAGACTCGAGTCTCTGCGGCGATGAGGACTGCTTATGCAAACATCCCTTGAAGTTGCTGGCTGCATCACCAGATATGCTGGCTGTCTAGCTTTCGTTTTCTGTGATGTTCCATACTAGAAAAGAAGTGGAAGTTCTGCCTCATGAATGAGAAAGTAGTATTCCTAGAGAGACAGAGTGAAAACTGAAGAACATGAGGTAAATTTAAGATTTCTGAAGATTTTTGGAGGCTTAGATGTAAACCTGTTGGTGACTTCAAATATGTTCGTGCTATGGTTGGTGTTCTGCTCAAATTTGCTCTGTTTGGCTTTGCTTGTGTCTACTCTTCTGGAATGTTTGGGCTAGATCACTCCCTGAAAAACACAATCTTTGCCACCATGACTGTATGGAAATTTTGTTTTTATAATGATGACCTTGGAAACTTACCTTGGCATTATTGTCCTTTTTACACAAAATATTTACAAAATAGAAAAAAAAAAGTCACATCATTTGGCATCTTAACTTGTGACACCTTTATCATCAGGTATGCATTTTTTTTTTCCCAAAGGAATTTTAAAAGCAACAACAACAAAAAGTGTGGCCATTTACACAATCAAATTAGGAATTGCCCATAAGATTTTAGAATGGGACCAGGCACAAAATAATTATAAACACAGGGTGTTTTACTATACAGACAGAAACATCCACTAATAACCCACTTCTTGGAATGGGGAGATGGCTCAAGGAGTACACCCCTTTTGTGCAAGAATGAGAACCTGAGTTCAGGTTTCTCAGCTTTGACATAAAAAGTCAGACATGGTGGTCCATGACAAAACCCTAGGATGGGGGAGGCAGAGACAGGTAGATCCCATAGGCTCGAAGGGATCAGCCTACCCAAACTCATGAGCTCTAGGTTCAGTTAGAACTTCATTCTCAAAAAATGGAGAATGGTAGTGGAAAATTTTGGATGTTGATTCTGTACCCCTTCTACATGCACATTGGTGAGTGAACCCCCACAAATTCACATATATGTATACAACCTGTATACATACACATACTATGCAAACTACACAAATAACAAACATACACAACCATGCGCACATTCTTGATAGATAAAGTCATGCAATTTTGTTTGGATGGACAGATAGATAGATGTTTCGTAATTATTTGAGGTGGTCTTGGTGGTAGGCCATGGTAAAGTTTAAATCAAGGGTTTAAAATAAACCATAACTTTACTTTTTAAAACCATACTTTATTTTGTGTTGCAATGCACTTTACATATTAAATAACACTAGAACAGAATGATTTGATTTGAAGGTTTTTGAAGAAGAAGAAGGAGGAGGAGGAGGAGAATACAAAAGAAGAAATTATCAGGTGAAAATACAGAAGTCCTTTTTTCCCCCAGGAAGAATCAGTCTTGTCTTTGGACAAGTCCCACGATAGATTATCTGTAAAGAAATTTTAATTCATCAACATGGCCACTCAGCAAGGAATCACATCTAAAGGCCTAAGTCTGTGTGATTTGGTTGTAATACATGCCTTTAGTATATACCTTTAATTCCAAACACTGACATCTAATTGAGGGATAGTCAAAGTGACAAATCAGAGTAAGATTTAACAGAATGCATCCGAGATAGGATATGCCCAACTCTTAAGAGAACAGACAGGAAAGAGAGGTTACTTAAGAGCAGTGCTTGGAGAGAGAGGGAGTTGAGTTCACTGCAGTGCAGTGGAGTGCAGCTGAGTTCCTGCAGTTCCATTCAGTTCATGCAGTCAGTGCAGTTCAGCTCCTGAGGTTCAGAGGCAGTTTTTCCAAGAAGGGGCAATTCAGGGAGAAGCTGAGAAGCCATTTTGAATAAATAAGCTTAAAGAGGAGTTTACAGCCAGAACAGCTGAGGTGAACTAGCCAGCCAGTGTTCAGAAAGGACTAGAAAGGGTAAGCTAATTCAGCAGTAAGTCTCAGAGGCTGAAAACATGCTAGGCCAAGGTTAGCAGACAAAGGCTCAAAGGTGAAGCTTTCAAGGTCTGGGCTTACAGCAGAGTAGGTTATACGGAGGTTAGAAGCTTCCAGGCCTAGGCTTAGGGATAGTTAAAACAGAGATAGAAATGCTCTCATCTCAGCCCAAGCCATGTATTCATTTCATTCCCTCTTCTGAGGAAATAAAAACATTTACATTTACCCAATCCCAAGCATTCAGCTCCAAACATACACACACACAAGCAACAATACAACTTTTATTGTCACATCTCCCCTAGCAATGTGGCCTTTATAATTAAATGTAAGTTATTATAAACTCTTTTTCTTTTATCACATCTATCTGTCCTACCAATCAGATTTGAAATAAAATGAAGGAGTATTTTTTTTTTGTCCTAAAAGACAGCTCAATGGGTAAAGGCTTTTGCTGCCTGCTAACAAGCCTGATATCAGTCCTCATGGTAGGGGATAATTAACTCTTTGAAGTTGTCTGTGATTCTTTCCACATGCACCATGACATGTGTTCACCTCCCTCAGAATAAATGATAAATTAATGTAATAAAGATATATATGTATATTTATATAGATACATAAATTTATACTATATATGCTATATGTACTATATATACTATATAAATATAATATAGATATATATTTATAACTTCATTGAATATACCTGCTTTCCAAGTCTTTGCTTCGCATTCTCTGTGTCTGGGAATGCCTATAGAAGAAATAGTAAAAGGACTGTATGAACTGTATTTATCTAGATCCTAAAAATCTATTAAAGACTGAATCATCTCAACATAGTTCTAAGGATGTAAACTACAATAACCCCATTTTACAGAGAAGATAGGCCTGGAAGGACAGCACAGTTTAAAATCACACAGCCTGTACTTGTCAGGTTGATAGCACAACTCAGTCCTGTCTGACGCCCAAACCGTTGCTATTAACAACCACCTTGGCCTGAGAAATTATGAGGGGGTGTTAGAATGAGGGCAGAGATATGATAAATAATATGGATGGTGAAATGTGTTCCCACCATTAGGAGTTCATATATGACAACAAATTTAACTACACAGGAATGTTAAATAGTAACAAATCTCAAGTAAAACTAGCTTAAGCCAGGCAGGAAAAAAAATACTTTATTGGTTTATTTACTACAAAGGTTGATAATGTCCAGAGGTGAACCAGTCTACTTTGGAGATAGTTTTATTATATATGCTAGCTGTCTTCATGATGAAGATGATAATTCTTGAAATCTTAGAGCTATAGTCTTTGTAGTTCAGGACTTCAACTAAGTAACTTTCTTCACACTAATTCTTTGTTTGTTTGTTTGTTTGTTTGTTTGTTTGTTTTTCAATAAGGGGTTTCTCTGTGTTGTGTGTATCCCTGACTGTCCCTGGACCTCACTCAGTAGACCAGGCTGGTCTCAAACTCACAGAGATCTGCTTGTCTCTGCCTTCAAAGTGCTGGGATTAAAGGTGTGAGTGACTACAGCCTGGCATTACACCAGTTCTTAAAAGAGAGCCTGGTTGAGCTTGGATCACGTGCTTAATTTTGGATTAATTACTGTTGAGGGACACTGCAGTTCTTTTGTTGACCAGCCCAAGAAATACAATATGTTTTTTTTAATAACCCTTTTGAGTAGATCATACTACTTGGACAAAAATGTATTTAACTTATTTTTAAACTGTAGATCAATACTACTGGAATAGTAACCTCTTTCGCTAAAACTTTTTTTTTCTTTTTAACGAGGAAATCATGAATCTACAGAACCATTGCTTCACTCTGAAAAGAAAATTTACCTTAAGCAGAAGAGCCATTTCTTATAGAAGACAAAAATGGAGATGAAGCATTTTTATCTGAAATAGATCTGGTAGATTGAAACCCATCTTTAACTAGGAAACTCTCATGACAAATTATCTACTGACATGCCTACCAAGAGGGCCATCTTTGTTCTCCTCATCTATAGCCTTCTACTCTTCTCTCCAGGCTCCTCTCTTTGAGCAGGTATCTGGCATTAAGAACTTGAAGCTAGGGCGATAGGCAAACTAGCCCAGGGAGTCTCCTTCCCTTCTTCTTATCATTGCCTAGAAAACAAAAATCCCCAAAAGAATTCTCTGCACTTCCTCCTAGTGAAGAATTTTTTTTACATTGTATCTTACGTGTTTAAGTGTGTTTCCTCATTTTCATCCCACCCTCGATCAGTAGCAATGCGCTTAAGTTTTCATTTACTGAGTTTTCTGTTAATGAGAGCTATTATCTTAACATAGTGTGGTTATCAACAAATATTGGCCTAGTGAATGAAAACTTATTATTTGTAAAATGATAATTCTCTGGTTTGGTAAGAGACAAGAAAATAGAAGCCAGAAAAGCATTTGAAGAACTCAAAGCACCATGGACATGCCAAAGTTATTATCTCAATATATAATCATATACTGACATACATCTCATACTAGATTTTGACATGAAGCAACAGAACCAAATGTTCTGCCTCTGTTAAAGAGGCAGAAAATGCAAAGATTTATGTGAGTTTTGGTGTCCAGCAGAACCAGGTGCTATGGCTGGCTATTTTGGTTGTTATTGCCAAACAATGAATGCCTGTAACGGTACCGGTACGACACAGCAACCAGGTAGCACTCACTGAAATCTTTCATGCACTGGTTATACATAGGGAAATAAGGTTGGCACTGGACTGGAGGGTCCCTCCTTGAGAGTGAGCTTTCACAGTGCTGGAGAGTGCTGTGGAATCTGCTGAAGGAGAAAACTCGCCTGCAACCGTAATAGCAACCAGCAGGCAAGACTTGCCTACTAAATGCACCAACGACAAAGCTTGTGTAGAACTGGCCACATTCTGACCAGATCTGAGGGCCACTACAAAGAAAGAATGCATGACTGGTACTGTACACCTCTTCAAAGACTATGGTTCGGACGTCAAAGGATCTCCAGGGGAGCTTACTAAGATGGCTTTGTTGAATGGGATGGTATCAGACTTCCTTCTTGATATTCATGTTTATATACATGCATTAGTGCTATTCTCAGCCCTGGTGAGAGAAACTTCTCTTTCCAGTAAACAAGAATCCATGCAGAGACCCTTAACTGATTGCTGCCCTGGGCCTGCTTCCTCCTCGGGGGTATCCAGGCTTGTTGCACACCAGGTTCGACAGCTGGGTGCAAGCAGGATCTTGGGCTGCTCAGTGAGGGCTAAGTCAGAGAACACACACCCAGGAACAGCTTCAGAGAACTTGTTGGTTTATTGAAGGGGGAAAGGGTGTTTGTGTCCCTGGGAAGGTGGGCAGGGTATCTGGGGCAAGGTTTTACTGGCCCTTTCCAGGGGTCATAGCAGCAGTGCCGATACTTCATCTGCATACTTGTGGGCTGTAGGGTGTATGTGGGGGTGGGGCAAACCTTGTAAGGTCAATCAAGAAATGAAGCCTGATAAATGTCAAGGTAATAAATTCTTATCAGGGTTGATGGTTGGAGAACTGACTTTAATGCACCAGATTGGGAGAGGGGAAGAAGCCAACTCCTGCCATCCTCATCTGAAGTATTCAAGATTAAATCTCTCCTCAAACCCTTCCTCCGTAACCCTGGATCATTATGGTCCCACAACTGATCAATGTGCCGAGAATAAACGGCTGTTGATTACTCAGTCCCAAAGAGGGCACCAAAGTCCCTCCCTCTCTCCAAGGTGCAGGAAACATCACAGAGGAGAGAGCAGGGAGAGTGTAAAAGCTAGAGGATGGGAAAGAATGTCCCAAAACTCTCTCATTCTTAACATGGCGTGGTTCATTACATCCATGAACCAGCAGCAGCGGTGACTACCTACCCAAGAGTTATCAACAGTTCATCTTGGAACAGGGAGTCTCTCATAAGGTCCCATCCCTGCCTGAGGAGCTACAGGTCGCTAATGATTGGTAGAGGAGGGGAAGCCATATTCTTCAGTTGTGTGGCCACTGGTATGTCACCTTTACTCATGTAAATAACCCCTACTCATGCTCATGCAGGCAATACTTATTAAATACTGTGGATCATACACACACACACACACACACACAGAGAGAGAGAGAGAGAGAGAGAGAGGCATGAAAGTAAGATATGAACTGGAAAAGAAGGGACTTGATTGAAGGGAAAAAGAAATGAGAACATTGATTAAAGAACATTGTGTGTGTGTTATCATGAAAGAATACGTTTTTCAAAAAGAAAGCATATTCAAAACAAAAGGAAAAAATCTCACATGCTATTATAATCAGACATGGGCCTACATTGAGTGATGGCTCCATAGTGTTAGACCTTTAACTGCCTGAGTCCCATGGCCACTAATTGATGCTGAACTCTTGACCAGAGTGCCTACGTGTGGCTTCCCTTGAACGAAGATCTGAAGAAGATAAGAAGATCTGAAGAAGATCTCTTCTACACCTATGGGTTTCTGCTCTAGGAGAAAAGCAACACAAAAGGGCAAGCTGGAAGCTGCATGACCTCTTCTGACCAGGCTTCAGGAACCACTCCCAGCGGATTCTGTTAGCAATAAGTGAGTCACTCAGGTCAGCTCAGTTTCAAGGGAAAGGAACCTGTTTTAAATTCACCACATAAGCTCTACCACCTAGCATTTGAGTAGGCAGTAGTGGAAAAATTATCCTTTTGAATTTTTCTATCTATAAAGTGTGATCCCTTGAGGATTGAAGGAGATGATGAATGCATTTATCTCAGAAAGCATTCAAATATTCTATTATTGAGAAAAGATAGATGAGGGGAAGCCTTTACAGCCAAGAAAATGGCATCCACGTATTCTATCACCGTGACTATTAGATAAGAACATTACTCTCTTGTATTTATCTCTGACAATTTGTTGTAAACCTCCTGTGTTCTGTAGCAGTATATTTATAAAATAATAAATTCTAAAATATTTTTAGACATAATCATCCCCAGTTCCAATCAATTAGCCCAAGGGTGAGTTTGTTGTACCCAGCCCACATGTTTAAAACTAACAAGTTCTTTCTCATATCTGTGCATATAGCTCTATTATTATGAGCTATAATTATGTGCAACATTGTAATTCTGTCAGAAATAAAAAAAATATTTTACCCAAAGAAAGTACCTGTTACGGATTAAACAGTAAGATTTTTTTTTAAATTAGGCTAAAATAAAGCAGGAGAGACTGAGAGTTGATCTTCATTTAACACAAAAGCAAAAGCTTTAGAGATGACCCTGGGTTAAAATGTCACACTGAATCAATAACTAGACACAATTAGTAAAGAGCAGGAAGAAAATCAGTATCATGGGTGGGCACAGTCATCCTTATTATCAATCTTTGATCAATTCCTTGCAGGCAATTATTTTCATATAGCAGCATTCACTGTTGCTCCCTTCTTGTCTTTCCCCTCTCACAGGCCACGAAATATTTGATCTTAGCACAAGAACTTTTCGGACAGAAATATGTTAAGAGGCTTAATGAGTTGGAAACTCTGCTTGGTATAGCTGTCCAATACAGAAGTGATTCTTCACTGAGAGCTTGGCATCTCTGAGAAACCTCTGCCCTTGGAGAGCCCATTGCTGTAACCGTTCTCTGTCACATGCTCTCTCTCTCTCTTTCCTTCTCTCTCTTTCTCTCTCTCTCTCTCTCTCTCTCTCTCTCTCTCTCTCTCAGAATCTGGGACACACCTGGGTTTGCCATAACTTTTATAGTCAGTATCCAGGGTTTTCTAGAACTTTCCTTCGTGTATGGATTTTTAAATTGGCCAAGAATTCCCTCTTATCTCTCACTATGTTTTCCTACCTCTGGAGGTCTTTGCTTTGTTTCTTGGGCTCTCGCTCGACTTTCAGAAGGCTTCTGCATTAGAGAAACAGTCTCCTGTGGAATGCAAACTTCAGAAGTTCCTCTCTCTCTCTCTCTCTCTCTCTCTCTCTCTGATTGTAGGTGATGAATAAATATCAGTGTTCAGAAGAGTAGGAAAGGAGGTGAAAGCTCTCTGTGGTTTACAAAGTTTGCTGTTCACCCTATATTACTCCATGAGCCCCAAACAGGCTTATTGAAAGCCTGTCCCTTTTCTGTGATCTGTTGTAAGGTGACTGAGGTCAGGAGGAGACTTGAGCGGGTTCTCAGACTGGAGCTTCTTGCTATAGTTTGAAGTTGATATGCAGCTTCGACAAAAATCTCCCAGGTTCTGAGAAAGGTGGCCTAGCCGATTTCCTCTTGGATGCTACCACTACCTGAATAAGGACAAAACAGATATATGATTTAAAAAAAAAAATCAATGTATCAGTTATGCCAGCAGCAGAAAACTGTGTATGAAGAAAGGTTTGAGTTTAGGCTGTGCCATCCACTGTGGTTCGGTATCTCTGGAGTTACCAAGTCTCTGTACATTTGTTCCTTTTACACCTAATGACTTCTATAGAATTTTGAATCATCTTACTTTTCCATATTAATCACAAGTAAAAATGTTTATGGATTTTTTTCCTCTGATATTAATGTAAATTAAACATATATGCCTAAAATATCAATGCCCACCTATTCTCACTATTTTTAAAAATCTGTCATATTACAGCTTAATTAAATTGATCACTATCTTTGGTTCACAGTAGTTCATTCCAAAACAGACAAAATATAAAAATAGATATTAAACACTGAAGAATCATTTACTATGCCTATTAAGTACATATCATTATGCAATCACCAAATGTACAAGGCTAGTGTTTTTAATCCTGGAAGTGGTGATTTCATTATCAGAGAAGCTTTTATAGAAAGTGCTAAAGGCAGAATCCCTACATATAATTGAGTATTGCTTTTTTTTTTTTTTGAAACAAGTAAAACTTTCAAAATTATCCTAAAGGCTACTAAAATAAGATGTTTCTTTCATCTTTCAAATTTTTTCTATACTAATAAAGACTATGTATGCAGTTTACAGAAGTGAATCAAAGACTACAAACTAATTGCAGGCTCCCATTGTTTCTCTGTTTAAAAAAATCATAACTAGATAAATCACATGTTATTGCAAATCAGATTGGATGTACATGTATGTGTGTGCTTCTGTGTGCATTATGTGTATGCTTGTGTGTATGGCATTTAACTCATATACAGGTTTTCCTCTATTTCCTAAATACAGTTCTCAGGTAGAGAGAGAGCAAGCACATGAAAAGAACTCCTTAAACATCTAAATAAGTGAATTATTTTGGGTTCCAGATGTGATCTGGGATGAGAAGTTTCCTGAGTCCCTACAGACAATAAGATCATATTCACCCATATATAACTAGTAAATATAAGAAGACGTTTAGGCCTATGTACTAATAGGTTCTCTCTAAGCATCTCAAACCTAGCATGTCTGAGAAAGTGAGAGTTTGAGGGAATCATTCTGGTGACAGTTTAGTAATAAGCAGTCCTTCTTGTCCACTGCCTCGCCATCTCAACGCATACTTAGAGACAGTTCTATAAGCCTGTGTTTTCTTCCCTTGAGGGTTATCAGTGTCCAAATTCTAAAATCCAGAGATTCAACTGAGCCAAATGAAAGAAGATATGCTAAAAACTGGTCTACACCACCTGTGACAAATGTGACCTTGAGCAATATTTCGTCTTTCTGACCTTTAATTTTCTGCTTCATTAAATGGAGATGATCGAACCTTGAAAAAGTTCACTGGGAAGATTAAGGAAAATAATGATCATAGAGTGGTGACTTGGTGCCTCAGAGTTGCTATAGGTTGCTCCTTAGATCTAACACCCTCATGTCTGCATCTGACTTGTGGAACACTGGTGAGGAAATAACCCTGCCATTCAACATGTTCCTTTATTCCCTTGTTAATCACATGCAGCTTCTGGTCACCTGAAAATCAATGAAATAGAGAGCGTTCAAACTCCTTTCAGAGTAACTGAGAAGGTGAAGGCTAAGGGAGTGCTGTTTATTCTGCCCCATTCAAGAGTAAATGAAAGATGTCTAGAAAGAAAGGAAGGAAAAATAAAGAAGGAAGGAAGGAAGGAAGGAAGGAAGGAAGGAAGGAAGGAAGGAA
>NW_026586662.1:2527754-2538923 GCF_907164565.1 Psammomys obesus
AAGGAAGGAAGGAAGGAAGGAAGGAAGGAAGGAAGGAAGGAAGGAAGAAAGGAAGGAAAAAGAAAGAAAGAAAGAAAGAAAGAAAGAAAGAAAGAAAGAAAGACAGGAAGGAAAGAAGGAAGGAAGGAAGGAAGGAAGGAAGGAAGGAAGGAAGGAAGGAAGGAAGGAAGGAAGGAAGGGAGAAAGAAAGGCTTATATTGTAGAAAAGAGTACACCAAGTACACAGAGAGACAAGACACTGTATTGCAGTGGTTTTCAACCTTCCTAATGGTGCTGTACTAATGCAGTTTCTCATGTTGTGGTGACCCCCAGCCATAAAATTATTTTGTTACTACTTCATAACTGTAATTTTGCAACTGTTATGAATCATGGTGTAAATATCTGATATGACCCTAAGGGGGATCATGACCCACAGATTGAGAACCACTGCTCTATTGAGAGAGATAAACTAGAAAATGGAAGACCACACTATCCCTAAGAGAGCTCTGACAGCAGTGTATGCATGGAACGTGAGAGAGAAGTGTTGGGGTGACCAGTAGTCTTAGTTTACATGGTGTGTGGTCCTGAAAATCCTCCATTGGAAACTTCTCAGTTCTGCAAAAATAGGACAACTGATCTCCCTAGCTCTGGGACACAGAGAGGGTGAGCTAACGCAACCTGGGATAGCATCAACTTAATGAGATCCTGGATAAAGGAAGACTTTGGCAACACTCATTACATGAGGGCTTGTGGCTACATAGAAAGATTAGGAAGGACCACGGGGCTTGTAAAACATGGTTCCCAGAGATGCTTGAAGTCAAAATGAGGTGAATATATCTGGGCATTTGCTGTGTGGAGACAGAAGGCTGACAAGGTTACTGGGTATGAGGATCTTCTATTTCAATAAGAAATACAACTAGATACACACATAACATCACATCACAGTAAAGGAAACCACAGAACAACCTGAGAACAGTTCAGGTAAAAGTCGGAGAATTCAGAGGAGGGTGTTATGGGGCTGACCTGAAGGAAGTTCTTGAGGAACTTGGGATAATTTTATGGGGTAAATAACCTGGTAGAAGAGGTGAAGGAGAATCTTAGGAGGATGCATAGAGGGATTTGATTGGAAAGCCAGCCCTGCTCTGCAGGAGGGAAGCAGAAAATACACCTGGCACCTCACACTCTGGCAGAACAGCCAAAGTTATGATGCGGTGTGAGTCATTCCCCCAGTTTGACCCTTTCTTGCTCAAAATTTCACTACCACCAAATATTTCCTTGGGATTCTGTAAAATTATATGCGTGTGTGTGTGTGTGTGTGTGTGTGTGTGTGTGTGTGTGTGTGTGTATATATATATGTATATATTTCTTTGTCAGCACGGTTACTAGCTCTTTCTTTGGATGCCGTTAATCTTCACCTCTCCTAACAGGTGTTCTTGGCACCGAAGTATTCCCAGCTGCTGAGACGCACAGTGCTAGCACTAGCTGAGAGAGCCATAAGCACGTTAGTAACCATCTTCAGGATGTTTATTCTCCACAGTATTTGTTTTCAGGTATAAGTGTGATGGTTTGAGTGAGAATGGTGCCCATAAGCTCCTATGTTTGAAAATTGCCCTTCAGTTGGTAGAACTGTTCGGGAAGGAATAGGAGGTGTGGCCTTGTTGGAGAAGGATGTGTCACTGGAGAAGGGCATTGACATTTCAAAAGATTCTCAGCATTCCCAGTACTCCCTCTCTGCCTCCTGCTTACTGTCAAATGTGAGCTGCGGGCTGTTTCTGCAGACTTGCCTTTGCTCCATGACCATGGACTCTAACACTCTGAAACCCTAAGCCCAATTAAATGCTTTCTTAAGTTGCATTGGTCATGGTGCTTCGTCACAGCAATATAACTAATATAACTAAGATAATGAACTGAATGGGAATTGATAGCGAAGTTGAAATAGTGTGTTTTTCTAGTGATCTGCCTCCTCTGTGTCACTCATAACTCCCATAAATTGAGTCACACTGCTCAGCCATGGTCCTCTCTGCCCACATCCAGCTCTCCCTCCCATAAAGCACAACATTCACGTCTCATTTCTCAGCAAAATTACGAGACATGTTGAGTACATTTTCACATTAATAATATCTTAGCGAACAACACTTTGAAGAGTCCACAGACCATTTACCAAGAAAACTAAATTATTTTAAATACTTGTGTCAAAATTAATGAGCCAAAGCTTTTCTAAAGTAGTAGCCTAACATTTTACTGTGGGCAGAACACTGTTCCCCAATCTCTGAAATTCATCATTCCTTATTAGATTCTTTCTTAATTAGTGAGAGAGAAAAAAAATGTTATGCTCTGTATTTTTCCACAGTTTTAGTGGCAGCCATGTTTTCTCTAAAGTAATTCAATTTATTATGAAGCCCTTTTAAATGTAAATGTCTTCGGAACACCACAGAATTATTGCAGACGGAAAGTAAAATTTATGTTCTTGCCATCAAACATAAATGTGGAGGTGAATCTGCTTCTCCTACTAGGTGTTTTTGGTACCAAAGTATTCCCAGCTGCTGAGAGGCGCAAATTCTGTCTGAATAGCAGGATGACCTTTTCAGAAAGGAGCCAGTGTTTGTAGGCTAAAATACAAAGGAAGAGGAAGGAGGAGGAAGGAGTTTACTGAGTGATTGTGTGCAGGAAGAAAGCTCATTAAACCAGCAGCCCCAAGTGTTCACATTTCTCCATTCCTTCCTGGCATTGATAGGTCATACTGGCTGCTGCAGGAATGGAGATGGTTTTCTCTAGCTATTTTTTAAAATTCATTTTAGAACGTGATTGTAGTCCCCTCCCTCCTCTCCTCTTGTTCCCACCCTCCCTCTCCCTTTCCTCTATGCCCCTCACCTACTCCTCAGAAAAGGGGAGCTCCCCCCATCCCACACACACATTACCTGACCAATCCACCTCAGCAAATCGGCCTCTTTCCACTGAGGTTGGGCAAGGCAGCCCTGCCAGAGGGAAGTGATCCAAAAGCAGGCAAGAGTCTTTGTCAGAGATAGCCCCTGCTCCCCTTACTAGGTCATCCACATGAGAACTAAGATGCCCATGGCCTACATATGTATAGGGGGCCGAGGTCCAGCCCATGCCTTTATTGGTGTTTCCATCTCTATACGCCCCCCACCTTAGGACCCTAGTTAGTTGACTCTGTTGGTCTTCTTATGAAGTTCTTGTCCCCTCCGGGTCCTTCTATTCTTCCCTCCACTTTTCCACAAGGCTCCCCACACTCTGCCTAATAATGTTTGGCTGTGAGTCTCAGCATCTACTTCAATCTGCTACTGAGTGGAGCCTCTCAGAGGACATCTATACTAGGCTCCCATCTGCAAGCATAGCAGAGTATCCTTAATAGTGTCTTGGGTTGGCTCTCTCCCATGAGGTGGGTCTCAGGTTAGACCAGGCACTGGTCGGGCATTTCCTCAATCTCTGCTTTAAATTTATCCCTGTACATCTTGGAGGCATGGTAAATTTTGGGTTGAAGTTTTTGTGGAAGGTTTGGTGTCCCCTCCCTCCCCTTGAAGTCCTGCCTGGCTGGAAGGTGACGTCTTCAGTCTCCATGAACCCTGCTTTACTAGGAGTCTTAGCTAGACTCACCACCACACCCTCCCAGGAGCCTACCCTGTCTCAGGGATACCCCCAACATTACCCCCACCCCGAGTTTCTCTTCTCTCCTCAAGCCCTCCAGCCTCCTGCCCCTGCTCTCCCCACATTTGATCGTCACCCTCATTTCCCTCTTCACTCTCTTTCCTAACCTATTCATCCACTTCTGCTGTCTATTCTAGTTCCCCTTCTGAGTGAAATTCATACTCTTAAGCACCCTAAAATATTCTCTCTGTGTGTATGCTCATTTTCTGGGGAAGGAATGCAGGGAGGAAGCACTCCAGCTATGTGGAACATAGCCCCACTACTCCTGGGAAATGGCGTTCATGGAGTCAGCCTTCCTCAGGAAGACATTACCCCCTACCCTCCACCAAGTCACAACCATACCCCTTTGTGTGAATATAAGCAGATGTCCTCAATTCTCCAGGCTCCAAATACACTTAACCTTTCTTCCATAAACTGACGTAAATTTTTTGCCCATCCCTTAACTTGCAAACCAAATGACACAGTTATCCACATTCTTGCTTTTCATCATAGCTTGGAAAGCCCGTTTCAAATATCCTCTTACTTTCTCTCTGTCCTTTTTAATCTTAAAATTTTGCTTTTCAGCAATCCACCAAAGATTTCTGTGTGTGACTTAAAAGAAATATTACAAGACAAACCTTCTCCTGGTCCAAGAGCTTCAGGATTATTTTCATCTGTAATCTCTTCCTGAGTATTCCGCTAGCATGGGCCTTTTCCTCCCCAGTTCTCATGATGTAACAAAAGAATGAATTACAGTACTGCTAGTGGAACACTAAGCCCATGATCTTCTGAGGCTCCAGGAGTTTTAACGGGAACTGAAGAAAAGTTAAATTACACATTCTGTCATGAATTTATTTCTCTTTCTCTTTCCTGTCTCTCTTCTCCTATATTATCACCTTTCTTACCTTTTTTGTTATTTGGTTTCCTATCTGTCATGTCACAACCCTAAAGCTGTTTTGAACAATTCTCAAAGACAGTCAGTATTCATTGATAGAGCTGTGAAGAATTGATGTGTTGCTTTGTAAGGTGGTTAGGTTTACTATTAAAGATTTATTTAAATTAATATACCACCAATTTCAAAAAGATGAACTGAAGTGATTTGTGTTTATACAGCGCCATCTAGTGACAGATATATTTAAAAACCCATGTCATTGGTCTGGTTTAGAATCTCCAGGAGTCAATTCCAGGGCTATGGAGAATATTGTTGGTTTGATTTGGTTTGGCTTGGTCGTGTTTTTTTTGTTTATTTGTTTGTTTGTTTGTTGTTTTGTTTTTGGTTTTTTTGGTGGTGATTACTTTTCACTTTTTCTTTTCACCTTCTGGTCTTTTTGTTGTTACCAGAAGTTTGAAAGTCTAATTTGCTTTGTCGAACACAGAAAAAGCTACAGTCTATTTCAGTATTTAGAGGAATTACTGCCTTAGAACTTTGGGCTTTCCTATACTCTTTTACCCTTTCCTGTCACAAGAAAATAAAAAAAAAAACCACGTTTTTCTGAAATTAGGGAAGTGTTAGTAATCCAGCCAAACAAAGACCATCACCGCACTGTTCTTTTTAAACCCTTCTGACTTTAATTTGTCCTTAATTTTTACATGCATGCATTCTTTTTAAGCCGTCTCGATTATAATCATTA
Organism: Psammomys obesus; assembly: GCF_907164565.1. NCBI lineage: Eukaryota > Metazoa > Chordata > Mammalia > Rodentia > Muridae > Psammomys > Psammomys obesus. Next base: position 2,533,010 of record NW_026586662.1, read on the forward strand.
ACGATGTGTCTATGAGGATAATAACCAGGTTTCACAAGCTGGCTTATTATTTGCAAGATTAAAAACCAGTAACAACCTTCCTCCTGTCCACGTGGAAAGAAAGCATCGACGATCCTACAGATCAGGAACTTCTAACTGATAGGGTTTGTGCTTTGAGAATCCATTCACCCTTTCAGAGAAACTCTGGCTTGTCCTTGTAGATGCCTCTGCCTTGACTATGAAGTACTTCCAGGATGAGGTCTCTGTCCAGTCGCCACCTGCCTCCCCCTGCTCATGTGTCCTCTCTGCGTCTGGAGGGCTAGGCTTTCTCAGGATCTCTTTCATCCTGATATGGCTTCTTACACTGTGTCATGATCTTGGGTATAAGCTGATAGAGGCGAAAGCAAATTAAAACATAAAAGATGCTGGCAAAAGCCTTAAGTGTTTTGACTAACAAGAGAAAAATTAAAGAGATAACTTTTAGACTCCACGTAATGTCTGCTGCTCTTCCTAGTGTAACCCGTCAGCTAGAATCTTCTGCAGTCAATTTAATATTCTTCTCAGGGTTCCTTGACACTCAGGAAAAGGCTTCTTTGTGTTTGTCTTTTCATCACTAAGATACAAAATTAGTATTCTCTTTCAGATTTGCAGATTGTCAAACACATTCATTCTGCGGATTCGAATGAGAATAGGTGGATGAGGTCCAGAGAGGTTGCTGTTTAAAATAACTCCCAACACCTTGTTCTTAATTTCAGCTCTACTACTATAGCTTTCTCCTTTCAGAAGCAGCATGGTGAGCTGTTGATCGCTTCCAAACCCTCCCCCAGACTCTTAACTCAAAGGCTCTTATTCTGTGGATGGCATTAGTGGTGATTTCATAATTGGTGGTTAGAACTGACAGGCAGTGGAGTTTAAGTGGTTGTTGGGATCCTCATTGATTAAAGATTTTTTAAATTAAACACCAGCTCAGTACTCGATGGATGTTATTTGAAAGAACCAATCTTCCACAGCAGGAAGTTTTGTGGAAGAACGCCAGGCAGTGTTCACTTCCAACCTTCTCTGGTGGTGCCAAGTTTATTATATGTTAGAAACAGAACAGGATTAAGCAGCATATCTCTAGGATGTAATCATTTAATTTTCACGTCAAGATATGAAGGCAGCTTAATTACTTTTTAACTGTATAACTAGACCCTGTTCAAGATCATGATGAATACATTATCTTGCAACCTTACCTAAGGCAAAATCCTCTTTCTCTCTCCCCTGTCTCCCCCCCCCCACCTACATGCAGAAATTTATTTAAAGTAATCCATAATCCTTTGTTGGTATCTCTCCCATTCCAGTGGAAATTCACTCAAACTCTTCTTAGAGATAGAAATATAATATAATATAATATAATATAATATAATATAATATAATATAATATAATATAATATAATATAATATAATATAATATAACATAGTATAATATAAATGATGTAGAGACATATTTTTAAGAAAAAGAGACTTTCTTCTACGTTGTACCAGGTTATCTAATTCCGGCTGTTCTCGGAACCTATGAGAAAGCTGTGCTGGCTACCTTTTGTCAGTTCTACGCAAAGCAGCACCATTTGGGATGATGGAACCAAAACTGAGACGATACCTCCTTCAGATTGGCCAGTGGGCATGTGTGTAGAGCATTTTCTTGAATAATGATTGATGTGGAAGGATCCAGCCCACCGTGGATGGTGCCACCTCTGGGCTGGAGTATAAAAAGCAATTGGGGAAGCCATAGAGAGCAAGTCACTAATCAGCATTCCTCCAGTGTTCCTGCCTCTGCTCCTACTTGAGTCCCTGCCCTGACTTCCTTCAATGAACCATTGTTATCAAGATGCATAAGCCAAATAAACCCTTTCTGCCTCAATTTGCTTTTGGTCATGGTCACTGCACTAGAAAACAAACTAAGACGAAAGCTATATTGCACAATTCTTAAAAGCAGATTGATGAGACTCAGTAGTGAGGAAGGGAATAACTTGGAGACCTTTCTTCTCCTCTCGTGGTTAGCCTCTGTTCTTTTGGGGGGGGGGGGATGAAGAGTGAACACAAATAGGTCTAAGGAGCTTTGCATCTTCTCCCCTCTGCAAAAGAACACAAACATCTCTGTAGTGTTCAAAAGCAATTTGTAAAGTATTTAGACTTTTATCTATTTAACTCCTGTCTTCTGGGTACAGCATTGTCTGCCTATGCAGGACATCCCTGGTTAAACCTTTTTATTATAGCTCTCGTTAGCTTATAAAGTAGTGGGTTTCCATAAGGCTTTGTCATACATCCCTAATTCTTAGTTTTGATTAACCTACCACCCACTCCTTTCTCTCTACCATACCCACCTCAGTTTAACCCTTTAAACCCCAGTCATCCTGTGCTCTTCTTTCATGTTGCATATGCTCTATTTTCCCTCCCCCATTAAGGGATCTTCCTTTCCCTCTCTGATGAACCCTTTTCTGGGTTTCTGATCCCTAAAGACCCTACAAGTTAAACATACAAATCTGAAATTCAAAGCTGGGCTCCACAAATGAGAAATAATATGTGGCATTTATCCTTCTGGACTTTGATTTCTCACTTAATATAATATTTGCCAATACTATTCATAGAGGCAAAATTACTCATCTCATTTTTTTGAATCTTTGAACTCTCTAAATTCATACTCTAGAGCTTGAGGTATGTATTAAAATGTTCAAATAAAGGCAAAATATTAATAGTTACTTGAGAAGTATATACAGATGAAATGTAATGACATTAAAGAAGAATTTTTAACATGATAAAATCATTACTCATACAAGTATAAAATATACTCATACAAGTATAAATTTAACATCAAAAATTTTGTATAGCTTGTACTAATCGGGAAGAAGATCCTACAACTGAATCATAGGAAGATTAAATTGCTACACATACTGAAATGTGTTCCTCAAACTCCATGAGATGGAAACTGTGGTGGTTTGAATGAGAATGGCCCCATAAGCTCATATGTTTGAATGCGTGGTCTACAGTTAGTAGAACTGTTTGGGAAGGATTAGGAGGTATGGCCTTGTTGGAACAAATCTTTTACTGGGTGTGGGCTTTGAAGTTTCAAAACCCCAGACAGGCCCAATTTCTCTTTCTCTCTGCCTACTGCCTACTGATCAAGCTGTAAAGCTCTCAGCTGCCACTCCAGCACCATGTCTGTCTGCTTCCTGACATGAAGATCATGGACTAACCCTCTAGAACTGTAAGCAAGCCCACAATTAAATATTTTCTTTCATGAGAGTTGGTTTTGGTCATGGTGTCTCTTCACAGGAATAGAACAGTAACTAAGGTAGAAACTTAACCCTCAATACAACAGTGTCAAGGGTGTTGAGGTGTAAGGCTTCAAAAGCTGATCAGGTTACTAGGCCTCTCCCATTATTAATGAATTTATGTCATTGTGTCAGGATTGTGTTATCAGGAGAATAGACTAATGGATCTGTTATAAAGGTGGGTTTCTCTCTCTCACCTTTCCTCTCTCTCTCCCTCTTTCCTCTCTCCTTTTCTTATTAGAGGACACAGTACCACACAAGGAACTCCTTATCACATGACAAGCCCTTGATTCAGGGCTTGTCAGCTTCTACAATTATAAGAAATACATTTTTTGAGACAGGATTCTTTTTTTAATGTAGTCTTTGCTGTCCTGAATTAATTCTGACACCAGTTAGTTATGATGAGCTTTGCTTGCAAGGAAAGATACTAGATTACCACCAAGTAAAATCTTGGAATCTCTTTCTCCATATTCATATAAATTCCAACTCTGAGCAATATTTGCTTTAAATCTAGTCTATTCTCCAAACACTCTACCTGTCTCTTTCTCTCTCCCTCCTCTCTTTCTCTCCCACTATGAAATACTGGAACAATTCTACCCCTATAGTTACAAGTGAATTTTGAGAATCAAAGCATCATTAGAAAGAGCGTCACTAATTATTATTTACTGTTAATCTCAGCATTCAGAAGCTGGCCAGCTTGATCATCCAAGAGAACAATGGTAAAAGATAGAAAGTAAACTCTTCTTTCAAAGAAGGAATGAAGAAGCAGAACACTTGGACTTAAGGGCGTGTGAGGCCAGAGAACCATTCACCCAGGGGAGCTGGTCTGTAACAAGAGTGAAGTAAGGCATGTCCAAAGCTGAAAAATCTCATCTTAGAGACTGCAGTAGGACCGTTCCCTCCCTGTCTTAGGCCTGCATGTCCTGGTGCATGTAGCCTTATGGCCTCCATCTCTACTACCCTTGAGGTGGTCACATAGCCTGGCATCCAAGTTATAGCTTAAAAGTCCTCCCTCCTTATAAGGTCATGTCTAGCAAGCACCTGGAATTCCTCTTTATGCAAATATGGCTTTCCCCAGCACCTCAGCTCTGGCCAATGACATCCACTCACCCCAAAAGCCTCTACCCACTCCCCAAAGGTTTAACTAGCCTTTCTTCCTCCCAGTTGAGTGAGCCTTCACACTGAAGCTGCTTCCCAAGAAGGCTGTTTCTCTCGAACTCACCACCCACTGAGATTCTGCATTGCACCCACCCACTGCCCTGGCTCAGCTTCATTCCCTCTAGTCTAGTTCGGAGCACAATGAGCCTGGATATCCTGAAGGGAGAAGTGGGCGGAGGGCAGTAGGCGTCCTATGTCAACAGCTACTGTGAAGAGAGCAGCAACGGAACATGGCTGAGCAAATAACTGTGGAGTAGGGTGTTGAGTCTTTTGGGCATGTGCCAAGGAGAGGTCTAGCAGGGTCATATGGCAGATTTATTTTTAATTTTTTTCAGAATTCTCCAGAGTGAGGTCCAGAATGGCTGCACTCTCTTCTGCTCTCTCTTATCCGAAGTTCCTAGCTCCAAATCTTCAGGTATGAGTATACAACCTGCAGTAACCACAGAAACCAGGAAATTACAAAGGACAATGGGAGGGAGTTTAAAATGGGGTGCAGGAGGATACAGGTAATATGAAGCTAGAAATGAAAAATGGAGAGGAAATCTCCAACTGGGGAGTAGGGAGGGAGGTCAGTACAGAAGGGAAAGAAGGGAGGAGGGACAAATAACAGCAAGTTTTTTCTTATATAAAGCCTCGAGGAATCTTATTACTTTAAATCATATAATTATATGAATATATTTTATGCATGTACAAATATATGCATATATATGTGTATATATATATATACATGAGATTTGTGCCACTAAATCTGACACTTTTCCTCACAAGAACTGCAGACTAACAAAAAACCTTCCAGTACTAGGCATGAGAGACCTCCTTTAGAATGGTTGGCTTCCGTAGTTCAAGGGACTCACAAGACATATAGACTACGGTCGTAGCCTTTGCCTCTCAGTGGCAGAAGGCAAGCCCCTGTTACCAAAGACCGACAGGAAGTCTGTTGTAAAACAGTCTTTCCCAGAAACAGCTGCCTGATGAGATCTGGACAATGGCAATATCTCTAGACATGCTGACTTGGCAGAGGTAAAAAAATCTCATAGGGTCATACCCCAGGACAAGGAGCTATGGGCAACTGATGACTATGGACAGAGAATTAGGTTCTCCCAGGAATGAGCCCCTGAGTTGGTTCTCTGATACAAGTGGTTAGCCCTGAAATCATATACACACAGACAACAAAAAATAGATTCACAGGTTTTACCTATATATTTGTACGTGCATATATGTAAATTCATATGCACATGTAGCAATAATAATTGGGGAAGAAGAGGCTACCAATTTGAAAGTGATGAAGGACATGGAAGGGAAAGGAGTGAGGGGTCTTAGGATGTGAGAGAAGAGAAATTATGTGATTCTATTTTAATTAAATACATATAAATAAAAATTTTTAAACTATTAAAAATAAATTTATCTTTGTTTATTTTGGTGTGTGTGTGTGTGTGTGTGTGTGTGTGTGTGTGTGTGTGTGTGTG
>NW_026586662.1:2538933-2577962 GCF_907164565.1 Psammomys obesus
TGTGTGTGTGTGTGTGTGTGTGTGTGTGTGTGTGTGTGTGTGTGTGTTCCACATGTGTGTGGGTGCCCAGAGAGATTAGAAGAAGGCATCAGATCCTTTGGAGCTGGAGCTTCAGGAGGTTATAAACTGCCTAATATGGATACTGGGAATTAAATTCTGGTCTTCTGTAAGAGCTACAGAAATGTTAACTACAGAGACTTTTAACCACCAGCCCCTGTATTTTAAATTTTTAAGCCTAATTTTAAGGATACTTTTTATGTTTTGAAACACAGTTCAGATCTTGAGCATAAGCTAATAGGTGTGGGTTGGTATTACCCTGAAATCTCTCTCTCTCTCTCTCTCTCTCTCTCTCTCTCTCTGTGTGTGTGTGTGTGTGTGTGTGTGTGTGTGTGTGTGTGTTTGCACAGTGCACACACCTATATGTGCTCTGTGGCCAGAGAAGAATGCTGAATATTGTAAGGAGGATGCTGAGAGCCTTGTTCTATCACTTTCCTCCTTATTCCCTTAAGATAAGGTCTGCTACTGAACCGGAAGCTTGCCCTTTTGGCTTGACCCACCGGCTTGCAAGCCGTTTATTATACTTACTTCCTGTCTATACCACCACCAACACTGAGTTTACAGGCCAGATTGCGCACATGCTCAGGTGCTGTGCATGGGTGCTGGGTATTGAACTCTGGTCCTTACGCTTTCACAACAAGTGCTCTTACCCACGGAGCCATCTCCTTACCCCTACACTGATGTTTTCTTGATATCATCAGCAATGTGAACAGACAAGGGGAGTTTAAAACATTTCCTTCAAAACTAGAAACAAGTGCAATGGAACTCAGAAGTGGTTGGCATCCCTGCCTGAAAGATACTTCATATCAATTATTTGTGCAGTAAATGGATCTAGAATTTCAGATTAAATTATTCACAGTTTGAGTCAATTAGGTTTTGATTCAATGCTTATATATTTAACGACAAAATTATTCCAGGAAAAAGTTGAGCCCTGGAAAAGTTTTCCCTAAGATTTCCCTGAAGGGAAGATGTGAGTCACTCTGTACTCACATTAACCAATAAAACCACAGTGCGTATCTGCTCCCTGCAGATTTCAATTTGCAGCAACAATAAACTGCAAGTAATGGGCCTTAGGTTAAATGGTAGAACATAAAATTCAAGTCAGAACTGGGATAAAAGGTGCCTTGACAAAAGGAGAGGTAAATGTCCTAGTCCACGAGGTCTAAGAAGCCTCGTAGACACCCTTCTCCTATCGGGTGGCCTGATTTCCAGCCATCAGCCCAGATGTCATCATGTGTTTGCACTTTACTCCTAAGAATCTAATGTTTGATGCTCACAGCCTCTGGGGGAGAAGACAGAAATCTGGTATTTTGATATTGCTGAAACATGAACTTCCCATGGATGTGCCCCTTTAAGTTACACTTTGATCTCCAAGTACAGTATTTGGGCTAATATACCACGTTTGTTCACTCACAATTTTTAACGTTTTTTCCTTTATTATGCATACTAATTTTTAGATTTAATCATCTCTAAGCAAGCAACTATTGAGAACCCATTGGTTTTTTTCCACAGATGCAATGCTGGTATTTTGTGTAAGAGAATTCTTGCTATTTGATGGCCTACTATATTTCAAGATGACACACAAGGTAGTAATCAGGAAGAAAACGAATCAAACTGCCATCTTCAACTCTCTCCTTTCCTGGCACCATTTGAGACACACGATCACCAACATAGCAGCTTCTGAGACAAAGGGCAGATTTATTGTTTAGTGATGCCCTGTGGATAGGAAATTAAAAAGTTCAAAAAGCATGCAGAGTTCAAGTACCCTAAAGGAAACTCTCCAAGCTGCTGATGACGCATGTTCAGGCCCTGGCCTTCATCGACGAGAAATAGAGCAGCCCTGGCTGTATAGTGAGTGATGAAAATCTGCAAGCTGCGTAAAAGGTAAACAGGGCCTAAGCTGGCCCAAAGATAACATAGCAAGAAGGCAAGCTGACAATAGTAAACATAACTAGTCAGTTATTCTCCTTGAATTATAGGAGGCAACTTCCACCTAACAACCAGGCTAAATCACACTATGGTAAATCGTTTTGTCCTTCATTAATCCAAAGGAATGGGGTGCTGCTTTTTCATTCAAGATTCAAGCACCAGAAGAAAGCAATTGTGCTCTTTCAATATGGACTACAAGGAACAACATTCCTGGGTAGCTGTTTGCTTTTCTTTCTCTCAGTTTGCCCACTTGGCTTTCCAAGGTGTATCTTTTACCTTGTATTCTCTTGTGTCAGTTTTTTCATCTCCTTTCACCTAAAACCTACCCCTATCTCCAGCTTTTAAGCCTTATTACTGATTTTTTCCCCTTGATTCCAATAAATTGTTCTCGGGTTTTTCTTCTGTGTCTTTCCTTAAATTCTTTTATCAAGGAGATAAAGACCTGAAAGGGGACTCCATACCCACTACCATGACACAGACACAAATTATCCATGGGCACTGACTGACACAAAATAATCCTCAATTCCTGAACAACCTGGTCCTTTGTCCTACTTTCTCCTCCAGAAATTGCAAAACAATTCACTCAACAATTTGCATTTCCAAACATTGCAGAGGAACACTGGGTAAGGTCCACTGCTGAAGAGTATCAGGATGAGAAAAACAAGATTCTGAACTTCAGGAACCTTGCTTGAAAAAGCAAATAAGTAAACATGCTGCAGGGTGATGTAAGATGATCCACAGGGCAAACCACTGACTCCCAAACAATTTTAAAATGGCTTCTCAGGAGAAGAAACACTTGAGCAAGAAACTGAGTCAAGTCTTGAAGAATAAATAAAAGTTATCTAGATGAAAACTTCCAGACCCAGAAGAGGCCGAAAGGTTCAGACAAATGGTTTGCAGGAGTCACAGGCAAACTTCTCAAAGCTGGTCAGTGAAACCAGTGTTAGGGAGTTGACAACTCAGGGACAATTGGAGAACAAACTAGAAGATATCACAGGCAGGAACATATTCTGAGACAATTAAGGCATGAGATGATGCTATCAGATCTGAGTCTCAGAAATATAGTCTGGCAAGGACTCTAGGGCATAGCTTGGAAGAAATAAATCTGGGTAAGAGGAAAACCATTTTGCAAACATTTGAGTAATTCAGAAAAGAAGTAAAAGACAAAGTTCTGGATTTCAGAGAGCACATAGACACAGTAAGGACTATGGTAACACTTCTGGTAAGAACCCACCAAAAAAATACCTTTAGTTGAACAAATTGCCTTTATTGCTCATTGCAACAGGGAGGCTTCTCATCATGTGAAATTAAGGTGTTTCAAGGAGACAGTAGTAAAAGGAACCTATTCATTTTGAGTAATTTGGGACATAAGTTTAAAAAATGGACTTAGTGGAGCAATTCTGTTTGGGCATTTCAATAAATCTTACATCTATTATTTGGAGAGGGTCTGGTTCGATTTTTGTGGGTGTATAGTAACCTTTTTTGGACCTATTTTGTCATGGTTTACATGTGTAAAGATATTGAATGTTTAGCCATGAGTAAACTAGGCAGCAGTCAAAAGGATGATTTAATGAGACTCTAAATTTTCATTATTAGACTATTTGATCGAATTAATAACAGGAAAAACACCAAACAGAGAGTGGAAGCAAGAGGGAGAGATAACTTCAGTAGTGATGTCTCTATTGAATAGCATGATTTTCTTCATTGGTGCACTCCACATATTGTTTGATATCTTCTTTTAATATATACTGGCTAAGATACAAGAAAGTCAAGGGAATGTGTGACTTAGCCACAGTACCTTTCCTATCTGTCTAGGAGCTACCCATCTCCATTTGTTGATCCATGTGATTCCCAGGAAATTATCTTATTTAGCTCCCATGCTGAGACTGAGCTTAACTTTACTTTATTTTGTCTTTCATGACCAGAGGAAATAGTTTAGTGGTGGACACATGACCTATGACCTTCACTGTGAATATTGGAACATAGTTTTTGCATTTTCCTGTTCAAGATGAATAAAGAATGATTTGCTAAGGGCATCTTGAAACCATCAGGACTTAGTATGAAAGTAAGGCCAACCTCAAGAGAAAACACTGAGTGGAATGACAAAAAATAAACAAAAAAACAACCAACCAAACAAACAACCTGCTCGGTCTTGCTCACATTATTTGACCTGAAAGATTAGGACTCATTTGAAGCCAATTTTTAATTTTGGGAGTTTCACTATAATTACATTTTACTAGTTGAGAAGCTTAAGTTCACTTTTCCATGGTTTGTAACATAGTCTCTAAAGTAATCTGTATGGAATGGGTAAAGGTGTGTGTTCCCAAGCCTGGCAACCTGAGTTCAATCCCTGAGACCTACTTGATGAGAGAAAAAAACCACTGAAAGGTAGCCTCCAGCCTCCATATGCATAGGCACACGCATGCACATACCCATGCACGCTCGAAGATAAAATGAAGTAAATAAAACATAATAAAAAGAATAATTAGATGATGCCAGACTTAATAGATTGAAGAGTATATAGCCTATGTCACTAAATTATAGAAACCAGCAAGGTGTCCATCGGTAGAGGGACAGATGGGATTTTTCTTTTTCTACTTCTAATACTCATGTAACAGGAGACTCTTTCTCTGTCTTTCCCTTCCTTCAGTCTCTCTCTTCCTCCTCTACTTACATATTAAACAATTTAAGAAAAGGCAAAACATAAGGAAAGCCCAAGTGAACTTGTCAGATGGTGAATGCAATGAGGTTTGTGGGGTAGAAGGCAATTTGCCAGTCAGCTAATATAGAGCAATTACAGAAAATTCCCCTGGGCCTTTTCTTGTTCTCTGCTAATCTATTAGTATTAGAGAGGGCAATAGTCTTGCTCTGCTTCTGATATGGGAGATAAGAGTGTTTCTATCTCTATAACCATATGGGCAAGTCATTTAACCTCTTGAAACTTCATCTTCCTCATTTAAAATGTTTTTATTCTGAAATTTAAGTGATACATAATAATGTATCTTCATTGTAATATAATAAACCATTGTTAACTATAGCCACCTCACTGGGCTGTAGAACATTTGAGCTTACTCTCTGTGTTTTGCTGTCTTTTATACAGCTTTACTCCATCCCTTTTTCTTCTCCATTTCCTAACGTCTAGAGATGTTTCTTCTCATCTATGAAACAGTTTTGCAGATTGCACAGGTTGGGGATAAGATGCAGTATTCGTATTTGGATCTCTGGCTTATTTCATTTGCCGTCATGATCTTCCGGTCTTCAGTCCATGTTGCTGCAAATTATTGGATTTCAGTCTCTCACAGCTAAATAAGCTGTATCTGTATCTATCACCTTGCTTGGCTCTGCACTATTGTGAATAGTACTTTAATAAACATCGAGGTAGAGGTACCTTTTGATACAGTGATTTCACTGCCTTCAGATAGGTTGTATGGCACTTCTGTTGTCCGTTGGAGATCCACACACTTATCGATTGGCTCTTAACTCTGTGTTATTTCATTTGTCATGTAGAATCTTCTTATTTAATGTAATCCCATTTGTCTGTTTGCCCTCCTTCTGCCCCTCTCCTTCCCTCCCTCCCTCCCTCCCTCCCTCCCTCCCTCCCTCCCTCCCTCCCATCCTTCTCCATTTTCTATTTTTTTTTCCCTTGATAGATAAAGTTTCACTATATAGCCCAGACAGGAACTCAGAATCTTCCTGCCTCAACCTGTTGAACATTATGATTAGTATTTTTGCTTTTATTTCCTTGCTTTTATAGGGTCTTATAAAATAAGCTTTGTCTATAGTTATAATTGAAGTGTCCTTTGTGTTTTATTATAGCGGTTTCATAGTTTCATTACGTCTTACCTACAGTGTTTCAATCCACTTTGAGTTGTGTCTTTATGTGATGAGAAATAGGAGCCTGGTTTTATATCCAATTTCTCCAGCACTGTTTACTGATAAGACCATCTTTTCGCCAATCATTGCTTTTGTTGTTGTTTTGTGTGTGTTACTGTCACGGGTCAGGGAATTATAGCAGTTTGGGCTTATTTCTGGTTCTCTATTCTATCCAATTGATTCATATGTTGGTTTTTATTCCAGATACATACGGTTCTACTTGCTACAGCTTTATAGTATGTTTTGAAAATGTCCATACTACACAAAGTGATTTATAGGTTCAATAAATTCCCATCAGAGGACTAACAACATATTTCACAGAAATTCTAAAAAAAAATCACAAATTTCAAAAACCAAACAAGGAAACAAATTGTAAGATGCTGAATAGTCAGAGCAATTTCAGTGAAAGAGAAAGCTAGAGGTTTCACAATGACTGACTGCATTTAAATTTATTTGAAATTATTTTAAGTCCACACTTCTTTCCCATAATTGTAGAAAACCAGAACAATGAATAGGAAACAGGGCTTCTAGTAGCTTATTAATGGAAAGTACTAAAGAGAACTCTAGAACCCTAGAACAAAAATATTTAAATATCCCAAAGATGACAGGTGTGGGAGGACTGCTGTGGTGGACAAAGAAGTGTGTCTTTAGTGAGTAGGGCCAACATGGTGGTTTGCAGCAGCCTAGAGCTCATAAGGCCATGCCATCAGCCTGGCTCTTAGCAACAACATAGCCAGGATGAAGAATGGTTCACTGAAAGACCTCCATGGTCTATGCTGCCCAGGGAAGCTATGTTGGTGTCTGTGAACCATGCTATGGCCAGAGTCTATGTTGATGTCCACGGTGCATGCTGTTGCCAGAAGCCATGTTGAGGCCCATGATCCATGGTGCTGCTGGAGGCCATGTTGATGTCCGTGGATTGTGCTGCCTTGGGAAACTATGTGGAAATCCACAACCCATGCTGTTATAAGCAAGGAAGCTTTTGATTTTTCTTCTTCTTCCCCCTCTGTGGTATCTATGACTGCCGACTCATAATTGAGAATTAGAGATATTGAAGGCTTCTGTGACAACCTCCCCCTACTTTCCTACCCCCACAAAAAACAGTCCAGACAAGAAGCCATTGAAGACAGTCCTTAAAATTTGTGATAAAGATGCTAAAATACAGTTCTTCACAAGTTGATAGCTTCTGGAGTGACAGAGGGGAGTTTGAGGAGGGAGAAGGACTAAGTTATCTTTTTTTATTATTTATTATAATTTATTCACTTTGTATTGGGGCTGTGGCCCCCTCCCTCATTTCCTCCCTCCCATTAGGGTGGCAGCATTCACTTCACAGAATATCTTGAGTATGAGGGGATAGAACTAGCTAAGGGCAAGTAAACAAGTATGTGTTTATTCTCACTCTACTGTTGCCTGTGGATGTGACTTGATTAGATTCATTTGTTTCTGCCTTGACTTCTCCAAATGATGGTCTTACTTAAAATTTGTAAGCCAAATAAATATTTTCTTCCCAATGTTTCTTGTATTTAGAGTATTTTATCACAGCAACAGAAATGCAACTAGGACAGATTCCTATCCACATAAACATTTAGTCAAAGTAACAATAAAGGAAATTAGTAAAATGTAGGTTAGTGTACCCTCGAAAATACTGCTCTGGGTTTCTCTTTCTCTTTTAACACAAAATATTTTCTAGAAATCCTATTCCCTTTCTGAACTACATGTTTCATTTTTCCCTTTTGCTTTTCCCCAGTACTTTCCTTGTTTTGAATATTCCTCCTCCTTATTTTCCAACCAAAAGTAAGAGTAACGCTATGTTCAGCATTCCCCTGTCCCACCAGGAGAATTGTCCATAGAGTCTTTACCTATTATCAACTGTGGGAACAAGGTTAGAACAATGTTGTTTATTATTACATTAGTGAAAAAGAAAAAGAAAAATTAACTGAGCTGGGCACAGATGTACACACAAACATTCCAGTTTCCTGAGGATTTCAGAATAACACAAAAGGCTGACAGAGAGTCATCAATACCCACAAGGCAACATAGGCTCCTGTCCATTTTGCTGCTAGTGTTAATAAAGCTTCTATAATCAGGCTTATAGAAAGGATGTTCCTGAGGCATATGAACTATCCATTAATTAATTCCTTGCTTGTATCAACTTCATCTGTGGCTTCAGCGTATGAAGATAAATTAGCTTTTCTTATTGCTGTCCTAAATCTCTTAGGAGATAATGACAGCTAATTGAAACTATCAGGATAAAAATTAGACAGAATTTAAATCAGCAAACAAGAATCTACAACGTCCAGTTTCAGCATAAAAGTAACTAATTAAGATGTGGAAAGCTTATCAAATCTGCAAGAAAGCCTCTCAGAGGGTAGAGGGCCTATAATGATTAGGCTAGAGGGCTTTGAGTAAAACTCTCCACCCCCACTTTTAGAGAAGGGAAGGGGAGAGTTTATCCTCGCATTCTCATCACTGGATTCAGGGGTCAGTTATATTCTGAAGCCTTTAAAAATTATACGTACTTCTTTACTTTGTACTTTGAAATGAGTGCAGACTCCCAGGAAGTTGCAAAAATTGCTCAGAGACATCCTTTTAACCTATCCACCACTAGTGCTTACATCTTATATAAATATGGTACAGATTTACAAGAAGAAAATTTTTGTTGGTGTGTGTATGTGTGTGTACAGTTCTGTGTAACCATTTAGGCTCAAAAAGGCACAAAACAATCAGGTGTCACAGTGCTCCATCGACATAATGATCTCCTCCATACTTCTTCTTTATAGTCACACCCTCCTTCTCCCTTCCCTCACCTCTAACAATCATTAATCAGTCTTCATTTCATCCCATTTTCAAGGTCACATAAGTGGAATTATGCGGTCTTTGGAAATTGGATTTTGGACTCAGCATGTTACCCATGAAGCCCATTCAACAACTCCAGGGTATCAAGAGTGAGTTCCTTCCTGCAACTGAGTAGAATTCCATGGAACTGATAACCTAAGAATGTTTAGCCATGTATCCATTGAGAGACAGTCTGTTGTTTCAAGTTTTGGACCATTAGAAGTAAAATGTTGGTAATGTGTGCCCAGCTTTTAGCATTGTTCTATTCTGGGAAATTTTCTTGTTATAAGAGACAGTGAGTGCTGAGAGACCAAAAGATTAAAAATCAGCAACTATTATTAATATTTAAGGCCTGAACTAGGTGGGTGGAGAAGTCCAGCAATGCCCTGAGGGGTAGAACCCGACTTACTGCATTCTTTCCCAACTCACTAGAGATATAGTTGCTAGGAAACTGGCTCATCCCCCTAGGGAGGGACACCAGATCATTAATGGTCTGGAGACC
Organism: Psammomys obesus; assembly: GCF_907164565.1. Classification (NCBI taxonomy): domain Eukaryota; kingdom Metazoa; phylum Chordata; class Mammalia; order Rodentia; family Muridae; genus Psammomys; species Psammomys obesus. Next base: position 2,548,130 of record NW_026586662.1, read on the forward strand.
TTCCTATAGCCAATCAATTAAAAATGCAGCATTTTGACCAATAGATGCTTGCCAGGCAGTAATCGCCCCTGCCTAGGGCATACTGGGAGGGACCAGAATCTTTAAATCACCCAACTAACCTGAGCACAAAGCTCTTGGCTCTCACTACTTCAACGGTGGGGGGTGTGAGCCCAAGCTGCAGCTTGTAATGATTTATAATAAAAAGAACTTTATGTATTACAACGGAGTCTATTTATTCCTGGTCTTTTGGGGTTCATGAACTGGGCAGAACAGTGCCTTCTTATTTAGCTCCAGCTAGATTTAAACTCTCCATGTTGATCAAACTGGCTTTGATCTCTGGACATTCCTGCCTCTGTGCTGGAATTAGAGGCATGCTGCAACAACCAGCCTTGTAAAGTTTTTAAAAATCAGTGTCTTCTTGACTGAGTTGCTCAGTAGAGCTCAAGTAGCAATAGCTCGTTGTAATGAGTCTTTTGTCATCTTTGGGGCCTAAGTCATTTTGAGTAGATCTTCTGACATACAAAGAGTGGACAGTAGTCTAAAATGAATCTCCATGTCTAGCGCTGAGCTTCCGTGAGTCTGACCATCTGTCGCTGTTTTCATATATCTTCCCACTCTCCCAACCAACTCTTGTATTTTGAGACATATTAGTACATGACAGATATGACAGATAGTACAATTTTATCTGTAAACATCTCAGCGTATATCTCCAAAAACTAAAGTCTTAAGAAAAATAACTAAATGGCATTATCTCAGTTCTATAAATTGTCTTCCTTTAGCCATGGAAATGAAAAAAGAAAAGTTTGAATGTCAATAGTCCACTAGAAAGGAATGGAAGTAGGTAAAGACAGTGGGGAACCTAAGCATGAAAGGGAGAGTGTGGATCCTGCGGAATTCTTAGGACCAAAGGAACTGATTGGAAGATAATTGTTCTTCACAGGAATTTCTCCTTTGCCTGTAAAAAAAAAAAATCATGTGTCTGTCGAGGCTTGTGTTAACTTTTTGTATAACTATAGCCTCTCTTTTGAGACCTAATTTCGTTTTTAGCATAACTGTAGCTCCTCTAGTGACACCTGTTTTTGTGTTTACCATAATTGAAGCCGTTTTTGTCTTTAGTTTCCATTTCAATCATAAGGTGAAATTGAGTTCAAGTTCTCAGGCTGTGGCTGCTTGTTATCAGAATAACCTTTTACTTACAATTCAGTATTTGTTGAATGTTCTGCTTGAAGTGATTATAAATGTAAGTTCTATTTAAACAAAACCACAATACCCTGCTATGTTCCTTTCTCCCAGAACAGTGGAGAACTGAAAAGTCACCAAAGATCCCCTACTTGAAATCCCAGCCAATCAGCTTAAAATCTTTGTTTAGCTACCTAGGCACAATGGACCTGGAGTTGGTTATGGTCTTTTTCCTTTGAAAACTCACTCTGAGAATGCCTAAGGGTCACAGACTTGGTTCCCTAATACAGACTGTATCTCTCACTGATCAGAGTCTGGTGTCCAAGTGGTCAGTGAGTGGCTAATCCTGAACCCCAACAGTGACCAGACAAACAGATTTCAGTAGGCAGAGAATGTCTTTCAGGAAAGAAATGCAGCTGGTGGTAGTTGAGCTCAGAGTAGCCGGCTCTCAAATGTAAGGTAAAGATGGTGGTCCCCCGGGATCAAAAGCATATGCCACATAGGGCTAAAAGTAATGAACTATTAGCCATGCCCACACACTTCCATAAGTTAAAAACAGTTTACACTTGGTGTGTACAAATCATGACTCATAGAATATCCATGCACTAAAAATTACTTCTAAGCTCTTTGTTTCTTTTTTTGTTCTTTCTATGTTAAAAATTTGAAACATAGAAGAAATTTAGAATTCTACTATATACAACTGGATACTCATCAAGATTACACCATTAGCATTTAAGCATACTTTATCACTTATCCATCTACCTATTCCCTTATCCCTCTTGGATTTTTAGGTGCATTTCATAGAAAGTTGTAGGTATCCCCTTGTCCTTTAGCACAGTTACCTTCTATAAAATGCCATATTTTTTTTCCATTTTTTTTTTTTTTTTTGAGACAGTGTTTCTCTGTGTAGTCCTGGCTGTCCTGGACTCCCTTTGTAGACCATGCTGACTCCAAACTCAAAGAGAGCCACCTGCCTCTGCCTCCTGAGTGGTGGGATTAAAGGCATGCACCACCACTTTCGGCTGCCATAAATTTTTCACTCATAAATTTATTTACCGTTTAAAAATCATTCATTAGTAGTTTATTTCTAACCTTTAAAGTTACTAATGTGCATGAATATGCAAGTACCTCTGTAGTATGTTGAAGCAGAGTCACGTGGGTACATACCCAAGAATTGTATAGCTGGCTTACCTGATAGTTCTAGTTTCAGTTTTCTGAGAAACTTCCTGACGACGCTCGAGGTCTCCATCTTCTCCTGTATTTGGTTTATTTCTTTAGAGTGTTTTGAACACTTATTTTAGGTATATGAACATTTTGCTTGAATATGTGTTTGTAATGCATGCAGGGCCAGTGCCCTCAGAAAGGCCGGATTGCTGTCAGTCACCGTGTAGGTACTTGCCTAATGTCCTATTGTTGTGAAAAGACACTATGGCCAAGGCAACTCTTATGGAAGAGTGCATTTAACTGGGAACTTCTTACAGTTACAGAGGTTTAGTAGGTTATATTCATGGGGGGGGGGGGGGGCAGAATAATGGCAGCATATAGACAAATGCTGGAGCAGTAGCTGAGAACTACATCCTGATCCATTGGCAAAGAGAGACATTGGGCTTGTTGTGGGAGTCTGAAACCTCAGAGCCCACCCCCGAGACACATTTCTTCTCACAAGGCCACACCTACGTCAACAAGGCCACACCTCCTAATCCTTCTCAAATAATTCGACTCCCTGATGACTAAGCATTCAAACATAGGAGCCTATATAAGAAGCCATTCTTATTTAAATTACTACAGTACTCAAAACCCAACCTAGGTCCTCTGCAGGAGCAGTGTGTGCTCTTAATGATTGGGTTATCGCTTCAGTTCCTCTTCGAAGTCTTAAAGTGACCAGAGTACTGGTCTCTTCCTTCTTGGTTAAGTTTATAGCAATGAGTGGTTCATTGAAACAAAACAAAAGTTAAACAAAACATATGTCAAATAATTACCTACTGGTGTCATTTTTATTTTATTAATATTTACATCATTTTGAAGGTATTTAAACTATGATGTTCCCTGATTTCTTTCTCTACAAGTAGGTTATTGACATACAGAAAATCGATTTTTAAATATGATTTTATATCCTGCTACTTTGCTGAAAGTGTTTATTAGTTCTAAGAATCTTCTAATGGAGTCTTAGGGTCTTTTAAGTATAGGGATGTGTTACAGTTAGTGATAATTTGATGTCTTCTACTCCCATGTGTATCCTTTCATTTTCTCCTATTTTCATTCTAGTTAAGGCTTCAAGTACTGTGTAGAATAAGGGAAGAGAGTGGGCACCTCTTCTAGTTTTATTTCTGTTGCTGTAATAATGTATCCGGACAGAAAGGAATTCAGGGGAGAAAGTGGTTTGGTTTGGTTTGGTTTGGTTTGGCCTTACAGTTCATTTTTGCAAGGAAGTCAAGGCTGAGACTCCAAACTACTAGTCACATCACAGTCAAAAGCAGAGAAAGATAGATGCACACACAATCAAAGTTCAGCTGGCTTTCTCTACTTTTCTATTCTACAGGGCAAAACCAGGAAAGAATGCCCTGCCCCACTTTCCTGCTAGGTTTTCCCACATCTGCCAAGGCACTGATGATAATCCCCTACAGATCCCCAAAACCCAATCTGACTTACATAATTCCCCACTGAGCGTCCCTTCACAGGTGATTCTACACTGTGAAATTAACAGCAATAGTTGTACCAGCATACTTGTCTTATTCCTGATTTTAAAGAAAATGCTCAGGTTTCTCTCTTTCAGTGATAGGTTGGCCACAAGTTTGTAACTACAGTCTTCCTTGATATGTTTTTTTCCTTCTTAGTTTCTTAGAGATTTTATCATTAAAAGATGTTGAACTTTGTTAAAAGTCTTTTCTGCATCAATTGAGAAGCTCATGCAGTGTTTGGCTGTCAATGCCTGTATTCATTTATTAATTTGATATGTTAAATTGTTCTTGAATCTCTGGAATGAAAGAAACTCGAACACAGCATTGAGTCTTTTTGTGTTCTCAAATTCAGCTTATAAGAATTTTGTTTAGAGTTCTTGAGACTATGATTATGAAATAAATTGGTTTATAGGTTTCTTTTTCTGTTCTATGTTGGTCCCAGTTGGGGTGCGGGGTAATGCTGACAGCATTGTTGGGACAATTTAAGGGGCTTTGGCATTAGTTTTCCTTAGAGATTTGGTAGAATTTGACAGAGATCTCTCATTTCTTGTTTGTTGGGAGGCATTTTACTACTGCTCAAATCTTATTTTACTTATATCATTTTTATCTAATTTTTATTGGTCATATACACTAGGAGTTTATTTCTTCCAGATTTTCCTTTTTTTTTTTTTTTTTTTTTTTGAGATAGGGTTTCTTTGTTTAGGCTTGACTATCCTAGAACTAGCTGTGTAGACAAGAAGACTGGCTTCATACTCTTAGAATTCTGTCTCTGCCTCTTAAATGCTGGGATTAAAGACATGCACCACCATCACCAGGCTGATTTTCCAGGTTTCCTGAAATTTAAATTTCAAAATACTCCCCCAACAATTAACTCTATAATAGTCTCCCGCTTTTAATCTCTGACTTTATTAATTTGGGTCATCACTCTTTTTTTATTTTTCTCATTGTGTGTGTGTGTGTTATAGTTTTTACATCTCTTCATTGGAATATCTTTCAATGAATTTTAGTTGTATTTAAGTATTTTCTTATTGAGAATCCTTCTCCTGAGTGCTTAATACCCAGTACAACTGAGAGAGAGAAAGATAAACTATTATAACAGCAACCACAGCAAACTGTGCAAAGAAAATAATCGCCAAAACCAATTAAGTGTCAGTAGTATATCACCAATGACATAAAAAAGAAAAAGGCAAAACAAATGTGGAGTCTGATAAGAGATAAACAGTTATTTATGGTTAATATTGTAATAAAGGAGTCAAGGACTTAGAAAACTGGAGGAGAAACAATGTTAAATGAAGGGAATAAAAAAGAGGAGTGGTGAAGAATATTACAGAAGGAAATAAAAATAAATAAGCAGTTAACAACAGAAAAGATTTCTTCAATACTGAGAAAACTCAGAAATAAAATTAGATAAGAAGGGAAATAAAAACAGAAAACATAAGCTTTTACAAATAAGGTAAAATCCAAACTATTTCTAAAAGAAAGGAAAAAGGGAAGAATAGAGAAAGCAAGTAGGAAAAGGAGGATCAAAAAGAAAAAGATTGCCCAGAGGTGAAAAAAATGCATAAATTTTTTAGGCAAAGGCATAAAAGAGGAAACAATACTGAAAATATAATGAGTTAAATATTGATAAACATGTAGTAAAATAAAAAGGGGGAGAGCAAAGGGGATGGGAGAAGAAAAAAAATGAGTTGGTACAGCACCTCTCTATCTCATTTAAAGATAACCCAGGCTATTTACTTTCTGGTATAATGTGGTTAATTTTCACCTTGGGCTAAAAGTTGGACAGCTTGCTTTCAGTCTGCAGTAAAAGGTTAAATTTTTGTTAGCTTGGAGTTTCTTAATTGACATGGCAACCTAAAAACAGTACAGTGATGATTCCTGTTAGTGCCACCAAATAGCATTCCTTCTGCTGCATCATTTGGTGATCTTCTACTTCTTACCAAGTTTGTCATTTCTTTGGGAAGTCAGATGAAATCTACAGTATATCTTTTCACATATTTGTTAAGAGTTGCAATTAATTCTTATATACATGATTATGGCTATATGAACATTTGTACCCCAATGTCTACAAGTGTTTGAGACATGGCAAACTTCTAGATGAATGAATACTTAGAACAATTTAGCTAAGGACATATTTTATGTATAAAATTTTTTTGTGACGTGTTATTGTGTTCTTGCCATTCTCCTAAATGCTACATATGTCTATCACATTTTTCCTACAGCAAAACGCATCTTGTTCCCACTTTGCAGATGAGGAAATTAAGGCTTCAAAAAACCTCAACGACTTATCCAGATACAAGAAAGAGACAGAGAAAAGATGTGAACTCAAGGTCCACACATTTATTTACATTATTAGCTTCTGGATCACTGAGCTTCTTTGTTCATGAATGTGTCATCACACATAGCTTCTTTTCAAGTCATTGTTTATATAGTACAGAGTGGTTTTTGTGACATACCAAAGTAGAAGTAGGAAAGCAAAGAAAGTCTTCACACTGGGAGAGCTGGGGAGCTAGGTCTCAAGCTTTCATTTCTCCTTCACTTTGATCTAGCAACTTAACCTTCCTATGAAGTCTGCAAAACAGGCAATCAGGCTGAACCAGTGTAAGAAAATACCGAGTTTAGAGTTTAACTCCGTTTAATAGATTAGAGTGGGGATGGCTCATACAGTAACACAAACAGGGCAGAGGTCCAATCAACTCTGGGCTCCTGGTGCTGTTTTTCTCTGAGTCACGCTACTCCTCCCTGAACACAAGTTTACTAAGGCGCTTCTATATCAGACTTCAGCAGCATGTTTCCCATTTTTGGCTGATCATTGGCTTGCTTTCCTCCCTAACGGTTTCCAACTTTTAGAATGGCCTTTAAATTTAAAGGGAGAAATCCTCTTGCAAGCCTGGCATCAGGCACTGAGTGATGTGACCCAAGTCATAAACTGGTCGCACAGTGGCGATCTGCAAAAGCTACGGTGCCTTCTCACAAAGGTAGTGAAACTCAGACAATCCGGGAGGCAACTTTTCTAAGATGCCTCTGTCTCTACTGAGTGGTGACGGGTGCTTGGGCATCTAACCAGGTCCTTGTTTCCTCCATCCCGGCCTGAGTCTCGACAAGTCTACTAGGATGACAGCTAGCACCAAGAGGGACAATACTGGTAGTGCGCCTAGGGCGGCAGCCCGACTCTATGGCTCCAAGGCCGGCAGGGTCAAGTTGCTCTAGGACTCCCGGGAAAGGCCACTGCTGAGGTGCTGCCACGCTAGGCCTTGTGGGCAGGGCCCGACCAATCACTGTGGGGCATACACGAACTTCAGCCAATCAGCGCTCGTCTTATTCCCGAGTCCCGCCCGCTCTGAGCCCAGGTTCCCCCGAACCCCGTCCCGGTGCCGGCAGTCGCGGCCGTCGCTGCAGCCGCCTGCGGAGCTGACTCGGGCAGCCCCGGCTCCTGGCTCCCCTCGCTGTCCCCGGTCGCCTTCACTGAGGATGAGTCCCCGCGCGGCCGCGCGCCTTCCCCGCGGAGACCGCCGGCGCACCTTCATCTAGCGACTGGTGAGGGCGGGGGCGACGGCGTCCTGCCGGCCCGGCGCGGGGGGAAGCGGGGCCGGGGGAGGGGACTCGCGTGGGGGCGACCGCGAGCCTGGAGCCGCGTGGCGCGGGCGGGTGGCCCGGGAGCGCGGCCCCGCCGCCCCCTTTGCAGCTAAATGAATGGCCTGGTCCGGCGAAGTGCTGCGTCGCCAGGCTGCCGGACACGCCCTCCAGCGACGTTGCATTTCTGGTTCCGAGGGCTGACTGGTGTCACTTCCCTTGGAGCCCTTCCTAGAGACGCCCAGGCCCCTTAAACCCTCGGTGGAGTTGGCAAAAGTTTTGAGTTCGCGTGGGCCTTGCTGAGTTTGCAGAAGCGGGTCTTACGCACGCGTGCATTTTGCTGCTAGGTGGAAAGGGACCGGGGTCTGTGCTGCAGAGACAGGATTGAGGGGTCTTTTGTTCACGTGTGTCGGGTTGCAAGGGAATTTTAGTTCAAAGGGGACATGCCAAACAGAGATAAGCTGTCTTCCACTCTAATCTAACGTCGTCAGAAAACTTGAGTTGTTTTAGCCAGAGGGGGTATTTTTTTTTCGAGGAGAAGTTGAGCAGCACCTGTTTCCTTTTACCTCGAAGTAGGACTTTTGGAGTAGATCTCCAGAAATACCGAAAGGGTCAAGAGTGGTGTTGGTCTGTCCTTCCTCTCTCTGTCTCTCTGTCTCTCTGCTCCCTCCTCCCCTCCCCCCATAGTGTCACTACCTTCCGGATCTGATACGCAAATTCGCCAGCGTTTTTGGTCAGTTTTTCACTTCTCTCTTGAATTAACATTTGTTTTTATTGTTTAGAGGCCCACTTCACAGTACGTTACAGCAGACCTTTTTTTTTTTTTTTTTTTTTTTTTTAATAAAACATGTTTTCTAAAAAAGTTTTTTGCAAAACTTTAGTCACATCTCAGCTTTAAAAAAATATAATTGGCTATGTTGATTTTCACTTCTTTTTTTTTTTTTTTGGAAAACTTGTTTGAAGGGCTTTCAGTATGCTAATTTTTGTGTACTGATTTCATTTCATTTTTAACTGTAAAGATGCTTCTGGATTATAAAATTCTAGAATGAAAAAACCCATTAAAGGATGTCAGTATGATTTGTTATGTCCAGTGACACAAACTAGTTTCTTACCACAGAGGAAGAATTCCTTGCTGCATCCAGAGGTGCAATTACTCCCTAAATTTTGGGCAAATTTTCTTTTATGAAAACGAGATGAGTATTGTAAAGTATTGCACTAAACTACGTTTCTAGGTCCTTTACACAGGGAATATTTGAGAAAAGCATTAGAATGCAATAGTAGTAGTGCTAAGCTACTTAATGTCCTAACATCTTAAGTACTTATCTTTAAAAAATGTCTTTTAGGGTTTATAAACATTCTCTTTGACTATGACTCATAATCTGTAGCTTATAACATTTAAAATTAGTACAGATACAAGTGTACACGGAAGGTATTTTGGTTTTAAAGAGCCCAGTTAACAATAATCCTGCTAACTGATTGTGAAAACTATGAAGAAGTATAACATTCTTCCCTCGTATGTGGGCAAAGCACATATGCCCAAGGGAGGTTATGGTCGCTAGTCCATAAAGGAAGAAAAGGAGGAATGGAGAGCCCAAGTCCCCTGTCCATGGTCTTAGGGGTAGCAACCCAATTCCTAGGACCTCAAGTGACAGTTTTTCTTGACTACCCTACATTATATCCTGTTGACATTCCTGTTTTGAGAGAGCCAGTTGATTGGCAAATGATATCTAGAGTACTCATTGTATGATTTTTGTTTCCTTATAACAAATAAGGTGAAGGTGTTTTTTTATTTTTTTATAGGGGCAATAATGGAGTTGAAATGAGACATAGTTTATTTAGATAAAGTTCTGTACATACATGTCCACATGAAAATGTAAAAGATGGTAGGCATTGTGTTTATAACACTGAGAAGTAGCCTTTTAAAGATGTAGATGAAAAACATTTCAGGTGGTAAGGGTCCTAGTATAGTATTAATATTTTCTGATTTATTTACCAAGATGTCTTATTTTCAGCTTTAACTTTTGGTAGATGTTTGTATCATATGGATGAAATATTTCTTTTAGAACAGGTCAAGAGAAAATTTTTAATCTTTTTTTTTGCAAATGAAAATATTGAAGCTTAGAGAAAATTCAGTGGTATGCTCAGGATCCTTAGGGAGTTATGTACTTGGGTTACCAGCTCAGGTATTCTGAATCTGAGCTTTATGTGTGATGCATAATGTAGTCTTAGTTACTGTTCTATTGCTGTGATGACACACCATTACCAAAGGAACTTACAAAAGGAAATATTTAATTATTGACTTACTTACAGTTTGGGAAGATTTGGCTGTGATCATTTTGAAAGGGGGCATTACAGCAGGCAGGCAGGCATGGTGCTGAACAGCAGCCGAGAGCTCCCATCTGATGAGAGGGAGAGGAAGAGGGGGAGAGGGAGAGACTGAGACTGGGCCTTGTGTGGGCTTTTGATACTTCAAAGCCTACCTCCAGTGACACACCCCTAACAAGGCCCCACCTATATATAGCCACACCTCCCAGTCCTTCCCAAATAACTCAGCTAACATAGGGACCTGTGGGGCCCATTATCATTCATACCACTACAAATGTGTATCCCTTCTGAAACTCTACATGGGCTTTTAAGGATTTTTTTTTCCTTTGAGAATATCTTATATGCTTATATTATGTTTTGTCTAAACCCACTCCCCATATCTTCCCCTCCAATTTCTTTCCTGTCCTTCCTACCTTCTCCTGTTTTAATGTGATCTAACAAACAGACAGGTCAGTATGTGCATGGGGTCATCTGCTGGAGCATGGGCAGCCTCTTAGGAGCCACACCCCTGATGAAAACTGACTTTCTCTCTCCCTGACAGTTATCAACTGTCGGTAGCTTCTCAGCTAGGGAAGTGACTTCATGACTATCTCCCTGCACAATGCTAAGATTTTGTCTGTTCAAATCTTGTGCATGCAGTCAGAGTGGCTTTGAGTTCATATGTGCAACTATCTTGTGTCCAGAAAAACACTTTTTGCTGTAGACTACTTCTGCTTCTTAAATTATTTTATCCCCTCTTCCACAACCATCCCTGAGCCTTGGGGGGATGGGGTATGATATAGATGTCCACAGTCTTTTACTTAGTCTTCGTGTTGACCAGTTGTGGGTGTTAATCACCATTTACTGCTAAAAGAAGCTTCTCTGATGAGGGTTGAGAGGTGCACCGATCTGTGGCTAAAGTGAAACGTCCTTAGAAGTGGTTAAATATTATGCTCATTTATATTGTCTGCTATGGCCAAGACCTACCCAACCATGGGTGTCTGGCCCCTTAGTGGTGCTAGATGTGAGTTCTATTTTATGGAGCAAGCCTATCATCCAATCATAATGTTTACTCTGTGACATTTGTGACACTCTCTCAAGCATGTCTTGTCGGGGTGGTTGTTGAAATTCAGAGTTCACAGTTGGATAAGGCTGTAGATTACTTTCTCCATTAGTAGCTAAAGCTGTTTTCAACATGTGAAACTTTTTTTTGTTTTGGAGAGGGATTGGGATATATGATGTATTAAGGGAGTAGGTGATTAACTATGGATAAATGTAAGGCTCATGAACCATTGTTCAGGACTCAGTGTTGACTACCTTAAAACCTTTGTGGGGTTGAACCATTACCAGTAGCTAAGCTAGCTAGCTAGACTTTGCTCAGTTTCTTGTTAACATTTCGTCTGTCACATAAAGATAAAGTTATTTATAACTTACTTTTTGTGGCTTTAAGCTTTTGTCTTAGTTTCTTTTTTACTACTGTAATAAGACACCATGACTAATACAACTTGGAAAAGAGTGTTTATTTGGGGCTATCGTTTCAGAGGGTAGAGTTCATGATCATGGCAGAGCTAAAGCATTGTAGCAAGAACAGCTGAGCGCTTACATCTTTACCTACAAGTAGGAGCCAGGGAGAGACAATGAGAATGGCTAGAGTCTTAAAACTTTAAAGTTGGCCCCCAGTGACATGTTTTCTCCAAGGCCACATCTCGTAATCTTTCCGAAAATGGTTCTACCAACTGGGGATCAAATATTAAAAACTATGAACCTGTGGGGCCATTCTCATTCAAACCAATATAGCTTGATATATTTGTTTTCCTCTGATTTTCGAACTATTTAGCTACCACCCCACCCTTTTTCTTACCCCATCACCCAAACCAGACACCTTGCATTATCAGCTTATCCTGCCATTTTAGGATTCTGAGTATAACTTTGAATTGTCTATTTCAAGCACAAAGGCTGTTTAACATCTGACCCATCCTGATATTAAAAAAAAGAGTGGTGTAGTTTTTAGAGCTTGAAAGAGGAAAATAAATAATTTGATATTTTGCTATATATTGTGGTTTTTAAACTACATGAGGTATTGGTTTCTTTTTTTTTTTTTTTGTGCCAGATAAATGCCAAAGATTTAAAAAAAATTTTTTTTTCTTTTAGGTTCAAATTAACATTTTGAAGTGGGTGTTTTGTTGTTTTTGTTTTGGTTTTGCTTGGTTGTTTGCCTTTGTGGGACCATGTTCAGTTAAAAACTATAGGTTTTCAGAAACAGACCTGGAGTTAGAAAGAATTAGAAATCAAGTAGTACATTGCTCTCATTTCTAAAAAGTGAATCATAATAGTCAATATCAGAAAGCTAGTTAGATGTTAACTTCTGACTATGATTTCAAATGGATGTGGAAAATAACACATTTTGAATCTTCCATTTTTGTATCACACACATATACATAAAACCAGTTTCCCCAGTTCACACAGTAAATTCATGCCTATTTCTAAAGAGTCTTGTAACTGCCCCCCTTTTTTTTTTAGTTCCCAAAGATCAGATAGTAAGGAAAGGTTTATACATTACATATTAGAGAATGTTTTCCTTCTTTTGTATTTAAAAGTATTATGTAACTTTAATAGTTATATTGAATCTCATCATCATTTTATACGCTGAGGTTTCAGGTAATACTTTTGTATGTGGTGGTTATAAAAAACCCTCTTATGTGTTGATGGCATCATTTTTTATCTTTGTCTCTGAGCCATCTAGAATTTATATTAATACAGGTATAAAGTGTCAAAAATTATTCCTTTCCAGTTGCTTTCTAGTCTAGTTGTTCTTGTACCCTTAGTTTAATTATTTCTCTGGAAAATGGGACCTTTCAGGTGAGAAGACACATTGCCTACCATGAAGTAATGGGTGAAGTGTTGATTGTTTTGGTAATGGTTATGATGTAGTTCTAGGTGGTGGCCATTTGGAAGAGGATTCTCTTGAAGATTATTGATTGCAATGTGTTCATAGCTTCTGGGGACATAGCTTAGGGAGTATAAAACACAGAAGATAAAGATTGAAGATTCTGGAAGAGGCCAGCATGAAAAGTTGAATGCTTTTTTTTTTTTTTTTTTTTTTTTTTTTTTTTTTTTTTAATGAATTAAGGACATTTAGATGTGAAATTACTTATTGTCAAGTACTTCAAGGGAAGTTAGATTTGTAATTTTACTTTTGCTTTGTCTCCATACAGGTCACCCTCGCAATTATGGATATTTGAAAGGCTCAGACAGTGTGGAGGGGGAGTTCCCCTCCTCACTCCCCCTTGGTGCTTGACTACAGGAATAATTTATAAACCGGGATTATTTTTTAAATGAAGAACTTGTATTTGATATGAACTTTCTAGAACTGTTTATAAATTTTTGATTTAAGTGCCAAAAGATTATACAAAGATATATAGTTTTATATAATTGTTGTGACTGTTTAAATTATAACACCCAAAGGGTCATTTCTTCTCGATAATTCTTCCTGAATAATATCCTTGTGTCCTAACTTTTCATTTAAAAAATTTACTTCAGTGACTGTTCTGAAGGAATAAGCAATATAAAAGCAGTTAGGATGGATTCTGCCACTCCTGACTGCACGGCAAAATGCAGATCCTTGAGGCATGCTCTGGATGTCCTTTCTGTGGTGACAAAGGGGAGTGAGAACCAGATCAAGAACTTCCTCTCCAGTCACTGTCACAATGCTGCAACTGTCAAGGATGCCTTTGGCAGGAACGCCCTCCACCTGGTTTCTTCCTGTGGGAAGAAAGGAGTATTAGATTGGCTTATTGAGAAAGGAGTAGATTTGCTGGTGAAAGACAAGGAGTCAGGCTGGACAGCACTGCACAGGAGCATTTTTTACGGACATATTGATTGTGTTTGGTCTCTGTTGAAGGTAAGTGCCATTAGTTTATTTAAAACTTTTTTATTTAGGTACGTGCTTTTACTTTTTTCTTTCCTTTTATTGAAAATAGATTTTTTTCCCCCTCACATTATATATCTTGATTATGGTTTCTCCTTGTCCTACCGCCTAGTTCCCTCCCTTTCCATCCAGATCCACCCCCTTTCCATCTTTCATTAGAAAACAAACAAGCCATGCCTTTATTCCTAGCACTTGGGAGGCAGAGGGACACAGATGTTTGTAAATTTGAGGCCAGGCTGGTGTACAATGTGTGTTGCAGGACAACCAGGACTATATAATGACATCTGCCTTGAAAAACAAAACAAAACAAAACAAAAACAGAGAGAGAGAGGGAGAACAAGAGAACACACAGGTTTCTCTGGGATAATAATAAAATCTATTAAAACAAAACAAAAACTAACACAGTGCAATTAGACAAAACAAACAGAAGGAAAAGAGCCCAAGAAAAGACACGAAAACCAGACCTACTTGTTTGTACACTCAGGAAACCTATAAATACACTAAACTGGAAGCCGTAATATATACATGAAGGAACTGTAGGGTAAAAAGAAAAATAAATAAACAAATAAATAAATAAATAAATGTAAAATTAAACAAACAAACAAAAGCCCAGATATCGCATTGTGAGGCAAGGGACCTCCAATGATGCTGTTTAATTCATTTTGTTTTGACCATCTACTGTTGAACATGTAGCCTGTCCTTAAGAGTAGTTTGTTTCCTTAGTGAGACTTCCTAGGAGAAAATGAAATTGTCATTTGTAGGTGGCTATCAATTGCGATAGTTTCTAGGTTAGAGATGGGGTATGTGAACACTTTATTCATCTCTCAGACCCAATCTGGTGCTGACCATGGAGGCCCTGTATATGCTGCCTCAGTCTCTGTGTTTTCATATGTGGTTAGGTCCTGTTGTGTTTAGAAGGCCTTGTTTCATTTGTGTCCCCCATCCCTTCTGGCTTTTACACTCTTTCTACCTCTTCTAAGAGGTTCCCTGAGTCCCAAGGAGAGGGATTTGATGGAGACATCTAGTTTAGGGCTGAGTGTTCTAAAGTCTCTCACCCTGCATGTTGTCTGGCTATGGGTCTCTCTGTATTTGTTCCCATTTGCTATAGGAGAGAGTGTCTCTCTGATAATGGTTGAACAAGGCACTTAAGTGGCTGGACTTTAGGCATGTGCTTTTCTTTATTTATTTTTTTTGTTAATTATAGTCTATTCACTTTCTATCCCAGCTGTAGCCCCTCCCTTGTCCCCTCCCATCCCACCTTCCCTTCCTCAACTCTTCCCATGCCTCTCCCCAAGTCCACTGATAGGGGAGGTCTTGCTCTCCTTCCCTCTTACCCTAGCCTATCAGGTCTTATCAGGACTGGCTGCAATTATCAGGACTGGCTACATTGTCTTCCTCTGTGGCTTGGTAAGGCTACTCCCCACTCAGGGAGAGGTGATCAAAGAGCAGGCCACTGAGTTCATGTCAGAGACAGTCCCTATTTCCTTACTAGAGAACCTACTTGGAGACTGAGCTGCCATGGGCTACATCTGTGCAGGGGTTCTAGGTTATCTCCATGCGTGGTCCTTGGTTGGAGTATCAGTCTCAAAAAAGACCTCTGTGACCAGATTTTTTTGGTTCTCTTGCTCTCCTTGTGGAGCCCTTGTCCCCTCCAGGTCTTTCATCTCCCCTTCTTTCATAAGTACTTAAAGTCCTAACTAGAGCAATAAGACAACTAAAGGAGATCAAGGGGATACAAATCAGAAAGGAAGAAGTCAAATATCACTGTTTTCAGATGATATGATAATATATATGAGTGATCCCAAAAATCAACCAGAGAACTCCTTCAGCTGATAAACACCTTCAGCAAAGTGGCTGGATACAAAATTAACTGAAAAAAATCAGTAGCCCTCCTATATATGAAAGACAAAAGTGCTGAGAAAGAAATTAGGGAAACTACACCCTTCAAAATAGCCACTAATAGCATAAAGTACCGTGGTGTTAATAACCAAACAAGTGAAAGACCTGTTAAAAAAAAAAAAAAAACTTCAAGTCTCTGAAGAAAGAAATTAAAGAAGATATCAGAAGATGGAAAGATCTCCCATGCTCATGGCATGTGCTTCTCCTAATCTGTTTTATGTTGTATTTTCTAAGAGAGGTTTGTATATGTTTGATACCCTTATAACTCATCTTTAGATTTAAAATCCCATATATCTTATTTATTTATACAGTATATAAAATTTCAAATATACATCAAAGCTTACAATATATAATGAACTATTGTGCAATTTTATGTTATGTGCACTATATGTTATTGGAAGAAAGAAAAAACCTTAAGCAGAATTTATTTCAACAAAGAATGATTTATGAATTGGGTATTACCTAAAACCAGAGAAGTTCAGTGTGGGTATGCAGTTGAGGGGCAGAATACTTGCCTAATATTGTCAAGGCTCAGGTTTTCACCTTCAGCATTCTGCTCATCCCAGAGAGCTGTTTTGGAAGCATGGGCAAAGTGGAGAACCTCATTAGAGGTTAATTAGTACCTGCGACTGGTCAGGTCTGCAGTCTGTTTCTCTCTGTTAGGCTTCTCCTTGCCTATCCTGAAACCTACTGTTAAAGTGACTTCATTGTAATGTAATTCCACTGAAAAAAATTAAATAAAAAGACTTGTAAATTACCATTGACTACTTTATAAGGGTACTGCTTGTTGAATATAAGTTAGAGGTATGAATCATGGTTTTGAATAATATGTCCACTTTTTTGTTTAACTAGATTAAAATGTTTATTTTAAAAATTTGATAATTAAAATCAGCTTAATTTATACAAAATTTCTCATTCAATAGATTCCATCTGGGTTTGTTATGTGAATAGCCAAATCATGAAGTACTTTGAAAAATACCCAGGGAGGGGCAGGAGAGATGGCTCAGAGGTTAAGAGTGCTGGCTGTTCTTCCAGAGGTCTTGAGTTCAAATCCCAGCAACCGCATGGTGGCTCATAGCTATCTCTAATGAGATCTGGTGCCCTCTTGTGGCCTGCAGGCATTCATGCAGGTAGAACATTGTATATGTAATAAATAAATAAATCTTAAAAACAAACTAAATACCTAGTGTCATTGTGTTAGTGAATACTGAGTCATGCGTTTTAAACACATAACTTTGCTTTTTCAAATTTTTGCAGGCCTAGGAAACACAAAAAAGGTCTTGCTTCTAAATCTTACCATTAGTATTTTCATCTATTTAAAAAAAAAAACTTATTTTCATATTTTTGTGCTATATGTGCATCAAAATAATTTCTAATGTATATTGATAGTACAATATCCTTTTTTTTTCACAGCTAAATTATGTAAGTGTCCTGCTTACCCAGTCATCTTGGATAAATTTCTAAACCTAGCACTATTGTTTTTAAGAAAATTTCAGTGGTTCCATTTTACCAATAAAGATGCAAGAGCCAAACACTGGTGTGAAATCTGCTAGCTCAGAGAGGCAGAGAAAGCATCCAACTGACCTTCTTCCCTAGCTGATTTCCCCAAAAGAAAAGGACACCTCCTTCCCCACACAGTCTCTAAAAACCCCCTCAAAGTTAATGTCCCTCCCTTCTACTTCCTGTGTGTCGCTTTGTTCATCCTCCTGACTTCCTCTCACTATGTTTTTTTCCTATGTTCACTTCTTGTTAACTGGTTGCTTGCTCTGCCTCTTGATCTGTGGTTGACTTTATTTAATCCTGTCTTGGATTAAACTTGTGTGCTAGGGCCAAGCTACACCATGACTAAAAACAGGCTTTTCCAGTAGATAACACAATTTCGGGGTTCACAATGTGATCAAATATCCTGTAATGTAGAACCTTGGTTCTATCTGTAGAAGGGACATTACTAGTCCTTCCTCACATCTGCCCGTACTTCTGTAAGGATCATCACTAATGCCTTCTCTCTCCATGTAGGGAAAGCTAAAGAGTTAAAGCTTCATCTGGCTCCAGTCTTAACCCTTCTTCACCTCTGAATCCTTGCCTGGACTATTGGACTACTACTGGACTACTGCTAATTCTGTTGAGTTTTTGAAGGTTCTTTGATTTTCTTCTATCTGAGAGGTTACTAGTCATGTGTCTCCATTAAGTACTTCAGTTTGAAACTTTTGTGATGTGCCCTGGATTATGGACTTTGCCTGCTTTAGATTTTCATGGTGGTGTGGGTGTTCATTGGCTAAGAAAAGCTAGGAAATTGTGCTTTGGCCACCTTGCCCTTAGCTTGACTGTCTTAATCAGAGTCTTATTGGCCACTGATAGATAACAAACAAAGAGTGAAGTTTACTGATACACCTTTTCTACCAAATAAATCTTTGAAAATTGTTCAGAATTCTGTTGTAAGATACCTCCTTAGTATGTTCTTTCCTTTGGCCTTGCAATTCTCTTTTCAGTGGAAGGGATGCAGAACTAGTTTTTCATTGAGGAGCTTCATGTCAGCTCCCTGAGGTACACCACAGTTCTTCAGCTGTGTCTCACTGGCAACAAGACACTGTAATCATGAATGCAGGTTCAGTGAATTTGCATCTAACGAAACTTCTGAGATACAGACTTTTTATGTCAATTGCCAAAATGAATTGATAAGTAAATACACACCTATACTGTCCACACTGTCAGTCCTTGATTGCCAAATACAGGAGACCTTGGCAGAAACTTGTTGCCTACATAAAGCTACAATAGAAATAGCAATTTTAAGTAACGTTGCTTTGACAGCTTTACTCCATGATGAGATGGAATGTCAAAGACTTACAGGATTCTGCTGCATCTGTTGCAGAGTACCTTAAATTTGTAGTTTCATTTGTAGTATGAGGACTTCACACATGGTAGGCAAGAACTCTATGGTTGAACTATAGTCTTTTTTTTAAATTTGAGACCAGATCTTTCCCAAGCACAATTCAAACTTGTAATCCTACAGCCTAGCTAGGATTGTAGTCAAGAATCACTACACCTTATGCTGCTGGTTACTCACTGGTCTGGGGGAATTTCTTCCTATTGTTATAAAGACAGTAGAATCCCAAAATTTTATGGGTTGAATGACTCAGTAACTGCAAAGTATTTAGAACAAATATCTTTTGTATGGTACATGCCATAGAGTGATTGATGCATTACAGACATTGCAGTGAACATGTCTGGGTTCTTTTTTTGATTAAATTTTTTTGATTAAATTTTTATGCTAGTATGGGGAGATAGGCAAAAATCAAATATAAGTAACAAAGTGCTTTTAACGGACTGTAGTGTTAAGGTTTTGCACATAAAAGAGACCAACGATGCTAAGAAAAGCAAAAAGATCTTAAGAGGATGTCAGACAGCCACAGAAGAGACAGCCAGGACATCCAATTAACCGTAGACCTATAGACAAAAACCACTTTTCAAGCTAATATAGAATTAACTATAAACCTTTAACATTGTTTAACAATTATAATAATTGATCTGAAATTTTATCTTCCTCTAAACACTAGGAATGAAATGTTTTACCTGACACTGTTTTAATACTTTTTAATCAAAATGAAAACAGAATTTGTCTCAGCATCCTTGAGAGTGAATCTTATCAGGGCCCCTTTAACTTCATTGGCGTCTGGTTGTTTTTAGCTCTGAAAACACACAAACTTTTGAAAGTAACAGTATAGGGACATTTTTGTATTAACACATGTATGAAATGTACAGTGTGCACAAATCAGCTAATGATGATTTTCTGCTGTATGTCTGAGCAGGTGAAAGGCATCTGTAAGTTAGTTTTGACTTCATAATTGAACTTTTATACGAAACTCCTGAGCTGTTCCCACAGAGTGATCAGCATTTGAGTCACCTGCTTTGCTGTCCTTCTGGGTCTCTTCCATGCTGGCAGCCAAGATTTTCAGGTCTCTTGTGGTTAAATCTGATCCTTATTAAACTTTAAAGGAGTCCACAGCTTTTCATTTCCTATGGAAAAAAGGCATAGCCTCTTCTCCAATGCACCGTATTTTCATTCTGAGATTAACATATCCTTAAAGTATACACTTTGATTTTTATCAGTACTTTAAAAATCCAGTGTTTTTCAGTAGCACTTGTGTTACCTGTCTTACTGACATTTAAAAAAAAATTGAAGTTAATACAATGTTATGTAATCTATTTCTGGGAGATCTCATATTCTCTTTCTATTTTCTGAGCATCTCCTTTAAAGTATGGTTTGATCTTTCCACAATTGCTTGACCTATAGGACTGTAAGGACTGTACCGTGGTTTATGTTATGCTATAAAAAATAAATAAATAAAAGATTTATTTTCCTGGATGCATAAGCCAGAGTATTATCAGTTTTAATTTGTAAAGGTATCCCCATGAGAGTCATCACTTCTAATAAATATGTAATTACAGAATCACCCTTTTCAGAACTCAAGGCAGAAGCCCTTTGGAATCCTGAATAGGTATTAGTTGAAACACATCCATCTGTCAAACTTCATTTCTTTGGGTACTTTTAAGGATACCTCCTACATACATTTTTTAAAAATAACATTTAATTTCTGCCCCCTTCTGAGTCCACTGATAGGGGAGGTCCTCCTCTCCTTCCATCTGACCCTAGCTTACCAGGTATCTTCAGGACTGCCAGCAATGTCTTTATCTGTGGCCTAGTAAGGCTGCTCCTCCCTCGGTGGGGGGGGGGGTAGGGGGGAATTCAATGAGCCAGTCATTGAGTTCATGTCAGAAATAATTCTTGTCCCCCTTACTAGGGAACCCATGTGGATACTGAGCTACCATGGGCTATGTCTGAGCAGGGGTTATAGGTTATATCCATGCATGGTCCTTGGTTGGAAAAACAGTCTCATAGAAGGCCCCTGTGCCCTGGTATATTTGGACTTTGTGGGGCTTCTGTCTGCTCTAGGTCATACTAACTCCCCCTTCTTTCATATGATTCCCTGTACTCTGCTGAAGGTTTGGTTATGAGTCTCAGCATCTGCTTTGATATACTGCTAGGTAGAGTCTTTCAGGTGCCCTCTGTGGGAAGAGATGAGGGAGGGAGGGGAGGATTGGGAGGGAAAGAAGGAGGGGGCTACAGCTGGGATACAAGTGAATGACCTGTGATTTAAAAAAAAAAATTGAAAAATAATTTATTTGGCTTGTCTCCAGGTTATAGAAACATTGTTCTTTTTTTAAATTTAAATTTTATTAATTACAATTTATTCACTTTGAACCCCCACGCCCCGTAGCTCTCTCCCTTCTCCCCTCCCAATCCCATCCTCCCTTTCCCTTCTCCTCCATGGCCCTCCTCCCGTCCACTGATAGGGGAGGTCTTCCTCCCCTTTTTTCTGATCCTAGTCTATCAGGTCTGGCTGCATTGTTTTCTGTGGCTTGGTAAGGCTCCCCTTCAGGGGGAGGTGATCAAAGAGCAGGCCAATCAGTTATGTCTGAGACAGTCCTGTTCCCATTATTATGTAACCCACTTGGACACTGAACTGCCATGGGCTACATCTGTGCAGGGGTTCTAGGTTATCTCGATGAATGGTCCTTGGTTGGAGTATCAGTCTCAGAAAACCTTGTGCCCAGATTTTTTGGTTCTGTTGCTCTCCTTGTGGAGCTCCTGTCCTCTCCAGGTATTACTATTTCCCACTTCTTTCATAAGATTCCCTGCACTCTACCCAAAGGTTGGCCATAAGTCTTAGCATCTGCTTTGATACCCTGCAGGGCAGAGCCTTTCAGAGGCCCTCTGTGGCAGGCTCCTGTCCTGTTTCCTGTTTTTTCCTTTGGATGTCCATGTTCTTTGCTTTTCTAAATGGGGATTGAGCATTTTAGCCAGAGTCTTCCTTGATTAGTTTCTTTAGGTGTACAGGTTGTAGTAGGTTTATCCTATATTATATGTCTAATAACCACTTATGAGTGAATATATACCATGTGTGTCTCTCTGCTTCTGGGATACATTTTTCTTTAAGCTTCTATTATTTACATGATGTGCTTTATGAAAAATTGAAGCTTCTAATATATTTCTTATTAATAATAGATCTATCTCATTTCCTAGTGCCAATGGTCCTGGCAAACCTGTATGAGACTAAATAGGGGTTATATATAATGGATGACTTGTGTTTCGAATTACCTGTTGTAGTTGTATAAATAACAAGGTTAATTCTGAATCATCTGGAATAAGTTCACAGTTTGGTTTCTATATGTAAAACAACTCTGCATATTGGGAGTCAGTAAGTATATTAAGATATTCTGCAAAATCTAATAGAACCGTGAGAATAGCACATAGTTCCGATTTTTAAACTGAAGCATGTGGGCTTTGAATTACATTACTTATATTTTCTGACTTATAACCTGGCATTCCTAAATAATTGGCATCTCTATAAAGGGTAGGAGCTTTAGAAATTGGTGTTCCTCTTAGTATAAAAGGAAGAACTCAACTAGTTCTGTTTATAAACTGAAGTAGCTTGCTTTTGGGGTCATTGTTGCTAATTTCTCCCCCCAAATTACTTCAAGCTCTTTACCAGTCTTCACTGATTACCCATAATGAGGTAATTTTCAGCATTAGTATAAGGCACTACAATTTCTGCTGGGTCTGATCCCGATAGTTGACAAAGTCTTATTATTCCTTTCACAGTTAAATCAGAAACCTTTTGTATATCATTTTAAAATGTTTAACTCTGTTTATGTGCTGAAAATATCCATTCTAATATATTACCTTCCCTCTGCATAAGAATTCCTGTGGGAGTATGAATAGAAGGCAAAATAACTAAAATACAATCAAACTTGAGATCCAAGGAATCCACATGTACATCATGTGATCTCTTCTCTATCAGAGCCAATTCTCTATCAACTTCAGCTGATACATATATATGTATACATGTGTATATATACATGCATATATATGTATATATATAATTATATGTGTTTATATATAAAATTATTTAAGTTCAAATTACCTTGTAAGGTTTGAAGTCAATTACTTCTTGAGTGGTTAATCCAGTGGTGGGCTGTCAATTAATATCTACCAGTAATTTTTTGAAAATCATTAAGAGTTTGTAACTGATTTCTTCTGATAGGTACTTTCTGTGGTTGAATTTTCTGTAGACCTATCTTATATCCTAGATAGTTGATAGAATATCCTCTTTGCATTTTTTTCAGAAGCAATTTGCAATCCCCAACAAGGCAAAATTCTTTTTCTAAAGTATCTGTATCTGAATCAGCCATCAAGATATCATCCATATAATAATAAATTATAGCTTGTGCAAACTGTTTATGAGTTATTTCTAATGACTGTTGTACAAATATTGACAACAAGGTGGGGCTGTTTAACATTTCTTGTGGCAAAACTTTTCATTGATATCTTTTTGTAGGCTGTTTATTGTTAAATGTGGACATAGTGAAAGCAAATTTCTCGTTAGCCTGTTCCTGCAGGGGTATTGGGAAAAAAGCATCTTTTAAATAAATCACTATAATAGGCCATGCCTTAAGCAACAAAGAATTTAAAGAGACTCCTGGTTGTAAGGAATCTATTGGCCGAATTACCTTCTTAATAGCTCTTAGATCAGTTAACATCCTTCATTTTCCCGATTTCTTTTTAATGACAAAGAATTCCAAGAGCTGGTGGACTCTTCTATATGTTGAGCCTCCAGCTGCCCTTGGACCAGCTGCTTTAGAGCTTGTAACTTTTTCTTAGTTAAGGGCCATTGCTCTACCCAGACAGGCTTGTTAACCACTTTAAAGCAGTGTCCCTTCTTTTAAATTTGCAGAGCTAACACCTGCTGTTTCCTGCCTGTGGAAAACCTGGATGGTCTGTAATTGTTTTTGATAACACTTTTTATTACCTTCATCAGGCACATCTCCCATTTGACAGCTTGTCCCTGAAGTTGAAGTAATGCTAATCAGTGTTTCCCAGTGTTGTAATAGATCTCTTCCCCATAAATTCATGGCTATATCTGCCACATATGGCCTTAATCTTCCTGTCTGATTTTATGGTCCTGTACATTTAATCCATTTTAGACTTTGTTTTACGTGCGACAATGTCCAAATCCTTTCGAAGTGGCCAAGTTGGATTGCAAGAATCTTGTGAAATTACTATTACATCTACCTTCATATCCTTTAGACCTTCAATGTCATTTCCATTTCTAACTGCAATTTAACTTTGGTCTCTGATCATTTATACATTTATAGCAGTTTGCCAAAATACTTGTTTCCTGGTACCTTTAAAATCTCATGTTCTCTCCATTGGATTAGTTAAGCTTACAGTAGCATTATCTGTCAGGCACTAATTTCTTTAGTTGCTTCTAGAACATTCTCTCTTTGGCTCATGTTCCTTGTTTTTGTTTTTGGTTTTTTTTTTGAGGGGGCAAGTGAAGCCACCTCTGCAGTTTCCCAATAGTAAGGAATTGCCTCACATATTTCTGGATGAACTACATTCATAAGTCCTGTATCTGTCCTTTCTACATCTTTTATCTCAGAAAGCTTTCTCCCTGGATTATCATGAGGGAAAATGTTATTTTAAGGAATTATTTGTCTACAGTCCTTTAGGAAATAACCTTTTCTTCCACAGGCAAAGCATTGGTCATTTTGAGCTCTCTTACCTTTGGCAATTGTCTGTCCAGTCATAGTGGTATTGTAAGCAATGGATCCAGTATCTGTGATAGTTTTAATCCACCTATAATTAGGCATAGATTTGGCCTTGAAAGGGCTAATAGCCTTCTTGCATTTAGCGTTAGCATTCTCAAAAGCTAATGACTCAATTAGTGCCTCTCTTATATCTAGATCTGATATTGTTCTACTTACTGCTGAAGTTAATTTGTGTAAAAATCAGTAAAAGATTCATCTGAGCCCTGGGTTATCTTGGTACATGATTTAGATCATCTTCTCTGTTGTGCAGTCTTGTTCCAAGCATTTAAAGCTACTGTTAGGACATTGCTCTAAGGTCACATCATCAAACAGAATCGGCATTTGTAACTCAGCATAGTCACCTTCACCTGGCAACTGATCCTTGACAATATTAATAGCACTAGTCCTAGTATGTTGCTCCATAGCTGAAGCTGAGGGCTAGCTTCCAACAGGGCTGTCATTAAATGTTTCCAGTCTTTGGAATTATATGATTTTACAAGGCCCAGTTATTTAGTACTTATTTCATATAGTTATTTAGTACTTATTTCATATAGGATGAATGCGTTCCATATGCTACCATCTTCTCTTTAAATCACCTTAGATCTAGCATCTCTTTGTGTTTTCATCCAAATTCACTGTAACCTCGTGGGTTTCTTTTGTCTGGGGGTAACTGTCTTGTAGAAGCTGGGGAAGCTAGGGTTTCTAACAGGTTTGGGCTGCCATCCTGCAATCTTCTCATAAGGTGGGAATGTAGGTTTTAGATTGAATTCCTCTGACCTAGCTTGAGAAAATTCTTGTTTCTGATTTAAAGGATCTTTTAATTTTCTTCCACCCTTTGCCACTCAGCATTCTGTTATGGCCAAGTCTCACAGACCCCAAAGAGCTGATTCTGATGCAAACACAACAGGGTCTTTATTACAAGCTCGAGCTTAGCCCACACTGGCACTGATGCAGCAGTTCTTGAGTGGAGAGCCCAGCGTTCAGGGAGAGAGAGGTATTTATCAAGATGACAGGAATTCTAGGTATTCCAGCTTGGCAGTTCTGTGATTGATTGACATTTAGCCAATATTGGATGTCTGGAGGGCCATAGTTTTACTCAACCTATTGTAAAGAACACCTGGGTAAACTCCAGGTATTCACTGATTAGCTGTCGCTAGAGGTAATGGTTAAATATTACCTGAGGTGAATGATTGAATCACATTTTTTGTGGGTTATCTTTAGGCTATTTCTTCAGCAGGAGATTTAATGGTCTTGTTCCTGGAATTGGTGACCTATGGCCTCGTTCCTGGGACTGATGACTTTGGGGATGGGGAGGAGGCTCAGGCCTTTTCCTCTCAATTCCAACTCTCAGTCCTCTATTTAAGTTTATTTTATTCTGTCTTTCTTAAGAGAGGCACAGAAAACTGTGATCATTATTGAACATACTGTAATTAGCTCCATGATAATAACTGAAACAAAACCATTTGGGGTCCAGGTGTCCTCTGCTATAGTGTTTTTCATTTTTTAATATGTAAATATATTTTTTAAAATTTTGCTGATTCTCTCCTTTCTTTGGAGACTTCACTTTATTATATTCAAACTTAGTATTTTTTTTTTCAAGGACTATTTATACTCAGTTTCTTTCCTTTTTTTTTAAGCATCTATGTACATTTACAAAACATTTCTCCTATATCTCTTTTACCACTTCTAAACATATTTATTTGGGTACTTAAGCATCTCTAAACTCTGTCCTTTGTGGACTGCTTACTCGGAGCATACACTATTTTCTCTGAGGTTGGGGGTTTCAGATTCTCTGACTCTGGCCACTGTCTTTTCTCCATACTGATGTAGCTAGGGTCATCTTGTGCCTGGATCTCGTGCCTAATGTGGATATTGAGCCTCACATTGGTGCAACAGATATAGTTGGATTTTTTCGGGGGAGGCACTTGAAGGTTAATAAAGACATGGATCCATTTGTGACATATAAGGCTGTTAGCCTTTTTAGCTGGAGCAATCCCTCAGCTAGTCTTCTAAACTTAAATCTGACTTTCCTGTCATTGTGTTTCCACCGCATCGCTCTCTCCTCCTCCCTGCTTCATTCCCATCTCAGCTTCTGTCTCCTGCCTCTGTCCTTCTGCCTGGTCATCCTGCCTTAGTTCCAGCTGCCAGCTCTTTCTTCTGCAAAAAGCCATACTCCTTACTTATCCAGTCTGAACCCATCAGCCGCACAACTCCCAGTCCATCTCTTTGTGTTTCCTTTGTCATTGAGGGATGACGACCTTCCCCACAGCAGCTTGCTTTTTAACAGGACAGACAGAGAATGATCTTCTGGGCAGGTGAGGAAAGGACAGGCATTTACATATAGGAAGCAAGTAATAGGTTATAGAAATGACAATTCCAAATATCTTGCCAACACTTGGCTCTGCCTGCACAGCAGTTAACAATTGGAAATACAGAGGCACACCTACAGAGCCATTTGATATATATGTAGGCCATATATAGCCTACATATATGGTGTAGGCCATCCCAACAACATATACTATGCTCAACATATATACCTTTAGCATTCAAGATAAATACATTAGGAAGTATGGAAGTCCATTAGGGTGACCTAGAGAATAACAGTTCAGATTCTTCCGTCCTGTTGAGGGGCAGCTTGGGATGATGCAGACATATGTGGTAAGGAAGGTCTAGTAGGAATACATACAAGAGACACTTGAGGAATCTGAGTTACTAAATTCTCACTTGTTGTGTTTATGGTTTGGAATAGTATGCCCCTCAGTCTGCCTTTCTTTTTCTTGTAAGACCAGGGCAGGTGAGGTGAAAGAACGGGCACTGATGATCACATTATAGGAGACAAAAGATAAACCCTGACCACTGCTGCCGTTGTTATGAAATCTTTGAAACCCTTACATTTATAGACATGAAATCTGACTGTAAAAAGTTAGTGTGTCTGTAAATGCGCTTTACTACACGCATAGAGATCAGATCTATTTTTTCTGGTTTATTTGAAGTTACAGTAACAAAATACTTGAGGTAAGTTACCTTATGATGAAGAAACTTTATCTTTGTGTTTTTGGAGATTTCAAACCATCACTCCTGGGTCCCATTACTCTGGCTCTGTGATAGTACAGTGCATCAGCCACACAACTCCCAGGGGCCCTACTTGTCAAATGTTCTCCTGCCTTCCAGTAGTGCCACATGTGGTATTTCATAGTGGAGAAATATCCACCTTGAAAAACTATCATACCTATCTCACTCTGCTTTCAGGGTTAGAAAAATGGCTCAGCAGTAAAGAGTATTTGCTGCTCCTTCGTGGGAGAGTTCCATTTCACAGCATTCACATTGGTGGCTCACAAGTATTTGTAATTCCAACCATAGGAGATCAGATGCCCACTTCTGATGTCAGTGGGAACCTGTACACACGCCCACTTCTGATGTCAGTGGGAACCTGTACACACACACACACACACACACACACACACACACACACACACACACACCACATTTAAAAAATGTTATTTTTTTTTTGATCTACCAATAATTAATTAAGCATTTGATATTTTTTGGTTCTTTTGTATATCAGAGAAAAATGTTTGTAGATATGAGAGATGATTGTTAGATGGTTATTTTTTTATGTTTTCAGTGTGTTAATGTGGTTGATCATTTGATTTTGATATTGAAGAATAGAAATTACTGATTTGGAGTAAATGATACGTATTTTTTTTTTTCCCTTAGCATGGTGTTAGCTTGCATATGCAAGACAGAGAAGGGTTGTCACCTTTGGATCTCCTCATGAAGGACAGGCCAACTCACGTTGTGTTTAAGAATACTGGTAAGAGCAGCTCACAGTCACTCAGTCCTGTGGGGTGCAGCTTTGTGTCCTTATTGAAATATTGAGGATTTGTTCGTTTGATTATATACGAAGAACTTTTACTTTCCTGGCTCTTGGTTATTTTTATTTTTGTATTCACAACAGTTGTCTTTTTAAATATGTATGTCTGTAAGAGTTAAAGCACAACCCGAAGGGTTGGCAGTTTATGATTTTTAACTTATTTTAAAGTCATAATGTGCATCTAGGAATTTACATCAGTGTCTGAAGTAACTGAAAAAAAAGAATAGAAATTACTATTTTACCCACACATCTTAAAACTTAAAAAAAAATTACTTAGTGTCTTTGTGTGAGTGTGCACCCGCACTTTTCTGTGAATGTGGGTGTGCTCATGTGACACATGCAGAGGTCAGAGGGGGCCCTGGGGTTGGCTCTGGCCTGCAGCTGGTCTGAGGTCACACCTCTTATTTTTCTGTGGCATCTGCCAGAAGTTCTGTGAGCTTCTGGGATTCTCTTGGCTTTGCCTGCTATCGCCTTGTGGGAGTGCGGGATTGATTGCAGGTACTCACTCCATACCTAGCTTTTACATGGATTTTGGGGACTTGAACTTAGGTCCTCAGAGTTGTATGGCAAGCAGTTTTGCCCACTGAACTATCTCCCTAGTCCTACTTGCACATATAATGTCACTTCTTCGAGTCTCTTTGCCTTTTGGTTTTGGAAATATGAACTTAAGGAAAGGAGAAGAGAATGAAATGGGGTATTACATAGTTTATATCTAAGCTAAGTGAGAACACAGTCATCATCTCCCTGCACATACATTCACACGGCATTGTACATGACAATCAAAATTTCATTCTAGCATATTTTCAGTTTTTCAGAATAAACATGAAGACATCACAGACTTCTCTCTGATTAAATTTTATAACAGTTTAAAGGCTCTTACCCTAGTCAGCATGATTTTGTGTATCAAGAGTGAACTGTGAAGGTTAATGTTAGACTTGTATATGTTAGTTCACAGTTGTCATGCCAGAACTTGTGAGGTGGTGTCCAGAAGGTCAAGGCCATGCTGTTAGTTACGTAGTGAATTCAGAGGCCATCTTGCATTCTGGAAATCCTATCTCAGTCCCTGCATGTAGTAACAGTGATACTATGCTCGCTTTTATAAATGCAGATATAATTATAAATCTTATACTTGGGTTTTCTTGTAAACAAGGTAGATGCGGCAGGTGGTGGTTCGCTGAGCTGGAGCTGACATGTTAGCTCTCAGTGAGGACCAAATACTGTGATTGCTCACATCAGATGCTGGCTTTCACTATGATTTAGACTTCCTGAGGTTTAGAATTTCCTAGAGTTATATATTGTGTTAATAGATTTATATTTATACAACGCTGCAATCTTTCTAAAGATGGGAGCTACTGATGATTATTGTATATCTATAATTAGGCTAAATTGTCATTTGCTTAAACTATAACACTCTAAAATCTTAATTTTTGTTTCAGATCCCACTGAAGTCTATACTTGGGGAGATAATACAAACTTCACTCTGGGTCATGGAAGCCAGAATAGCAAACATCACCCGGAGCTGCTGGATCTCTTCTCCAGGAGCGGGATTTACGTCAAGCAGGTGTTTTGAAAGATCATCTATGTACTTGAGAGATAAGAAAAAAAACTTTGTATTTCATAGTTTATATTTTGCACATTTTGACTCATTTGAAGATCTAGTAACATAATAATGATAAAACCCATTAGGAATTTCCTTCCTTCCTTCCTTCCTTCCTTCCTTCCTTCCTTCCTTCCTTCCTTCCTTCCTTC
>NW_026586662.1:2578062-2625404 GCF_907164565.1 Psammomys obesus
TTTTTTTTTTTTTTTGATTGTATGATCCAGAATTAACCTTGCATGAGAATGTACTTTGAATTGTAAGTCGTGAAGCTTTGCTGTGTGCTCTTCGTCCTTCTGTTGAATGATGTGTTCTGCTTGCACAGACTGTGCCACTGTGGGGTCCTCCTCCTCTCTAGCATTCTGTGTGTGTGTGTGTGTGTGCTGACTGCCATTATTGTTACTCCTTTGCAGCTTTGTTTTCATTTTTCTATGGCAGTCAGTCTTTTCTTTACATTTAGCAAGTCTGAAGTCTTGGTTTTGCCACTCCCATTGTACCCGTTTTGATGCTAAGATATTTATGTTTTAAACCTCACATCACATTGTTTGAGTTCATTTTTATCTTATGAGCTATGTTAATATTTCTGTTTTTATAAAAAACACCCGGGATTTATTGAAAGGAGGAAAAACTTTAATTTGGATCAAGGTTGTGGAGTTTATGTTTAATTCGCCTTGCTTTGGGTCTGGTGAGATAGCCTGTTAGAGACTGTGGTGGAAGACACTGCCTAACAGCAGCCAAGAAGCAGTGAGTGGACTTTTCAGAGAGTTTTAATAATATAATTCTGATTTTCCTTAGGTGGTGCTTTGCAAATTTCATTCAGTGTTTCTGTCCCAGAAAGGGCAAGTTTACACTTGTGGGCATGGTCGTGGAGGACGCTTAGGCCATGGAGATGAACAGACATGCTTGGTAATTGAGTCATTACATAGTAGATGTCAGTAAACCCATGATGAATTAGAAACATCGGTTAATTTTTTGTCATTATTGTAAGGCCAAAATAATGTGCAAAACTAGTAAAAGCTTTAAGAAATCTGTTCCCTAGTATATAGCATACAAATTAAAAACTTAGCTACAAAATGAAAGTATCTGAAATATTTTACCTACAGTAAATATTGAGTCAGGAAATATATGTATTTATATGTACATATGTATCATATATAGACATACACATTTATCTGTGTATATGTGTATATAAATTATAGAGTTGAAATTAAAGGTCAGATTAATTATCATAAGTTTTTTTATTTCCTTAAGCTATTTTATTAAAATGTGTGTAAGCAATATTTTCTTTGTATAGTAAGAATGCTAGTTTTTATTTCACTGAAACTTAGTGGTAATTGGAAGAAACTATTACATACCAGGAAAAGGCTGATTTGTCTTTATTTTTCTTTTTTGAAAGAAGACATGTAGAGAGTTTATTATCTATTAAAGGGAAATGCTACATTGTTGATAGCTTCCACTGCTTGAAGATTTGGTATATTGCTTTTATTTTAGTGAGCCTCACAGTGTTCCTGGGAGCTATAAGTACTTCTGTCTGTATTTTGTGCATTACAGTAACACTAAGAAAGCAGTCATTTATTGACGCTTAGCTCTCAGATAAGGAAAATGAGGAATAGAAAAGTAAAAATTTGATTGAGCTCAAATAGCTGGTAAGCAGCTGAGGTGAGCTTTGAGTCTAGGGTGGGCACCTCCTTGAAGGGAGGCTGTATGTTTTCTTTCCTCCCTAAAATATCCAGTAGTGAAGGGGTTCTTTTTCTTTTATTCATGCCAACTAAATTTGCATTTAAGATACAGTAAGGGTTTAAAAATCACTTGAGATCCAACAGGATTGCTAAACAAGTACTTCTAGGACTGACATTATGAAATTGATCACTTAGATTCACAGATAGATGTCTCAGAAGTTTTACTCTGACCTTCACACATATGCCATGTGATACATACACACACACACACACACACACACACACACACACACACACACACACAGAGTAATAAACAGTTTTTTAAAATGTTGTAAAGCTTTCTTGAATTATTTTGAAGTTCCCTATTGGTCTCAAGTCTATTTCGCTCAATTTCATCAGCTTACCTGCTCTTTGATAAAGTGCATGCTTAACCTCTAGAAGGTACAGTCTTCCATACCATTTGGGCATAGTGTCGAAGATTGTGTGCATTTTTTATGAATGGTCACTGCAGACTAATGGGTCCTAAGCAAGGCAGCTTTGTTCCCTAGGTCCCCAGGCTTGTGGAAGGACTGGCTGGCCACAACTGTTCCCAAGTCGCAGCTGCTAAGGATCACACTGTTGTATTAGCTGAAGATGGGTGTGTTTATACGTTTGGTCTCAACGTGTCTCACCAGTTAGGAGTTATTCCTCCACCTTCTAGTTGTAGTGTACCCAGACAGGTAAGCCTCTGTTAAAAACAGTGAGGTATTTATTTGCTATAAATTTATATGAATAAAGGATGTAACTTACTGATGGAGTAACTATTTACTTAGTTAACTTTGTCTTCAATGATACATACTTTTCCCATGTGACCCCTGTGGTTTGGGTCCTGGAACCCTGGCTACAGCAGTGAGAGAATGAAGAAAGGACAGACAGAGATGTACAGGAAAGCTTGGATCAAAAGGTGGTGTGCTTATTCTGGTGGAGGGCACCTTCCACCACCAGTATCCTGGAGCCTCAGCACAGGGCAGGGGTGAGCTGGCCTTGGTAGGAGGTCTCTGAAGGTTACAGTCTCAGGCTGTAAGCATCCAGGAGAAGGAAGAAACTCCAATTTCTAGTCTTTGCACACTGCTCAGTTGTTAATAAATAGTTCTACTCAAGCTTCTGAGGAAAACTTTGCCCTTCTACTTGAGCCTCACTTAGGTAAGGCTTTGCCACTCCCTTGGGAATGAGGAATTAGAGCCCTCTCCATAGCTGTGCCTGTGTCAGCAATACACATTAACTCAGGACCTCATTCATGAGGGCTTTCTATATTTTTCATTTTCCATGAGAAAATTATGTACAGTTAGCATTCATCTGAAGTTAGAAATAAAAGCACAGAGGAGGTTGTGCCCTTGGGCGATTACCTATTAAATTACCAAACATTTCACTTGAAAGAGCTAAAAAAAAAAAAAAAAAAAAAAAAACCTACTTGTATATGTGTGTGTGTCTATGTGTGTATGTGACCTGAAGGCAGGTACTTTTGAGTGTCAGAAGAATCCTCTAGAGCTGTAGTTACAGGTGGTTGTTGTGAGCAATGTGGCGTCCGACATGGTGCTAATAACTGAACTCAGGGTCTCTGCAACAGCAAAATGAGTTCTTAACCATTGGGCCATCTCACCTGTCTGTAGATTTAACTTTAAAGTGTTTAGAAGCAGAGATGAACCTGGTTTGATTTTTTTCTTTTCATTTTTGTTCTTCCTTTTTTTTTGGGTGCTAGGCATTGAAGTCAAGATTCTTACAAGTGAGACAAGATTTTTTTACTACTTAAATTTACTCTCAGCTCCAGATTTTTTAGTTTGAAACTTAAACGATTTTTTTTATTAAAAAGAAATCTGTCAGTGTACTGCACAAGGGCACTAAGAAAAAAGCCTTTGCTTACTTAAGTAGAGACATTTAAGTCTCTTGAGTAGAGACATTTGTGTCTCTACAAATGTCACACCTGCTGGCATTAGGGTATATGGTTCAAAGTCCACCTTTCTCCCACTCTTATCAGCACATGACCACTATCAGAAGGTACCTGATCCACAAACATGGAAACCTTGCACAAGGAATAGTCAGAGTACTCTAATGTTGTTAGACTCATCACCCATGACACATAGTTTCAGCACATAACACTTTACATCTTATATGTTAAATTCCCTTTTGGTTTAATGCTCTTTTCCTAAAAGTATTATTGAATTGACATTTTTATTTACTATGTAAGTCTTCCTCTTTTCTCTTCTGGATTGCTAATGAGTGAGTAGTAGTACTCCATGCTATTTGGGTGTAGTCTCTAGTTGAAAACTTTCAAAATGATCTGTGATTTCTAAGTTACTATCCATTCGTGGGTATTTAGGTTTGTAGAGTTATGACCACCTTGATAAAAAGCTTTGATTTCCTAGGGGTTACATGACAGTATTTGAAGACAGTCTTAGCAGGGGTGGATGTCTGAGCCAGTGACATCTAGCTAGTGGGTGGAGTCCAAGTATGTGTAACACATTCCATCATGGAAGAAAATTAAAATGTCAAGCATGCTACCCTTGTGAGACCCTGGATATGACAGATTTAAAAATCACCCTGTATTGTTTTTAAGAATGGTTGTTTTTATTGTTTTTATGTTGCTTATTAATTATTGTCAAAATTTTAATGATTTGGGTTTTGTGCAGTGCTAGTTTGGTTTGTGAACACTGATGATTGCAAGTGGCTGCATCAGTGTTTTCTGGGGATTTGGTCGTGGCAGGAGTGGTGACTTGTGTTAGCTGTTGAGAAGGCAGTAGCCGTGAGGAGCGTGTTTCTTCCCTGGAAGTACTGTTATCTTAGAGAAGATTGCATTAGATTTTAGATATGTAGTTGACTGCAGTCTTACGTGTCATTTTGCACAGATACAGGCAAAACACCTGAAAGGAAGGCCCATCGTTGGAGTAGCAGCGGGCAGGTTTCACACAGTGCTGTGGACCCGAGAGGCCGTTTACACACTGGGACTGAATGGTGGACAACTTGGTAAGGAATATTTCATGGCAATATCTAAAAACCACAGTATGAACTCAGACTGGGTATCTTATGCTTTGCTTATCTGTGTACATTTTTAGGCCACTTACTGGATCCCAATGGAGAAAAGTATGTCACTACTCCTCGCCAAGTCTCTGCCCTTCATCATAAGGATATCGCTGTGTCTTTGGTGGCTGCAAGTGATGGCGCCACAGTCTGTGTCACCACAAGAGGAGATATTTACTTACTTGCAGACTATCAGTGCAAGAAGATGGCAACTAAGTATGTACATTTCTGGAAAACCTGTCATTGTAAGCTCTAAGAACTCAGTTCTCCGGCCACTCACTGAGTGCTGCCTGCCTGCTGTGCTCCGTGAGAAGACAGAGAGGAAGGGACCACTAAGAGAGGAAGGGAACACTAAGAATGGTTTTCGTTGATGATTTTTGTTCTTTGGCGGAGGTTCAATAGTCATATAAAAGTTGTGTTTGCCAATTGTAAAAGAATATTTTTCACTCATGTTTAACATATGTTGCACAAGGTTTAGTTTCTTTTTTAATATGTCTGGCACACAGAACTAGACTAATCCTCATTGTTGGTTTATGAAACACTGTTTCAGCTGAAGACTTTGATATTGTATATACTAATTATTTAAAAACAATTGTTTACCGTAAACACTCTATCTAGGCTCACTTTTAACATGTAACTGGTGTGCTATCCTTGTACAGCATAGCCTGATCTGTTTAGCAGGCCATAGTAATGTACAGAATCAAATTAAAGCATGGTTGCACATGCCATTGTAGCTTTCTGCCTTTCACTTATACACACAGTGTTTCACCTGTGATTTTGTTTAGAGTGATACAAACAGCGGGTGTTTAAAAATAATTGGGATGTAGTCTTGTATTCCTGATTCATTTTAGTCCTTAGTAGTTGATTAATTCATATGTGATTTGACAGCACTGTATTGTTTTTGGTCCTTCCCAACTATTTACCTTTATAGAAAACCTTTTTCTTTTCATAGTGATATTAAAGGGTTTTGAGTAATGCTTCATTCTTTTATATTTCAATAGAGTAAGGAATATAAGCATGGAAATAATTTGCACAATTGTAACTGATTCCTGGAAAAACATAGCTTAGCTCTTAGAAACACTGCGTAATTTACAAGTCAGGGATTTAAATCTGAATGCAGCAAACATTTTCTTGCTCATGTGTGGAAGTGATGGTGCGAGGGTGACTTCATCAGTGCTTTAACGTGAAGCTAGGTCTAAGCTGAACGTGCCAACATCATTTACCACAGCCTCTTCCCTATGTTGCATTGATTGTAGGTTGCATTTTAATTTCAGAATCATTAAAATGTATCACGTGTTTCTTTGAGCTGATTAAATAGGTGTGAGTTGACTTATAGAGTGTTACGTTGTAGTGTTAATTAATGTTCATAAAGCATTTTAAAGTTCCCCTGAACACATTAAGTTGTATAAATATACCTTTCTTCCAGATTTTTACTAAGAAATTGTTTTGGTACAGATTAAATTACCATAAGGTAACATTGCAAATACTGTTTTTACAAACTCTCTGGGAGGGAAGACAGTTGTAGAATAGCAGGTGGCAGGTTCTAAAATGTGTTCTGCACATCAGACACATAGGCAAACAAATGTGTGGCCTATGGGTGAGTTATTCGTGATCGCAATGATTTTCATGGTATGTGTGCCTGGTTAGGACTGGCCATATTTAAGCATTTCTATTTTATCTTTAATTTTTTTTTTCCTGTTAAGATGTGGGTATGCTTAGGAGCTGATAGCCTCCCAGTGAATGAAACTTCCAAGTGAATGTGTGTGTACTTTAGCAAGCAAGATGTGAGCGGAGGCTTTGAGAGACTTGCTGTTGGAAGAAAGCTGCCGGGAGGGGCTGCAGCGAGCACAGATGGAACCTTTCTACTTTCTCTATCAGTTATTGTTTGACCAGCTGTTTCTAAGAAGCCAAGGATGTGTGCTTTAGAGAATGTTAACTTATGATTTTTTTTTTCCATTCAGACAACTAAACTTGAAAAAGGTTCTTGTGTCTGGAGGTTGTATGGAATACAAGGTTGATCCTGAACATTTGACAGAAAATGGGGGTCAGAAAATATGCATCCTTGCCTTGGATGGAGCTGGAAGGGTAAGTATAGGTTTATGGTGCAGACTAGTATGATTTGCACAGACCGTGATAATGTGGAGTGCCCGGTGTTTGGTGGCAGCCACCGATGCTCCTTCCCTTCTCGGACACTGTCGTGTAGAACCAGGGTTCCCGAGATGCACAGGGCTGCCTCACATGATGGTGCACAGTACTGTTGTGAAACCGCAGCCTAAAGTTTCATTTATTCATGAAATGAAAACAAGAAGTTTGACTTATTTGGCATATGATTTATCGTTTAAAGGAAGGAGAATTCCAGCCATTCTATTTTACCAATAAAGACTCAGGTGCCAGATGCTGGGGTGAAAACCTGCTAGCTCAGAGAGGCAGAGAAAGTAACCACTGACCTTCTTTCTCAGTTCAGGTCACTAAAAGGTTCACTAGTTCAGCTGGCAAGTCAGGAGCAAAAGGTCAAAAACAAACACACACACACACACACACACACTCTTTTCTGTGGAGGACTAATCACCGAAGCACGCGAATTAAGGATTTTATTTTGACAGCAGTATTTCTAAATTCAGATTTTGCTTGCTCTAATGCTGTGTTGCTTTATATTGTGCTGTGCTTTGGTTTCATTTTAGGTATTCTGCTGGAGATCACTCAGCAGTTCTCTGAAGCAGTGCCGATGGGCCTATTCACGCCAGGTGTCAGTCTCTGATATTGCTTTAAATAGAAATGAAATTCTGTTTGTCACACAGGATGGGGAAGGATTTAAAGGGAAATGGTTTGAAGACAAAAGAAAGAATTCTGAAAAGAAAGGTCAGTTTGTATGTCTGCACTTAAGTACTGTAGTCAGCCCTTAATGTGTCAGGTACTGCTTGGCTGACTGCTAAGCTTGTGTCTTTGCCTGTGGTTAGTTCAGTGCATGTCTCCTGCAGACTGAGGTCACTTATGGCACAGGGCATGGGTGTCCCTCTCTGTCATTAGTATTTAATGTATTCTTTACTATTGTGGTCCTTCATTATGTTCTCTCGAACCACTGAATTACTTGTTACATGCTTACAGTATATCTTAACATTTATGATTACTCTGAGAGTTACATACTCTTCAAAGTTATAAAACATAAAATGAGGAATTTTACACAATACTGATTTGTTGTGTTTTATTTTTTTTTTATAGATGACTCAAGTCTGTAAACATGCAAGGTGTGTTTGATTATGTGCTAGATACAGCTCAGGGTTTTACTGATATTAAAATGTAGGACTTATAAGCTCTAAGTCCCACATTTTATTTATTTATTTATTTATTTATTTATTTATTTATTTATTTATTTATTTATTTATTTATTAAACTGTGGGACTTAAAGCATATAGAGTCAAAAGATACTTTTTACTTAAAGTTTCCTGAGACAGATAAGTATTTTAGTTAAGAGAATAGGGATGGGAATAACTGGGTGTTAGAGGAAGCCTAGTGAAGTAGACTATATTTGAAAGCCTAACTAGAGCACAGGTCTGTCTCTTAAGAAAACTTGTAAGTCTTTAAAGTGTTGCATTACTCTTTCAGTGAATGACTATTCTTGACACCCCATGCCCTTTCCCTTACATCAGTTACCAAGTTGTGCTACTCCTATCTTATGTTTTTTAAAATTGCTCCTACCCTGCCTCTTGATTGATTGCTATATTCCCAATCTATATCATCTTTTATTATTTCTGTTGACTTAAAGTAATAAAGTATTTGTGTATATTGTCTGATTTAAAATTTTTCTCTTCTGTAGTCAGAATCATTTTTTTTTTTTTATCAGTGCTGTGTCTACATGGAAACATTTTATACTTTGTTTTTTTTAAACTGAATTTGACTAGTTCTTAGTCATTTTTTTTTATTGTACATTCTTTTTGGTAGGTTGGACTTATTGAGGGTAGGGACTTTTCTGTCTGACTGACTATTGCTTGCCTTATATTGGTGATCACTGACTCATAGTAGTACAATAGTGTGGTCATTTGGGTAGTCACTGAGTGCCTGTGAGAGAAAGGAGGGAGCGTGTGGTGACACTTAGTTCAATACAGTATGGGCAGACATGCCATTTTGAAAGTTAACTTTTGCTGCAGTGTGGAAAGTGTGTTTGTTGGGAGAATAAATTATGTCTAATACTGAAAATTCTCTGTGTATATAGAAAGTACACAGCTCATAATAATGTGTTAAAGATGGAGAGGTTCTAAAATCTTTAGAAGGAATTCATGTGTATTAAAGATACTTTTATATTTTCAATTAATTTTTTATTCCAGTTACTCCTAAATTTTTGAAATAATTTCATTGTAGCCTTGATTAATGATAGTTCATTTATTTTCTTTTTAGCAGACATTTTACCAAACCTACATCATTCCTCATCAGATGTGTCTTGTGTCTCTGATACAAATAGTGTGTATGAAAGAATTCGACTTGAGAAACTTCCTTTTGCCCATAGAGCTGTTAGTGTCAGCACAGATGCAAGTGGGTGCAACTTTGCAATCCTACAGTCAGACCCTAAAACAAGGTATAATTGTCTTTAATATATTTTATTTTTAGGAGGAATAATCATTAGACCTTTTGTTTTCAGTAGCTCCTGATACAAATTTAATTGAGGAGCTGTTACCAAATCTGTAGATATCTTAAACAAATACTCATTTGAGTGTTATAAGGGCAATCAGAGGGAGTGTTTGTTATACTGGGGATAGTGTGTGTTCCCCTTAATTTATACTGGATTTTGAAAACATTCAAGACGAAAGTATATACCTACATAGGGTCTGTCTTTACCACATGCTATACTTGAGGGTCTCAGGTCCTGAAGAATGTATTATAAATATGTCTTAGTGTGTAAAGTAGTGTGTAAAAGTTTCTGACTCTGATTATGATAATTGACAAATAAGAGAGGGTGTGATCACATCCCAGTGAACATGTTCTAAGTACATTAGTAGAGAAAGAAGATAAACATCATTGGCATTGTGGAAGAGAGGAGAGACTAGAAGTCGGGTCACCATTCATTCTGGTTTGCCCAGATTTCCAGTTTGCACTGAAAAGTGTCATAAGCTCAGAACCCCCAGCCCGGGGCACAGCAAGAGTGTTAGTCACCTTCCGTGGTAGGGAGAATGGACAGGGTGTGATTACAGGCAGACAGTACTCAGGGTTGTAGACTGATTTTACATATAATTTCACTTGTTTGAGTAACTATTCCTTCATCTGTGACCTTAGTTTTATTTGCTTAGCTCTTGTTTTTTTCTTCACTTGTAAAATGCGTTGTATAAGAAAGGAAAGACTTGGGAACGTTTCTTATTTTTATTGTTTTCAGTTATGTTGCTTAATATATGTACAAATGAATAGAAAGCATTAAAGTTTGTTAGACTAGTTTACATTTTGGGGGGTGATATTATTGTATTGTAGAAAATGCCAGAACTGAGTGTTTCTAAGTCTAATTTAAGTAAGCCATTTCTTTTCTAGGGAATCAGCTTGGGATCCATTTTCTTGTTTTCTTCATTGTAGTAATTATCTTTGCTTCATTTCTAGCCTTTATGAAATTCCAGTTGTGTCTTCATCATCCTTTTTTGAAGAATTTGGCAAGCTCCTGAGGGAAACAGATGAAATGGACAGCATCCACGACGTGACCTTTCAAGTTGGCAACAGACTCTTTGCTGCACATAAATATGTTTTGGCAGTGCGTTCTGACTTCTTCCAGAAATTGTTTCTTTCAGATGGCACTCCTTCAGAACCAACGGATGTTTACCGCAAAGATGAAGATGGTGCAGGGTGCCATCTTTTTGTGGTGGAGAAGGTTCATCCTGACTTGTTCGAATACCTCTTACAGTTCATGTATACAGATACTTGTGACTTCTTAACTCATGGCTTCAAACCAAGAATGATCGTGAACAAAAAGTCAGAAGACTGTAAGGGCTCCCCAGATTCTCACCTGCATACAATAAATTGCCATGAGGATGATAAACGGAAGTCAGCTTTTGAGGTTTACAGAAGCAACCAAGCTCACACAGTTAGTGAAAGGCAGAAAAGCAAACACAAATCTTCCAAAAAGGGAAAAGGTGTTGGGGAAGATGACCCTGTAAGGATGCTGCAAAGTGTTGCAAAGAAATTTGGCCTCAGCAATTTGAGTAGCAGGTACAGCTCCTCATCCTGTGCTCGTGGGCTTGCCTCATTCAGCTCTCCTGTGAAGCATTTGCTGCCTTTTTGTTTCTTTTGACTTCCCCCTCTGTCTTTCCTTTGACTCCTATCTTTGGGGGAGAGGTACATGGATGCTCACCTTTCTCTCACTGCTCTCTGGTATTTACCACTAAGGGACAACCTCATTTTAAAGTGAAAGGACAGAAAGGTTGCTGGTGGGTTTCAGTGCTGTGTGGTGAGTGTATAATAGGACTGGCAAGTCCCATCGTGTGCTGGAAAGGTCTTGGTGTTAGACCTGTCCAGTGTATGCTCTGTTGCTTGACCTCACCCTGGTCAGGGCAGGTTTCTATGGACCTCAGTTTCTCAGTATGTAAAGTCCTTTGTTGTTGATAAAGGCTTGCCATGGAGTTATCCAAAGTATCTCATGACATTTGTCACATTATGAGTCAGCATTGATGCTCTCTTTCTCTTAGAACGCTTCCGCGTAAAGCTGCTTGTGCCAGGGTTGGGACAGGGAGGATGTGTGTGGTGCGTCCTGTTGGAAAATACAGAAAGACTGTATTACAACTTTAATTTGTGTGTTGTCAGTAATGGCTCCAAGCATATTTTAGATTATAATTGAAGCTGTGACTTATTTTAGCTTAGAATGAGGTTTCTTGATATTTTCTAGGAGATGATGTAGCTGTTTTTAAGCCTGTCAGATTTTTGTTGTGTGTTGGTCTCAGGAGAGGACTATATCCACCTTTTGTTAATTTGTATTTTTCCTTGATAGGTTAGATGGAGTCAGATTTGAAAATGAAAAAATTAATGTTATTGCGAAGAAAACTGGTAATAAACTGAAGCTAAGTCAGAAAAAATGGTAAGTTAGTGAATGAGGACCAGCCTTGCATATTTAGGCTCTTGATTCACAAGATGGAAGTAGAGCTGCTTGTGGCCCACATGAGAAAGGACACCCTGTTTACCTCTTCTGCTTCGGGGGTGGGGAGCCGCTGAGAACAAAGCATTAACTGCTCAACTCATCAACGGAGGTTGTTCTTTTTGTTTTATTCAGTTGTTGCCTTTTTATTTTGACTCTTACAAGTAGGATTTTATGCAGACCCTCCCCCATCAGACTGTTTATGTATGTTCATCATGATGATGTTTGTCTTGCTGAGTATACTTTTTCAAGAATAAATATACTACATACAGTGTTAGAAACTTCATCAGTGAACAATCTTGGAGAAAGATAAACTGAAATTTTCTGTGAATTACTTAGCATGTAGTAGGTTGTTCAAATAAGAGAATTAAATAGCTGTGAGTATGCCACCGACTGTCACTAATACCTTGCCTGCAATAAAAAGAAAATCAAGTGGAAGGCTTTAAAATTTAGTATTAGTTCCCTTTTCAAAAAAAATGAAAATGATTTTACTCTTGTCTTTCCTGAGATACTGCGAGATGAGGTACATTCATCTCTATAGTTTATTTTTGCCAGCATTTGACTAAGACTGAAGATAAGCCAACCCTGGGGCTCTTTTCCCCCCTCTGCCAATATGCAAGAAATTGACCTTTATTTGATTAAACTTTTTTCTAGTTCATTTCTGTGTGATGTTACCATGAAGTCTGTGGATGGAAAGGAATTCCCCTGTCATAAGTGTGTGCTCTGTGCAAGACTTGGTAGGTGGTGCCTTGTTAACCGCTGAGTGCTTTCTTTGTGTTCTGCTTGCCCGGTCTCACCGCCCTGTTTTTCTTCCAGAGTATTTCCACAGCATGTTGAGCAGCTCATGGATTGAGGTGAGGTGTAATTAGAAAGTGTGCAGCCATCTTCACATATAACGGGGGTTGTACATTAAGACATTCAGAATTGGAAGTTAGTATTTTGGATTAGCTTTCATTTCATTTGTGTTAAATTATATGTGCTCAAGTTTGGAAGTTAAAATAGTTGTTATAAAGCTGCTTAAAATTCACAATCTCATCCTGGTTTTTGAGACATACATTAGAACTGTCCTGTGTGTCTTTTTTTTTTCTTTTTTTTTTTTTAAATTCTTTATTAATTACACTTTATTCACTTTGTATTCCCCTGTGGTTTCCTCC
The DNA here is from genome assembly GCF_907164565.1 of Psammomys obesus. Classification (NCBI taxonomy): domain Eukaryota; kingdom Metazoa; phylum Chordata; class Mammalia; order Rodentia; family Muridae; genus Psammomys; species Psammomys obesus. The sequence continues at coordinate 2,590,852 of NW_026586662.1, forward strand.
CTCCTCCCGTCCCAATCCCTCCCTTCCTCCACCATCTGCATGCATGCCCCTCCTAAAGTCCACTGATAAGGGGAGGTCTTCTTTTCCTTTCTTCTGATCCTAGTCAGTTAGGTCTCATCAGGAGTAGCTGCATTATCTTCTTCTGTGGCCTGGTAATGCTGCTTTCCCCTCAGGGGGAGGTAATTAAAGAGCAGGCCAATCAGTTCATGTCAGAGACAGTCCCTATTCCTATCACAATGGAACCCACTTGGATACTGAACTGCCATGGGCTACATCTGTGCAGGGGTCTTAGGTTATCTCCATGCAAAGTCCTTGGTTGGAGTATCAGTCTCAGGAAAGACCCCTATGCTCAGATTTTTTGGTTCTGTTGCTCTCCTTGTGGAGTTCCTGTCCTCTCTAGATCTTACTGTTTCCTACTTCTTTCCTAAGATTCCTGCACTCTGCTCAAAGGTTGCCCATAAGTCTCAGCCTCTGCATTGATAGTCTGCAGGGCAGAGCCTTTCAGAGGTCCTCTGTATCAGGCTCCTGACTTGTTCCCTCTTTTTTCCTTCTTCTGATGTCCATCCTCTTTGCCTTTCTGTATAGGAAATTGAGCTTTTTAGCAAGAGTCCTCCCTCTTGATTAATTTCTTTAGGTGTACAGATTTTAGTAGGTTTATCCTATATTGTATGTCTATATGAGTGAGTATATACCGTGTCTTTCTGCTTCTGGTATAGCTCACTCAGGATGATCTTTCTTTTCCTGAAAATTTTTGTTTCTTTTTTATGTTATCTTTTAAATTAAATGTCTCTTTTCAGACTCATGTTTGATAAGTTCTTTCAAATGTCTTTGGTATGATTTCCTGTCCAAAGTTTTCATAGTAGTAACTCACTTTAGAATATGATAGTATTTTGTTGTTTTAGATTGATGAACTTATTTTGTCCTATGTACTCATAGGCCTCCAGTTGTGCAGCTCTGGAAATGCCAATACAGTCTGAGATTCTGAAAGTTATTTTGGACTACCTCTACACTGACGAAGCTGTGGTGATAAAAGGTACTAACAAAAGGAAATTTAGCTGGTTCAGTTATAATAGGAGAATGGTATAATCTACACAATTCAGTTTCCTCTTAAAATGAACTATGTTTAGAGGCTTAATTTAAAATAACTTACAGAGATTATTACAGGTTGTAATCAAGCAGAAAAGTTAAATTTTTGTTGCCCTGAATTATTTTTTTAGAATTGTGTGTCATGTTTGAAATTAGTTTTAGAAGTTTCATCTCTCTATCTACCTCTGTTATTAAGATCAGTGAGTAAAAGGTGTGTAGTTTTTGACAAATTCTCTATGGAATTTCCTTCTTCCAATAATGTATCAGCAGTGCTTCAATGGAAGATCCTGAAGGAAGTGATTTGTACTCATTTTCAAGCAGAACTCATGTTGTAATTGCAGCATTCGATTTCCTGCAGTTCTGAGTGTTCCATGGGGCTTGCTATGCCGTCAGTTTTTAGGCACAGATTAATTGAAGATTTTGTAAAGTGAGAAGGCCCTGTCTGTCCGCAAAAAATTTCAGTCTAGTTGAGAATCAAACTATGTAAGAAGACAAGTGTAATAAATAATAAAGCAGGGCAATTCTCTGGAAGTAGGAATGTTTCATAACCAGCGTGCAGGAGGAGATCTGGGTGGTCTTTGTAAAGGACGTGGTGTTTGACTGAGAGCAAGACTCTGGAGATTTGTGTGCTTGATTGTGTAACTGAGACTTTAAAATATATTTAGTATATATATTTAAAATAAATATTTTAAAGGAAATACACATATTTCTTTTTAAAATTGAGATATTCACACCCAGTGAATTATACATTTCTAAAGTACATATCTGTTATTTCTTAAAATTTAAAATTGTTCCCTTGTCACCATTTTCAAATTATACAATACTTTCACCTGTAAATTAATGTGAGAAATTTGCCATTTTAACAATAACAATGAGTATAGGGCATGGATGTCCTTCCCTTCCATAGTTTTAATTATTTTTGTGTACAAGTTTGTAATCACTTCCTTTGTCAGAACAATTATTGTCAGAATTCTTTTGCCACTATTTTTAAATGGAATTTTTAAAAATTTCTTGTGTGTATGTGTTTTTGTGTGAGCGCGCACACACACATTTGCACGCAGGTACTCATGGAGGCCAGAAGAGGGTGTCAGATACCCTGATGCTGGAGGGCCAGGATAAATTACTGCAGCTGGTGCTTTTCTTCCACCTTGTTGGTCCTGGGGATTGAACTCAGGTCATCATGCCTGGTGGCAAGCACCTTTACTGCCTGAGCCACTTTGCCAGCTTTGCTATGCTTTAAAAACGTAATTTTTCTTATTGTTTTTTGGGGGAGGATTTTACTCTCTTAAGACAACCCTATTTAATTAGTTCTAAGTTAATGTCAAGATTATTAAAATGTATTTTTATAGGCCCCTTTCTACCTGTTCATGTGTGCTACTGTTATTATATTTTTATATAATATTGTGAGCCCATCTTCACAGATGTGTTATTGCTGTATACATTAAAATAAACATTCCTACTGTTGTTTGGTGTGTAGTTATATGTATGGCACTCTGCTTTTTGTTTTTTAATTAAAATATTTTATTCTTGAGAATTTTGTGCATGTGTGTGATGAAATATCATATCCAGCTTTGCTTCTCACCTACAACTCCTCCCATGTAGCTTCTGACTTGTTCCAACTTGTTTTTATGGTTTTCTTTCTTCCTTCTTTCCTTCCTTCCTTCTCTCTCCCTCTCTGTTTTGATGGAATACTAAGTATAGTTAATGTTTCCCATAGGTACATGGCTGTGTGGCCCTCCACTGGAGCATGGGGACTTGACTATTCATTAATTTTAGGAATATTTCTTAATGAAACAGGAAATTAAAATAAGTCAGACATTCTAGTAACCTTGCACACTATAATAATCACTTCAAGCTGATCATTTTATGGTCCCACTGTGAGCATGTATGGACCAGTGTGATTAGTGTTAATTGCTCCCTTGACAGAACCTAGAATTCACTGGGAGAGGAATGGGCCTCTGGACACATATGCCTGTTGGGGATTATCCTAATCATGTTACTGGAGATAGGAAGGACATTAAATGAGGTACAAGAACTGTCCATTGTGGATGGAACCATTCCCTGACTGGGACCTAGCTTGTATGAGTAGAAAAGGGGGCTGAGCAGCATCCATTGCTCCCGTCTCACTGTGGCTGTGCTTCTCACTCCTGCTGCTCTGACTTCCCTGCTCTGATTGTTGAACTATGAGTTGGAATATACCCTTCTCCTGAATTTTAGTTTTGTTTTAATTATAGTAATAATAAGAGAAGTTTAAATACCAAGGCATTTGGTGGTGGGTTTTTTCTAGTTATCCACCAGAAAGGCACAGATATTTTGATACGTTCACAATTTGTTGTAGTTGCCATTCTGACATACAGAAAAGAATCATAAGCCTCTTTACTATGATGTCTTAACTTGTTTTGTTTTACTAGTTATAATGGTTACAGAATAACAGTAATTTTTTTTCTTTTTCTTTTGTTAGAGTCTCAAAATGTGGATTTTATTTGTAGTGTTCTTGTAGTGGCTGATCAGCTTCTCATAACTAGGTTAAAGGAGATTTGTGAAGTAGCATTGACTGAAAAACGTGAGTAATTTAAAAGCAGAGTATTATTGTATTTTCAGATTGATTTAATGTTACTGTAGTATATTGACTTTTTTATTCCATTTTTAGTGAAGCACCATAGTTTTCTGTGTCTGCCTTTAAAAAAAAGGCAAGACATGGTTAGGCATGGTGGCGGCACACCTTCAGTCCCAGCACTTGGAAGGCAGAGGCAGGTGGACCTTTGTGAGTTGGAGTCTAGCCTGGTCTACAAAGTGAGTTCCAGGCCAGAGCTCCTGGTTCACATAGAATTTCCAGAGCTACATAGTGAGACTGCATCAAAAACAAACAAACAAAAAACATAAAAAGGGCAAGACAGTTTATTTTTTTGAATTTATTTTTTTATTAATTATACTTTATTCACTTTGTATTCCAGCTGTAGCCCCCTCCTTCGTTCCCTCCCAATCCCACTCTCCCTCTTCTTCTCCTATGCCCCTCCCCCAGTCCACTGATAAGGGAGGTCCTCCTCCCCTTCCATCTGACCCTAGTCAATCAGGTCTCATCAGGACTTGCTGCATTGTCTTCCTCTGTGGCCTGGTAAAGCTGCTCCCCACTCAGGGGGAGGTACATTTAGATTATTATATGCTGTCATTTATAGACATTCTTTCCTTAGAAATAATAGAAAATATACACACCTTAGATTTAGAAAGTATTTTAATTAACATGCCATGAAACCATAAACAACAAAGGTGTTTCCAGTCTATTTGGGCATTGCAGTAGTGAAGGTTTGAGTGCTGTAGGCTATCTTCTTCATGGTTAGCAATTGCAGAACAGCCCTTATTTTTTTTCTATAAGCAAGAAAAGATGTTAGGGCAAAGGACTTGCCCTTGCTTAGTTATTTCTACTGCCGCAGTGGTCTCTGCTGACCTGTCAGGCATTCTTTCTTTGCGGCACAGTTGCTTTCACTGGTGGATACATCCTACCAGAAGGGTTCCAGGGAGGCTTGTGTAGGCATAGCATACTTCATTTCCAACTAAACATTTCAAGGAACACTTTTGTGTGATCTGGGAGATTATCTCATCATCAATTGTAGTTTTAACTTACTCAGAGGGAGATAGAAACTGTTCCTGACTACGGTTGCAACTTTTCACAGAGTTTAGGGGAGAAAGAGAAAAGAAATGGGAGAAGACAGATGTTAGGAAGCAGCTATTTTCTTCTGTTGGCTGGAACACTGTGTAGGTAAGAAGGCGAGAGCATTAGGTAGCTGTAGTTATGAGCAGGTAGAATATTTTTGGAGGGTTTCTAGCAAAACAATACTTGAACATTATTAGGTGTTACTAATCCTGGGCTCTTGTATAGTCTTATGCACTGACATGGATTTAGATTTACTTTTGAATATACAAATTAGTCAACATTTAGAATTATCAGTTTCTCCTAGACTTAATGCCTGTTCTAGTTGTTGGTGGTCCCAAGACAAGATCTTGCTGTGTAATCCACACTGGTGAATGCATTGAAGTCCTGCCCCAGCCTCCCGAGTGCAGGGATCACAGAGTATACAGCACCATGTCCAACTTACTTTTCAGGGTTATAGAAGGGCTAGCTATTCTACTAGATGACTGAAAAGGAAAGGTGAAAGTGAGAAATATCCCAGGCTTTTGGGAGGAAGAGCAATAGGTCTTACGTATTTGCTTTCAGCTAACACTAATCCCCTTCTCTATTTTGTTTTCTCTAAAATTTTGGTGTTAAAGCTAATTCCCCCCCAAACCAATCAGTTAAAATTACTTTAGCACACTATCATGAAACTCATTTCTGTATTTGCCCCAGCATCATTTTTTTAAGAAAAGTTTTCTTGTTTTAAGTGTTGAAATCCTGTAGCTTTAGAAATGTAAGTATTTCACTTATTAAAGTAATTCACTTTCATTTAATTTTGCAAATCTCTTTTCTCTGTAGTTACCCTTAAGAATGCTGCTATGCTGCTGGAGTTTGCAGCAATGTACAATGCTGAGCAGTTGAAGTTATCTTGTTTACAGTTCACAGGACTGAATATGGCAGCCTTACTTGAAGCAAGGTTGGTTGGCCCCTTTGCGGTGTGACTTGCACAGGCAGATGTTTATATGTAAATAAGAGATGCACGTGGACTTTAAAGCGAAGAATGCGTTTACCTGGATGAAAGAATTTAACAAATGCTCAAGAGTCAGCACTTTCAGAATTAGAGGGGCCATGGAAACTTCCAGTGTTTCTAACAGTGATTTAAATTTCTTTATTAAGACAGTTTGATATGAGTAGACAAACATAACTTTGTATGTAAAGTTAACTGTTCTTAATCAGGTATGTGAAAGTGAAAAACTCATATGGAAATGTTAAGAAAGAGGGGGTTGTCTCAAACTTTACTTAGCATTACAAGCTATTCAAATTAATTATGCTACAGGTGTCAAAAGCTGATATGGTACAGATTTGAATATGAAAGCTGCTTTCCGCTAATTGTAGAAATAGCTTTAAAAAACAGCAATTTGGCTGGAGGCCCCTGCATAGATGTAGCCTATGACAGTTCAGTGTCCAAGTGGGTTCCATAGTAATGGGAACAATGACTTTCTCTGATATAAACTGATTGGGCTGCTCTTTGATCACTTCCCCTTGAGGGGGGAGCAGCCTTACCAGGCCACAGAGGAAGACAGTGCAGTGCAGCCACTCCTGATGAGACCTGATAGACTAGGATCAGAGGGAAGGAGAGGAAGACCTCCCCTATCAGTGGACTGGGAGAGGAGGGTGAGATTGGGAGGGGAGGAGGAAGGGAGCTACGGGGAGGGGGAGATAAAAATAAATTAAAAAACTAGCAGTTTGTAGATAAATGTATATACACATGCATTGTATGTATAAAACAACTATATGTAAATATTTACACATATATAAAAATGGATGTAAACTTTGTCTTAAATTTTTATTGATGCCTAAAGTACCTGTTGGAACCTGTGAGATTTGAAATTTACCTTGAATATGGTTGCTATAATCCAAACATTATTTAATACATGAAGATGCTAAGACTCAGGAGCAGAGTGAGCTACTCATGGTCATGGAGCTAATTGAGAGTAGTGATAATGCTAGCGGGAACCTGGATACTCTGATGCTTAAGCCAGCATTCCATCATTACCGTACTCTTCCACAGTGCAGTTTGTGGGAAATGAAGGTTGAGAAATGAATATGTTTCAGTTTGTCAAAAGATTTGTGTAACGTGTTTGCTGGTTACCTGAAATCCATAGCATGCAAGGTTGGTTGGGTTCCATACAGCATAGGAACCTATTTCCAAAAGGTATTTTAATAGTTTGTATATGTGAACTTGAAAAAGAACTTTGTTGCTTATTTGAAAATTAGAAATAAGCATGCTTAAAAATTTTGATAGCTACTACATCATTTGAGTCTTAAGTGAGAATTTTATTTCTTGTTTTTCAGGTCTCTTGATGTTTTAAGTGAAGATGTTTTGAAGGATCTTTCCGTATTTTACCGAAAAATGGTAAGATTTTTGTTTTCTCAGTACAGATTTTGTAAGCTATGGTATAACCATTTAAAACAGGGTAATAGACCAGACATGACAACAGAATAATATTATAATGATGCAAATACATTATCTTTTAGAAATTAGAACATAAAATTTCTTTCAAGTCCCATAAGTGTGAAAATAAAAATTGAAGATATAGTGAAATTAATATATCTCTTATAATTTTTGTATAATAAAAATTCAGTTTTGTTACAAATGTCAGGACAGAACAGGGCATGGACTCATGACTCCTTAGAGATGGATCAGTCTGCACATAGTAAGAAAGCAGAGCTGCTTTTCAGCCCTCACCCCCAACAATTTTTTATAATATGCTTTTTAATGAGTCTATTTAAAATTTTCTTCCCTCTGTTATATTTTGAGAATCATTAGTTCTTGGACTTTTTTTAGTTAATGTTACCACTTGACATTATAAGTGGGTTAGTTTATCGATTTGAAAATTTTTACAAATTTTTTTTTTTAAAATGCTTTCTTTCACTCTGTAGATTCCAGCAATGGAGAGAAGAGTCATTACACCATATCAAGATGGACCAGATATTAGCTATATGCAAGTTGAGGATGGAGATGTTTTTTTCAAAGAAGAAATAAGTATGGAACCAAATTACTCGTAAGCCCTGTTCTCTTTTTTCCTTCCCTCATCTCTTCTTACCCCATTGGACACCAGACACTTTTATATTAACATCAGGATTGATAATTGAGACATTCTGATATGGGAAGTATAAATGTGCAGTTTTACTTTCGATATACAGTAATTATATATAAATAATATTTTCAATCTAAAAAGTTTAACATGTAAATATAAAAATGTCATAGTCTTCAGCTGGACATACAATTCAGTTAAGTGCATTTGTCTTAGTGGTCTCCAAGCATTCTGAAGTGATGGTGAAGACATTTAAAAAGGTGAGCTGCTACACTAGAGCGGGAATAACAGGACGGGTGCCTGCAGTAGTCAGGGGATGAGGCTGGTGTTGGAAGCTGAAAGTTGGCACTTTGTAGTGATGACCACACAGAATTAAAATAGTTCTGGAAATGCTTGGCAATTATGGCAGCCAGGCTCATGAAGATTAGGACAAGTGTATATCATCCCTTTCTTAACCCTGTTCAAACAAATGACTGTCTCTCCTCCATCTTGGTTTGCCTGCTGGTTTTTACTTGGAAGATTGGACTAGAGAGGGTCCAGAGAGGAGAGCAGCAGCATTAGATAGGATGATAGTTTCTTACTATTCTTTTGGTTTTATGAAAAAATACCTGAGATCAACAAAGTAAAGGTGAAGGGTTTGCTTTAACCTCCAGCTTCTGAGGTTCTGTCTGTGTCCAGCTGGCTCCCTTGATCTGAAGGCCTGAGGCAGAGTATCACAACAGTGCCAGCAGAGCAGGGCTGCTCATCTCACAAGGCCAAAGAGGAGAGAGAGAACAAGGACTTTCAAGGAATGCCCTAGTGATCTCAGTTAGGGCCTTACTTCTAAATAGCCCATTAAGATGTAAACTCATTAATTTGTTAATTCATTGATAAAATTGGACTTTTAAAATACTTTGTTGAAGGACTCCCAAATGTCAATCTTTGTGGATCACTGTTGGAGTCTGAATATGAAATGAAGTCTGTTTTCCCTCACACTCACATATTCAAAGTAGTCCCAGATACAGTAATGCTCAAAAGTAGGGTCACAGGAAAAGACTGGATAATAAGGAGTCCAATTTTATCAATGAATTAACAAAGTATTTTGTCTAGCATTTTTTTAAAATTTTTTATTTATTTTTTATTTATTACGATTTATTCACTTTCCATCCCAGCTGTAGCTCCCTCGTCCTCTCCCAGTCTTGCCCTTAATGCCTCTTCTCCTATGCCTCTCTCCTAGTCCACTGATTGGGGAGGTCCCCCCCCCCCACTTCCATCTGACCCTAGCCTATTAGGTCTCATCAGGACTGGCTGCATTGTCTTCCTCTGTGTACCCATCCCCATGCCCCTCAGGGGGAGATGATCAAAGAGCCAGCCACTGAGTTCATGTCAGGGACAGTCCCTGTTCCCCTTAGTAGGGAACCCACTTGACAACTAAGCTGACATGGGCTACATCTGTGCAGGGGTTCTAGGTTATCTCCATGCATGGTCCTTGGTTGGAACATCAGTCTCAGAAAAGACCCCTGTGCCTAGACTTTTTAGTTCTCTTACTCTCCTTGTGGAGCTCCTGTCCCCTCCAGGTCTTTCTATCTTCACTGCTCCCCCCCAACTTCTTTCATAAGATTCCCTGCACTCTGCCCAAAGGTGGGCTATGAATCTCAGCATCTGCTTTGATACCCTGCTCGGTAGAGTCTTTCAGAGGCCCTCTATGGTAGGCTTCTGTCCTGTTCCCTGTTTTCTCCCTCTTCTAGGCGTAAGGACCTTTGTGGTAACTGTGCTCATCGGTAGCCAGGGGGCTGTCCCCTCACCAGTAGAAGTCCTGGAGACAGCTGCCCTGCCACTGGGGTTCTTGCTCTGAATTTAGTGGGCTGCTGCTGCTGTTCTTACACTGTGTTTGCTGGGTGCAGCCCTCTTGAAAAACCATGGAGCCCCATGGTTTGGTCAGTTTAACTAGGGAGATAGGTTGTGCCTTGGAGCAGTGTCCGGGGGCTGATCCCTTGTGTCCTGGGCTTCTTTAGGTCTGAAGCTGGGACTCTGTGCCCTAGTACCCAGTCAGTGGCAGGTGAGCACAGCACTCAGGCGAGTGGCAGGAGGCTAGAGCCTGGACCCTGCAAGAGCCCAAGAACTTTTTCAGGGATTAGGTGGGTGTCCTGAGGTTGGACCTGATGCTTCTCTCATCATGGGTTTCCTCTTGACAGGGAGACCCCATCTGTTGTGGTTTGGCAACCACGGTTCAGTCTTGGATAGTGAGTACGGCATCCAGTTGCAGGGGAATGGCTCTGTGCTGGTGACTGGGCACCTGCAAGAATCTGGGAACTTTCCCTGGGAACTTTTAGTCGTAGGGGAAGGTGGGGATGGTTCGGCTGGATGCCCTGAGATAGGTCCTGATGTATCCTTTACTGTGGGGTTTCCGCCCAACAGGGAAACCCAGTCTCTGGTGTTTTGAGGTCCATTGTTCTGTCTGGAACCATGAGTGGGGCTTGCAGGATTGTGACTCTGGGCTAGTGGCTGAGTGCCTGCCGGAGCCCTGGACCTTTTCCACATGTCTGGGTGACCTGAGTTTGGTCAGTCTGATTTCTTCCTTCACTGTGGGGTTTTCACTCGACTGGAAAACCCAGTCTCTGGTGTTATGGGGCCCACAACATGCAGTCTCTAGGCTCTGGGCTCTGGGCTGGCGACCAAGCGCCTGCCAGGACCCAGGAACTCTTCCGGGGTTTACCTGGGTGACCTAAGAACGGACCCGATTGCTTCTCACAACATGGAGTTTCCTCTCACCTGGGAGACAAAAATCATTGGTGTTTTTGGGCCCACAGTTTGGTCTGTTGGTTGCTGTTTAGTCACTGTTGTCCTGCTCGTCAGACACAGTGTCCTCTCCAGGCCACCATCTTGCTCCCTCACCCCCGCCCCGCCATTGTCTAGCAATTTTGACAAGCTCTGAATAGAATAAATTCTTTCTTAGTATTTTAGGCTCACACCAATTAGTTATAGAGTTACTTATTTTTATGACATTGAGGTCATTAATGCAAGACAAACAACTATGCACCTCACAGGAAAACTATTCTTGAGTTCCAGAAGCATTCTTTTAATTACTTTCCAAACTCTTTCTCACGTGTGATAACATTTTGGACAATGGAAGTTAGACATATCGTCCTTGAATGTATGAAATGTACAATATTGAAATTATAACATCCATTAACATTGAGTTAAATAACTCATATTAATGGCCACAAATGACATATTCATAGCTGGCTTGTGTGACTACAGTATATAATGAGATGTTAAACATTTCATTAAAATAAGATAGTTGTTGCACTTATAGATACCTACTTTCCCATTTATTTATTTATTTATCTATTTATTTATTTATTTATTTATAGTACTCAGCTCGATTTATTTATTTATAGTACTTAACTCAAGCAATTAAAAATCCACTCAAATGCTCTAAAAAAGTACCATAAGGGCTGGGTAGATGATTCCATGGGAAAGAACACTGCTGCACAAGCATGAGAGCTGAGTTGGCATCTCAGCTCATTAATAAAAGCCAGGTCTGGCCACATGCCTTAAGTCCAGCAGCACTGGGAGGTAAGCTACCAGAGGATCTCTGGGAGGTCCTGGCCAACCAGGCTATAGGTGACGTAATAAAAGCAAACACTGAGTGGTCCAGATTCAGCGAGAGATCTCATCTCCTGGGAATAAGGTGGAAGGTGATGGAGCAGGATCCCCGATCCCCTCACATTGTACAAAGAAACATAGGTCTCTCTCTCCCTTTCTCAAAAATGTTTCTACTTGCAGATTATAGTTCATGTAACTATGTACAGTTTTGTATGGTTTTGTTTTATAAAGACTTTATTATGAATAGAGAGGGAAGAGGCAGTCTTTCTATGCAACAGTTTCCTTCTCATAGCAAGGATGTTTTTCGGCTCTTGTCACTTCCTCTCGGTCCATATATGTGTCCTCATTCTGGTCCTGATGAACTTGAGGGTCCTCTGGCCCTTGGAGTCCTTGAGCATGCTGCACGTATATGACTAGGCCCACATCTCCGATCAAGTCCTAGTGTGCTTGTTGTTCTTGGGGAAGTGCCTTTAGAAGTGTGTGCGTCTCAACCTGCTTGTATAGCTCTAGTAGCAACTCTTGGTAACATGGTAGCACAGAGCTCTCAGTGCTGCTCTTTCGTGGCTTTTGTGGCCAACACCAGATTCTTTGACTTTCACAGCAATGCTGGGGCTAAAGCAAGGAGTAGATGACACTGATGTATCATCTAGGAAGGTTAGTGATTTGCCCAGTCTACGTGGCTGTATAACTGGTACCTGCATGTCCTGGTTTCTGCTTGACCAAACTCTTTAGTGTGCTGATTCTATGTTTATTTTTTCTAGGGAAACTATGTTCAAGAAGGCGAAAACAAGAGCTAAAAAGAAGCCACGGAAGCGCTCAGACAGTGCAGGAGGCTACAACCTTTCAGATGTCATTCAGAGTCCACCGTCTGCGGGTTAGTGTGTTTTAGCATATTTCTCCTCTGTGTGTGAAGGTCAGCGGAAAGTTTAAGGAGGGATTTCTTTCTTTCACCACCATGTGGGTTCCAGGGATCAAGTTCAGGTCATCATCCTTGCTGCTCCATGTGCCAACTTTACTTTGAAAATCTTTAATTAGTTACTGAAAATGTAAAAGATGCATGCAAACACACACACAAGTTATGAACACTTTTTATACTATACTTAGAGTCACTGTTAACTCATTGCCACATAGTCTTCCTTCTCTTCCTCCTACGCTTTCCTCGTTGCTGTTCTGAGGACTGACCCTGGGCCACATCCATGCCAGACCAAAGTTCTCTGCACTGCAGCACTGTACAAACTGCATCCTCTTAGAAGCACAGTTGCCTTTGCCCATTGGCCCTTTAAACATTCCACACATTTTGTACTAATAGACACTGTTTTTAGCTGATCCTCTTAGAATACTTTGCAGATATGCTGTTTCTCCTAAATATCATAATATGACTTTCTTAAGAGCACTCTTCTCTAAATTCAATACCAGTATCAGATGGTTAACATAATTCCTTAGCTTTACCTACCGTTACATTCTGGATTTCCATGACTCCTCAGCAGTGTTTTAGAGCTTCGTTTTAGCTGCCAAGGGGTCTAGTGCTCTATCAAGATGAACCCTGCCTTTGTGTGTTAGTGTCCTCCATGCTTTTTGTTGTGTGCTGTCTTCTCAAACATTAGGCTAGCTCTTTTACATGTCCCATATTCTAGATTTGTCTTACTTATATTTAAGCTATACAATGTTTTAATGGTTTCTTTAGATATAATTGTGAAGTATGACCAAAAAATAATGAGGCTACAGTATGGCATTTGAGGTGGTAGGTGTGTCTGCATATGACAGTCAGACATAATGTGTATTTTCTGTCACAGCATTCACAGGCAATCTGCACTGTGTATTGACTTGTTTCCCTTAGGAAAAGATGGCTTTTATATAAGGCAAAGAAAGAATTTTTTTTATTTAATGTTTACAAATGAGGTACTTAATATATTTGCTACAAGTGAAGGAAATAATGTCAAGAATAATTGGTTTAAGTAACACAAAAGATACTTTGAAAGAGAGATTATTTACCTAGCTCCACATACAAAGAGTTAAAAGTAGATCTGGAAATGAGAGTGACACATCTTAGGGTCTTTCTGAGTATAAATTCTGTGATTTTTCGTTCTCTGTTGAATATTTTACTTCTAGCTTAAACACAAATCATAGGTAGGATGATAAAAGGATGGCTAAGTGGACAGACAGTTGTTAAACTGGGGATCGTTCAGTTACCTAATGACATTATTAACCCAAATGCTAGATGGATAGTGATACAGAAGTAATCCCATTGCACCTATGGGAGATGGGAGACAGACATTCTGTCACACAGGCCAGCTAGCCTGGCCTGGTATACAGAGCAGGAAAACAGCAAAGAAATCCTGTTTGAATCAAGATGCAAGGCGAGGTCTGACTCCCACGAGGTTATCATAACTCCTCTGCTATGATATGTTCAGTCATGGTCACACGTGAATGCAAACACACACACAATCTTGACATTTCAAAGCTGGAGATTTGTAAAGAAATTATTCTCCTTACTTTAAACCTTTCATTTAAACCTCATGAAATAAACCTGGAAAACTTAAAAATATCTGAGATAATGACAAAAGGAATAGAATTTTCTGTCTTGAATCTGGTTCATATAAGTTCTGATGTTGCATGATTTCTGTGGTCCAAGCAGATAATGATGAAAGGGTGAAACTTAATTGGGACCAAAAGGAAAAGTGAGTGCAAGGCGAATTTCATTAGAAAGAGTTGTATGGAGACCTAACATGAATGTCGTTCCTAAAGTTAGACACGTGGTCGGTCCACTGCTAAGGTGCTCGGTTTTGACCAGAACAACTGTTTGCTGTGCCAGTCATGTATTTGATCTAAGTGTAATAACCTGAAATGAAAGTTTGCCTAAAATACCTATGATGGTAAGGAAAGTTTGAAGTCATTGCCAAGCTGCTTTTATTAATGGACAGCTGAAGAGGATATCACTTGTCTGGCGATTTCCTTAAAGGAACAATACTTCTGAATGTGTAAGAGACAGCATACATTTTTCAATTTTAATTAGTTGTATAGCTTTTACAGATCACACAGTGTCTACATCTTCAAGTTTCTTTTGATACTTCATATAGGTTCTAATTAATTCAAAATGTGTGAATTATTGCTTGAAATTGAGCAGAGTTTACATTGTATTAGTTGGTGATGAATTTAAATACTAGGGATTTCAGAGGCAGGCATGTAGTTCATCTCTGGGGCCAAGCCAACTAAAGATCTCAAATGACAGATTTTTTACAGAAAACAAAGAGATGATGAACCCTCTGACAGGCTGTGGCCAGGGTCAGTAGGAACCTGTGCTCCTGGACTGTCTGTGGACACAGAGACCCAGAGCCGCTACCTCTTTCCCAGTAGAGCCATTGCCTCTCTGTGGAGTACAGTGACTTCTGTGCAGTGAGACTGCTGAAAGGGATAGCAGGGCCTGAGTTGCTGTGAAGTCAGTATCTCTTCTCCCTTCTTAACCCTTCCTGAGGAAGGCGGTTATCCATCTCTTCAAAGCACATCCTGTGGAGCTCTGTGTTCTTGAGAGTGATTGATTAGCTCTTAGGTACTTAGGTAGAATAAACAATGTGTTACAGGCTTTTTCATGCTAGTCTTTTACTTAACTAGTGTCTTTCTCACCTTTGCTTAAATAGTACATGCTGGTTTAATTTAAGTTTTCTTACCATTTAGATCAATAAGTTTCTTGCTTTTCCTTTGGCTCACTGATGTAATGCATATATGTGTAATATGTCTATGGCTAAAGTTTATTTTATTTTACATTTTAGGATTACTAAAGTCTGACAAGACCAATTCTGTAGAGTCTCTTCCAGAATATTTGACCTCAGACTCTGAAGGAAGCTATGCAGGAGTGGGTAGTCCCAGAGACTTGCAGTCGCCTGATTTGACAGCAGGATTCCATTTGGATAAGGTTGAGGTTGGTCTGAAAGCCTTGTTTCCCCACCTTCATGTGTGGATGTGTCTGCATTTTACTTTAGTTTTCATTATATTTTCTTAAACTTTGAAATACTCTCTTGGTGTTAATAGAAAATAAAATTAATATATATATAAGGTTAGGTTTTCTTTTTTCCCGAGTTGTATAATTTTTCTAATTTTAGACATTTTAATGAAGTTTTGAATCCTTTATGAACTTTATTTCTAATCCTTTTGTAAGTAAAATATATTGATGCTAAATATGTATAATATAGTATTATTGAATAGACATATTGAAAAGTATATTTGCAGCCTAATTACAGAAGTATTTCAGGAAGTGCCTGTTAAAATGGGATAAAATTTATCAGAGACAAATGACTTTGAAATAAGCCTAGTTTGAAATTCTGTGATCTCTTTCTTTCATGGTGGAACACAACCAGCCAGAAAGCTGTTCACTGGGCTGGCTGGGTGAGTGACTTTAGCTGCAGTGCCTCTCCTCTGCTTAGCTCTGAGGAGGCTTCGGTAGACACCCTTTACTACCTGTTCCACAGTTGTGTCCACAGGGAGGAAAATAGGCACATTTTTAAAACTGAATCTTTTTCTGCAACCTTTGCCAAATTCACAAAACATTGAAACCTTTCTTCCTCCCTTCCTTCCTTCCTTCCTTCCTTCCTTCCTTCCTTCCTTCCTTCCTTCCTTCCGGTGTGCACATGTTTGTTCTTTGTTCTTGTTTTTTGAGATATGGCTTCTCTTTGTAGCCCTGGCTGTACTGGAACTCAGCTGTAGACCAGGCTGGCCTCCAACTCAGACATCCACCTGCCTCTGCCTCCCAAGTGCTGGGATTAAAGGCATGAAGCACCATCACCCGCATTTACACCCAGGAATTTTTTGAGACTATACATTTATTCTTCTTACAAAGTATTCAAATTTAATACAGAGGTTTGGGGAAAATTATTGTTTTCATAAGGTTAATCTGAAGGACAGTTGAGGTGTAAGCGAGGCAGAAGGTTTGTAGTGAATGTGAGAACAGAAGAATCTGCCCTCACATTACACACACTATTTAAAATCTTCCTGAGCCTTTTGTACTAGCAGTGACCTTAGGGCCCCTCTGAAGTGGCATTATTACTTTACTTCCATTTTATTTAAAATATCATATCATAGAGTGGATTATAAGATACTTTTACCAAATTTTGATATCTAAAGCTAACTTCTAAAATATGGATTTTAATATTACTGCTTCATCTCTTGTATATACTACTTTTATTTTTATTTTTGCTTGCCATTTTTCTAAGTAGAAGTTTAACGTGTGCATTTACTTTCCTGTGTCCACAGCAGCTAGCTGGTAGTAAGTGGTGCAGGTGGGAGCTTGAGCTGGGGGTGTGGAGACACAGGAGTTGAAAGTGCTTTCTGCTTGGGTGCCAGTGACTATCGTCTCCATGCTACTGAGGTAGGTGCCTGCTGTTAGTACTCAGGTGTCCTTTCTTTCACAGGGAAGATCTAAGCTGTATGTGAACGGAACTCCTCCTGTATGTACTAGGGAAGAGTTAAAACCATGGGAAAGATCACCAACAACTAAGTCTGCTCCCCAGTTCATCCCCACTAACAGAGTGGACCCTGCAGGCGCTTCCAGTTGGGCTGCTGGCTCTTGCAGGTAGGATTTTTTATTCTTTATTTATTTCAATTGAAAATATTTTTTTCTAATATATTCTGGTTATAGTTTCCCCTTTCTTATCTCCTCCCAGATCCTCCCCACATCCTTACTCATCCAACTCCATGCCTGCCTTATTTCCTTTTTTTAATTTTAGTTTTATTATTAGTTACATTTTATTAACTCTGTATCCCAGCTGTATCCCGCTCCCTCATTCCCTCCCAATCGCACCTTCCCTCCCTCATCTCCTCCCTGTCCCTTTCCAAGTCCACTGGTAGGGGAGGACCTCCTCCCCTTTCATCTGACCCTGTTTTATCACATATCTTCAGGACTGGCTGCAAAGTCCACCTCTGTGACCTAGCAGGACTGCTCCTCCCTTGAGGGGTGGGAAGGGCAAAGAGCCTGCCATTGAGTTCCTGTCAGAAATAGTCCCTGTTCCACTTACTAGGAAAACCCACTTGGATACTGAGCTACCATGGGCTATATCCAAACAGAGGTTCTAGATTATATCTATGCATGGTCCTTGATGGAGAATCAGTCTGAGAAAAGACCCCTGTGCCCAGATATATTTGGTCTTTGTGGAGCTCCACGTCATACTAACTCCCCCTTCTTTCATATGATTCCCTGTACTCTGCTGAAGGGGTTTGGTTATGAGTCTTAGTATCTGCTTTGCTACACTGCTAGGTAGAGTCTTTCTTTAGAAAACAAACAGGCAAAAAAACAACTCTCCAGAATTAAAAAAAAGAAAAACCACAGGAAATGCACATACAAATACAATACCCAGACACAAATATTCACACACATATACCCCAAGCCAATGAAAACACAAAATTGGAAACCGTAATATATAAGCAAAATACCTGTAAGATTTTAAAAAAAAAAAAAAAGCAATTTGAGACAAAACATCTACAAAAATACTATTGAGTTCATTTTGTATTGGCCATCTACTTCTGGGAATTACCCTTAAGAGTACTTTGTATTTTCAAAGCAACTTCATTGGCAAAACCTAATTTTTCCTTTGTAAGCAGTTTGGAGATGCACGTGGGTTAAGGATGGGAGCTCATATCCACTTCTCCCTCTCAGTGCTGGGACCCCATCTGGCTTAGACCTGGGCACACCCTCTGCATGCTGCCACAGTCTCTGAATTCATCTGTGCATCAGTTCTCTTGTGTCTAGAATACACTGTTTCCTTAATATTCTCCATGCCCTCGAGCTCTTAAAAGATCTCTGCCTCCTCTCCCTCATAGTTCTCACAGCCCTGAGGGGAGAGTGGTTTGATTATGACACTTAAGACTGTGTTCCAGAGTCTCTCCTTTCTGCACATTGTCCAATTTTGGGTTTCTGTATTTGTTCTACTACAGGGGAAGCTTCTCTGATGATGGCTGAGTGAGAAACTGATCTTTGGGTATAGCAGAATGTCATTAGGAGTCATTTTTTTGCTCTTTTCATTTAGCAGAATAGTAGCATTTGGCTTTTTTCCTAGACCTGTGATCTCTCTAGTTTAATGTTTTTAGCCACTCAAGCA
Source organism: Psammomys obesus (assembly GCF_907164565.1). NCBI lineage: Eukaryota > Metazoa > Chordata > Mammalia > Rodentia > Muridae > Psammomys > Psammomys obesus. The sequence goes on from NW_026586662.1 coordinate 2,609,319, forward strand.
ATGTCGGGCATGGGTTCCATCTCATGGAGTTGGCCTTAAGTCCTGTTAGGTAGTTGTAATGGAGGACAGGTAAGAGAGTAAAAGTTGCTTACCTGAGCCCAGCCTGGTGTGGCCACTCCAGCGGGTAGGATTTTCACTTTGTTCTCTATGTCTGAAAGATTGCTGTGCATTTTTAGCCAAGTGAATATTTTTGATGAAGAATACTAATTTATGTTAATACACAGAAATTACTTGTATAAAAATTAATAACCAGCTATGGTAGGCCCTTCCTTCCTCAAGGCATGATTCATTGCAATATCATCAGTGACGCATAATTTGTGTGAATACTTAGAACCATCTTTTAATTGTTTTGATAAACATTTAAAGAATAGCTGGTGTAAAGCAGTAAGACTGGCTTCCTGTTTGGTTCAGCATTGCTAAGCACTACATTCACGAAGTGCTTAGCAGTCACATGATTCTCAGTGTTAGTGTATGCACCAGCATTTCTACGTTCATGTGATGTGTTGCCTACAGAGAATAGTGAATAAACTTTTTTATGGGAATTTTTACTACTGATATTTTATAATTATTTTTAAAATTTATATTGTTATTCTTTCAAGAATTTCATACACATCATTCCAACTGTTCCCCACCAACTCCTGTCTCCCACCCTCAAATTCATGACCTCTTCATTTATAATCATTATTGCTTCATATTTATATGTATGTTCACACACACATACTCCATTTAATGTGCCTCATTTGTACGTGTGGTTAGAGCTGACCACTTGAGATTGGATAACCAGTCAGGGAGCTTGCCACTAGAGGAAACCTATTCTCTTTCTCTCAGCTACCATCCATTTGCCTGCCACTCTTCATCTGTGGGAGGGGCTTTCTGAAAGTTCCTCTGTCTACACTGTCATGTCTCCTGGCAGTGTCATTACGTAGGCCCTGCTTAAGACAACCTCATCGTTAAGATTTCACAGGTGCAGCTTCTCTTCCATGTCTTAAAACATCTAGCATCATTAGAGTGCGAATTATTCTTATTTATAGCATAGATTTCACTCGTATCAGGACCCTCATTGGGGTCTCCAGTGTTGTTGAAAACCTCATATTTTCTGAAAAGTGCATCTCTTTGTTAGTAATAACTGGTAATAAGAATTTTGTTTTTAAAAAAATGAAATGTGTTTTTTTTAATTCATTTATCTGAAAGGATAGACTTTAATTAGAATCTTAGTGGGTTCTTTTACCTAATTTAGATGACCCAGGACTCCTTCTGTTGTTGGCTTTTTGTTTCTCTGGTAGAATAATTTCAGGTTATCACTCACCTTGCAGAGCTTTAAAGTATTTAGTGTTCATATATTCCTCTGTGGGAGTAGCAGCCATTCAAAATACCTCTTTTGAGGTTGACTGAAGCCAACAAAAGTGAATTTAATTATTACTTAGACTATAAAGTAGTTATCATCAGTCTTACATATAATTACAGGTTCAGTTACGTTTGGTGTTGGACATTATAGATAACGAATGCTGTATTACTTTATTTTTATTTTTATGTCTTTTAGTCCTGTGAGTCCTCCTGTTGTGGATCTCAGAACCATCATGGAAAAAGAAGAAAGCAAGCAAAAAAATGGCGCAGCACCAAAGACAAACTTAGGGTTGGTTAAAAAAAAGTTCAGACCATGTTGTATTGTATTTCTGTCCTACAGAACTGGACCGATATACTGGCGCTTTGCTGTAACTTCCGTGCATTTGCTATAATAATTATAAGCCCTCTATAGGTAGCAGCCTCTGTACTGTTTGCTAGGTGTGCACTAGTGCACAAGACATGCTGGAGCACAGTCGTGCTGAGGTGGTTGTGGTGATTGTTGTGATGATTTATTTCTAAGATGTGCACAAGACTTAATTAACTGTTTTTTTGTTTTGTTTTGTTTTTTAAAGTCCACTATTCTGGGGGCTCAGGTTTAACCACTGATCATCAACAGTATAAATTGATATTCTAACCATAGAAACGTGATAGGAAACGTGACGATGACTTTGATTAAGCAGAGATTAATGCTGAGTGGCTCAATTTTGTTTCTAGTATAATGATTTAAGAAACTAAGATTTCTCAGAAGCCAGTAGAAATAATTGGTTTACTCTTACATTTTTAGAAAAATTATTTCTCATGGAATCAAACTTTCCCAGAAGCAACGGAAAATGATTGCATTGAGCACCAAAGAAAACAATTCAGGAACAAACAGCATGGAACCAATTCTAACAGCTCCTTCAAAGTCCCCCAAGCCAGTGAATGCATGGTATGCTCCCGTCGTTCAAATTACAGAGCTCTTGCTTTCACTTCTGAGGCTCCCCTGCATGTGTTTCTAAAGTATTTTTAAACATTTCATTTTCCCTGTTGGTTTTTAAGTTAAACATTGAAACTTTGCAGTACATGCTAGATTTGTTGTCGTGGTATCGTTGGACTGGGAGGAGGGGAAAATGAGGCCAAGCACAGCTGGGGCCAAAAAGGATCCGGAGTGGTGACCCAAGACTGTGTCAGAGACTGGGGTTGGGAAGGACAAAGGAACAAGTGAAGAAATGCACCTACTTTGCATGTGCTGAACTGATTGAAGACAGGCAAACATGAATGACAGACCAATTCGAATAGCAAAGCATGGGAAGAAGTGCTGCAGAGGGGCCAGGGACTCCTCAGGCCTATTAGTCACATTAGCAGACCTGCGGATCACATGATTTCTGAGAAGCCAGCTCTCTGGCGAGGAAACAGGAGCTTAACTGACTTTCTCTATGGAGTTGAGAAGTCCCAAGCTTGATTTGTGTAGGGAGCGACCCCACGCCTGCTGTGCTCTCTGAGAGAAGTATGGGAAGCGCTCTACCGTCCCTCGCCTGGCTTGGTGACCCACAAGTACAGACTTAAAAAAAAAGAAAACACCTTTGTTTTATTATAATTTCATATGTATTAACAGACATCGTGGTTTCAAAAGTGTGGATTTACTTTTTACTTTTGGATACTATTCTTGCCATTGTGTAGTTTCTGTTGAAAGGAGATTTAGTGTCATTTTAAAATAAGGACTGAATACACTAAAATTTTATAGAAGTAATCTCGATGTTCAGTGTTCCGATCCCTGGGTCCTTCTGCAGGCGCCCTTACTTGTCTGGCGCAGTGCCGTTGAAACTGCTTTCATTTGTCTGAGCAATGCCGCTGACTTTGTTTCATCGTGGAGCTTGTGCCATCAGTCTTCTCATCCAGGCCATATTACTAGGAATCATCCAAAGATGAGTTGTGTAAAATGTTGCTCTTGCTGCCTTCCAGCTTCCCTTTGTGGAAACTCAGGTCATAATGCTTGGAACGTTTAAGAGAAAGGTACATGGATAGTGGGAAGGGCCAGGAAGAGACAGGAGGACCCTCTGTCTCATAGGATTCCAGGGCATTCTGGGAGTGTTCATGCCTGTCTCTGTTTCTGAAAATGAGGGATTTTGTTGTTGTTGGTTTTCCTCCCACCATCAAAAATGCAAATTATTTTGAAGAAAACAGCAAACAGTTGATTTTGTTCTGTCGCCTTGTAGAACTGAGTCAGTGCCTACGAAAACCACCAGGAGGTGTGAAGTGTAGTCAGTGAGAAAGGAAGCAAAGGAACAGGAATTGGGAAAACCCAGCCAAGAGATGTTGAAGATTTGAAGTGGGTCTGATACTGCAGTGAGGTGTTTTCTCACACAGGCATGGATGACCATTTTAGATGTTTGTTGTAGTCTGAGAAAAGAAGGTAAATACTTGAGGATACTTTGAGCTTAATAATGTGGATTTCACTTTGTCATCAGTTGGCTTACTTTAAAAACCAGCAGCAAACAAGGGAGTTTCAGGCTTTTTCCTGGCAATACGTTTCTTGGCACCTATGTTCTGTGGTCTGCCTTGTTTGCTGTGGTGCCATTTGGCCTTTTTATAATGTTCAGGATGCTGATACTGTGGTAGATCCATCTGTTCTGTAATGTTTCTCCCATTTGGTATGTGTGCAGTAGAAATCTATTTACACACACTGTAAGAAAGTACATATCATCATTACTTCTAATAACTAAGTATTGATACAGTCTTGTAATCTGTTATTATTGAATGGCTAAATATTTTTTAAAGTGAAATACTACAGAGTACTGAAAGGTAATATTACTAAAAGTAACCATGAATCTTAGCAATATATTGATAAAGGAAGTCCAAAAATATCATAATATGTGAGTCATTCATAAAATATTAAAGTTAGCACTTGATTGACATTGCTGTTTGCTTGAGTGATCTCTGCTGCTGTGGTTCATTTTTATGTCTTGTTGTAATAGTTTATTGCTTATTTTGCTTTTATGCTTCAGTTGGAAATTATGTAACTGTCCCTTTGGGACCCCTCATATGTTGGTACTCTGTCTGGTGTTTTTTCCCTCATCTCCAGAGACTTTGTTTTCTAATGAGCTTCCACTGATGAGGTCTGTGTATTTAGGTGCTGGCATTCTGGAAGCTGATTGGGATAAGGAGGTTACCCTGGCACTCTGTTCTCAACATTTATTGTAGATTTTTCACATGCTCTACCATTTCAAATGTAGACTTGGTGCATAGCACACAGCTTATTCCTCTTTTCCGTTTGACTTGTGACTTCAGCTTTGACTTGCGCCTTCCTTGTAGGTGGTATCTAGCCCCCCCAGCCACACAGAAGGTCTGGTCCTGAGAGTGTCTCCAGCAGGCAGAAGTTAGTGCGGGCCCTTTCCGTATGGTCGATCCAGTTTCTGTCTTCTTGTGCCCCCACCCCAGCTGTCCCTGTAGCTGTCTGCTGATACAAAATCATGCTGGCCTCAGGCTGCTATGTGGACTTACCTCTTTTTTCTGATTACTTTCTGTTCACTTTCTATGGGATTTTAAGGAAAAGCAATCAAGTATTTGTCACCTTAGATTTTGATGTTCAAATTTACTGAACTCTTTTCTCTGGTCATTAGCAGCATGAACTGAGCTCCATGTGGATGGCACTGTCTTCCTAAAATGCAAAGGGAATCAATTGCTCATTAAGGAAATTCTAGGAATATGGGGAGCTGTCATTAAGTTTGGCAGAAACACCTTTGAAAAATAATTATGCCATGATCAAATATAAATGATATTTATTATATACTCTTTATGAAAGCAACTTAAAAACTTAAGAGCAAACAAATGATTAATTTTATATATCTTAAGATAGCAAGACAATTTATTCAGCTGACCAAATACCAACTTATTTTGACTTCAAGATGGAAGCAGTCTCTGAATTAATTTTATTAATGATTAAAAACAAATTGTTTATGCTTAATGTTCTTTTATCACTTTAGGCTCAACTATATTTTCATCTTAAATATTTATTCTTTCTTTAGTGCTAGAGATTGAACCGAGGGCCTTAGGACTGCAAAGCAAGCGCTCTGCCACTGAGCTATATTCCAGCACTGTTTTTGGAGCCTCCAAACTGCTTTTTTGTGAAATTCCTTAGGATCCATATGTTACTTTTATTTATACTCTTTAAACACTAAACTGATAATTTATAAGGATGTGCATATATGTATATTTGTGTAGATTCCTATTTAGAGTAATATTCATAATATATTAACATAATGGGCTGTGAGGTTATCTGCATTTTATCTTATGTCACTGGTACAGACAAGAAAGTACTTGTTAGAAATTTAAAGAATACATTATATAAAATAGTTAATGGTCAGTTTTTAGGAGCTTTGAGGCATGTTGAGTATAAATGGAAATACATTATTAGTTGTTGAATGATTTTTCTTTCTTGAATTTATGTATAAAGCTTAAACTGAGCTTGAGACCAAAAAAAGAGAATATAAGATGCTGCTTTTGTTATATTGTAATTATTAGTTCTATATAGAACACATACTTAAAATAGTACAGTTAATCACATTATTCATTATAATACATAATTTTATTTTTAAATTAGACACATGTGCAGTGAAAACGCATGAGTAATGTACAGTGACTACTGCTGAGATACCATCCTTTATACATACTAATTGAAAAATAATTGGCAGAGTTTAAATTACATTCTAGTTTTAAAAAGTAGAAAATAAATCTAAAATTAGCATTTTAATTTGTAAGCTATCTTTATAGAAGGTATTTGTGATGTAGTGATTTTTTAAGTTACTTATATTTCATTATCTGCAGAATCACCTAATAAAAATTTAGGTTTGTAGATGTTTTTATATTTTTCATTATATTAATATTAAATGTGCAGTTAATGAAAGCACAAATGAGCCTGCTAAGTTTTACACCATGATTATGGTAGTGTTTTTACTAGTCTATTCACATACACAAACACTAACTCTATATCCTTTCCCAAGATATAGTTGTACTCTTGCTACCTACAATTAGGTGTAGCCATGGAAAATACTAAATATAATGAGGTTTTATATTAGAATTAAGCTCTAGCCAGTTGAATTTTGAAACTAATGAAAAACATTAAGTGTATGTGGGATCTGGGCACTTTTTATTTTCAATGTTTTACTTGGAGAAATATGTCTTTCACTATCATCTTGTGGAAAATGTATGGTCTTTGTGGCCTGGCTTGGTATCTGAATGTAAATTCTTTTGAGCTAGCTTATATAAAATAATTGGAGTTATTTAACCTTTTTGACCTAGAAATTTTATTCATTAAAGTTGCTGAGGCTAAGGAATAAAATCCTGAGTAATATTTGCATGGATATAAATGTCTGCAAATATTTCTCTATAAAGTTTCTGTGGCTTCAGGATTGAAAATAGCCAAAGCCCAAGTTCGGAAAGTAGAGTTGTGGGAAACGAGACACTGTTTTAAGTCTGGGCATACCCAATGGAAAGGGCTTTAAGGGCTTGCTAGACTGTCTGCCGAATTAGCTACTTTATAGGTGGTTACTGTGCACAGCTAATGAGTGTGAACTTAAGATATTCTGTAACTGTTGGGTATACGGCCACTTAATTTTGGGTTAAAGATTATAAATAAATAAATAAATAAATAAATAAATAAATAAATAAATAAATATTTCCCTATAGTATGTAAATTCTCACAGTTTTTTCCACTGGGTTGATTATAGAAGTTCCTCATTACCTTTGTAATTCCCATGGTACATTGTATTATCTATTGTTCCATAATACATTTTCCCTACAAAGCAGCTTCAGTGTTTATTGTCTGGTTTCAGGGATCTTGGCTAGGTGCCTCTGGCTCCTATCTAACAGAGTCAAGGCCTGTTAATGGCTTCAAAGCTTTTCTTGGAGATGTAGGGGAGATTGACATGTTTCTTTTTCTTGGCGTGTCAAAGATTTCTTTATGCTGCTTTCCTGGTCTCCCTTGTTTCTGAAACAGTCTAGCCATATGATCATATTGTGATGAATTTCTGGGTCTGCTCTCATGATACCTCTCTCCCCTGACACACACAAACACCAGTTCTGTTCTTGGAATCAAACTTGAGGACTCTTGCATGGTAGGCAGTCAAGTGTGCTGGGCCCCAGCTTTTTCTTTTGTCTATAATTTAAAGCAAAGTTTTAGTTTCCCTAGGGCATTTTTCTTTGCATTTGTCTTTGAGTTTGCTAATATTTTGTAATCTTTAAATTTATGTTTCCTCTCAATTGTGGAAAGATTTTGTGGAAAATGTTTGATTTACATTCTTCTCTTTTGTCTGCTGGTTCTGGTTTTCTAGTTATATATGGTGGCCATTAACTGTCTCGTAACTCACCACGGCTGACTTAAATTAATGTCAGTCATCTGTCTGTTCTTCACAGTCAACAATTCCAGTTCGTTTATCTCCTTATTGACTTTCAGTCTGCAAGTCCATTCAAGTAAACTGTTTTTAAACATTGTGTTTTAGTTTTGAAATGCCATTGTTATTTTTTTTATTTCTTTTTCTCTGCTGAGTTATTTATATGTCATTTAATTCATTTTTGTCTGAGTTTCTTTCTTTTTTCATTATTATTCTCTCATAAATATCTCCTCCCTCCATAGCCTCCCTCCCCTGCCTCTATCCACTCCTCCTTCACAGTTAGGGTTTCTATTGCTGTGATAAAACACCATGACCAAACACTATTTGGGGAAGAACGGGCTTATTTCTTCTTACCATTCTCCATCACAGTGTATCATTGAGGGAAGTCTGGGGAGGACCTTAAGACATGGACAGAAGCAGAAGCCATGGGGGGATGCTGCTCATTGGCTTGCTCAGCCTGCTTATTTATACAACCCAGGGCCACTGCGCAGGGTTGGCATCACCCACAGTGGGCTGCACCTCCCACATCAGTCATCAACAGTGAAGTGCCACAGACTTGCCTATCCAGGTCAGTCTTATGGAGGCATTTTCTCAATTAAAAATCCCTCTAGCTTGTGTTGAGTTGACAAAAAGCTAACCAGCACACCTGCCAAACATATTTTTTCTTATTTGTTGCACAACTATAATGGCTATGTTAGTATTGTTGCTAATTTTAACATCTAGAGTCTATCTTTAGCCTTGGTATGTAGTAATTCCTTTTTCTTACAGCATAATTTTCATTATTGATTTGAAATCAATAAACTTCAACAACATGGGAAATTTAATTAAGTCACTGCAGAAATTTTAATGTATACCCTCCTATTTTTTGCATATACTTTGAATAGCCATTTAATGGATGTGTTTTCATGTGTCTTTTTTTACATTTGCTTTCTTTTGCTGTGTTAAATCAATGAGCAAACCCAACTTGGGGAGGAAAGGGTTTATTTGGTTTATATATCCCAGGTCACAGACTGTTATCGAGGGAAGTCAGAACAGGAACCTGGAGGCAGACACTGAAGTAGAAGCCAAGGCAGAAAGCTGCTTATTGGCATCATCCCCATGATTTAGGACTACCTGCCCAGGATAGTCCAACAGTGGGCTGGAGCCTCCTGTATCAATTTTTAATCAAGAAAACTCCTCATAGATTTTTACAGGCCAACCTGATTGGAGACACTTTGTCAGATGAAGTTCTCTCTTTTCAGATGACCTTAGCCTATATCAAGTTCACAAAAAATAATTAGTATACCATGCCCTGTCCAATCATGCACACTGAAGTTCTGTTGGAATAGACAGTTATAGGATATAAAAGAGAAAAGAAATATCTATGACGCTGGTGTATTTTAAAATGTTTTGTTGAAAAAAAATCTACAAAATCAGTTCTTACATTTTTTTTCTGTTCTTTGACAGTTTCACTGTAATGTCCCTTTGCTAAGTGTTTTTAACATGATCTTTGCTTTCTTCTTCAGGGCATCTCTGAATTCACCTTCATCCAAGTCATTCCGGGATTTTTTACTAGAAGAAAAAAAACCTGTTACTGGTCATGGTTCAGGAGATCATGTCAAAAAAGTTTGTTTTAAAGGAGTTGAAAACTCTCAGGCCCTAAATGTCATGAGGTAATAAATTTAAAAGTAATGTATTTTCTACTTTAAACTATTTTGTGGTGGTTTCATGTTCTGAAATGATGTTAAAAATATACAAGGCAGATATTATAGCTTCTTGTACATTTAAGATTAAAGTTAACAAGTCCATTTCCTCTTTTTTATCTTTTCTTTTGGTAACAGTTATGGAGATATTTGCTTGTAATAAATGGCATATCTAAGCCACAGTTTTAAATTTTGGAATACAACTACACCCATGACATGGTCATATACTCAGAGGAGTGAATATAATCACTGCTCCCAAAATCCTCTTCATGCCTCCTTTCCCTGTCATGTCCCATTGATTTTTAACATCACAGATCTTGTACATTCTTGCATTTCATACCAGTGAGACCATAAAATCGGACCTTTACTATAATTACTTTGGAACTTATCCATCTTCTTATGTATCAACTTGTTGATTCCACTTACTTGTTGAAGAATGTCTACCACAGTCTACCTCCACATGTCTGTTATTGAATTTTGGGTGTTTCTGTTTCTAACTGATGTTATTTTATTTATTCATTTAGTTCTCATTTTTTGAGTCAGCATCTCATAGTGCATGCTAGCCTGGGACTTCTTTGGTGTCTTAACCTTGGGCCCCTTCAGCCTTAGCTTCCAATGTGCTGGATTACAAGTATGTACTACCTAACTCAACTATTATAGGTATTTTTATACTGTTTATTCAGAGATGCTTTCTATTTTAAATGCCTACATGATGCATGAAAATCTGTCCATAATTTATTAGAAGCATTTTAATTAATTTTTCAATATGGCATATAATTTTTTCTTTTTTTGAGAGAGGGTTTTCTGTGGTCCAGCCTGGCTGGCCTTGAACTTACTATGTAACTGAAGATGACCTTGAACTCCTGAAATTCCTTCTTTTAAGCTCCTACAGGCCTGTGCTGTCAGACTTCTTAATTTATATTAACTTTTTTTTTTTTTTTGCAAACGAATATTCCTGATTGCTAGAAGGCCAGTGATGGTTGGACTCACATGCTCATCTTCCCCAGAATGTGCCCACGGCGTTGATAGTGAGAGAGAAAAGAAATAATGTCAACTGTGGCCAGATGAATGTTTTATATAATAACAAGCACTTTATTTCTGATTCTGGTTGTTAATTTTTTTTTCTTTCCAATAAATCCATTTTTAAGAAGTCCTGCTAGGTGTGGTGACTCACACCTGCCATCTTACTGTTTGAGTGGCTGAGGGAGGGTTGCCGTGAATGCCAGCCTGGGCTTCCTAGCGAGTTCTAAGGCAGTCTGTGTCTCATTCAAACACGTCAGCAACAGCAGAAATGTTCTGTTCAATTTCAATACATCAGGCAGATTATCTGATTAAAACAATAGAGCCCCAGAGGTGTTTAACCTCTGCTTCCCCTTCCGTGGAGACTGGGGAACTATCAGTGGCTTCCAACAGCATTTGTGTCTGAACTTCTAGTATATGTGAAGTGTTTAGAGACATTTCTTTTTGTTTTTGTTGTTGCTGTTGATACTGTGGTTGGTTTTCTTACTGCACACAGGTACATTTAGAAGCACCGTTTTTGAGTGATTTTTGTTGCAGTACAGAAACTTAGACTCAGAAGGATCAGGTTACCATCTCCCTAGCTTTTCAAATAATTTTAGAAGAAGAATGCTCTTTTAAATTGAACTCAAATATAGAAAACAAGCCTACTCACATATAAATTTTCAGGTTAAAATCTTAATGTTTCTTACTTTTTTTATTATCTCTTTCTGCTTCAGAAGCTGTTATCATTAATTGATCCTTTCAGTTCTTGTACAGATTCAACTTTTTCTCGTGCACTAGATTTTTCTCCTTCTGTGTTCTTGTTTGCTGAAGTATTTTCATCCAGTCTGGGTGGAATAATGAATCTCCCACTCTTCTTCCAAGTTTTATTCTAGTCATTATCCTACCCTTGCCAGCCTTGCCCCACTGCACGGCCAGATCTCTTATATGAGCTGTCAGTTACCACTTTATGTCTCTCTAGAGTCTGTTCCGTGTTTAACCTAGAGCAGCCTGGCTAATCTTAATAGTGCCCTACTATGGGACTGTTTATACCAGAACTGCATTGTGGCTCATTTTCTTATTTTATTTTCTCTGCTATATACTATGTATATCATGAGCATTAGCATAGATTCTGTTATACTACAGACTACTTTCGTGTATGATCTGAGCTTCAGATTCATTTGTCTTCTTGGCCTTTCCATCTTGTTTAGATCTTCAGAAAGACATCTGACCTTATGCCTGACACCAAAACTGCATGATATTTTCATAATGCTCTCACAAATCGAAGGTTAAACTGTAGATTCATCACAAACACCTCATTGCTCCTGCTCTTCATTCCGTAGTAAGCAGTGCTTGCTAGTCTGTTTAGCTCTTGAGTGTTTAATGCATACACTAAACTTCATACCCAAGGCTCACAGGTCACCATGGCATCTTTGTTTTGTTGTTATTATTGTTTGTTTGTTTGTTTGTTTAATTGGTTTTTTGAGACAGGGTTTTTCTGTGTAGCCTTGGATGTTCTGGACTCACTTAGTAGACCAGGCTGTCCTTGAACTCACAGGGATCTGCCTGCCTCTGCCTCCCTGCACCATGACTTTTTACCCTAGTTATGGGAGTGGTTTCATGCCTAGTCTTCTTTCTTCTTTCCTTCACTACACAGAGCCAGTGTGTTTTCTTTTAAAAATATAAAACTTACTGCCTTTAGAATAAAAGCTAGAACTTTTACTATGGCCTCCAAGCTCTACATAGCCTGGCTTATGTCACCTTCTTTCACTTTGTCTTAGGAAATAATCCCTGTAGTATATTGTCTTTAAGTTTCTTTTGTTCACAACCGTCCCTCTTTCTATTACTTTAACCTTTCGTTGCAACTTTTCACAGTCTATTTAGTTGGGTGTTTTAGAGGTATCATACTTCCTTTACTAAGTCAATTTCTGTTACGTGTTTCTGCTATGCTTCTGAACATGGCTATAGCTGTTGCTAGTGATTCTTTTGTTTGTTTGGAAACAGGATTTTACTGTTTAGTTCTGACTGCCTCAGAATTTGCTGTGTAAACCAGGCTGGTCTCAGCTCACAGAGATCTTCCTGTCTCTGCCTCTGCCTCCCCCAGGGCTGAGATTAAAGGTGTGGGCAACCATGCCTGGCAGTAGTGATTGTCTGATGTATGTGTGCTGTTTTCATATCAACACAGTTACTGCAAGGGTGATGTTTCTCTTTGCTACTCATTGCACACACATGCTTAAAATGGGCATTTAATGAGTATTTGCTGATTGACTGAATAAATAAATGAATTAAAACTGTAACTTTTTTCAGATAATGTTTGTTTTGAATATAGTAAATTTTATTGGTCGTCTCTGGTGCAAATTTGAAAGTATAAAAATTATGTTTGTTTTTATAGTGTTTTATATTTCAAATGCTAGTGGTGTAGATTGGGATTTTAATTTTCATTGAGTAAGTTGCTATTGGTCATGAAACAGAAAATCTTAAGGATCTGTGGTTTGCTAGTTGGTCACTAGAGTGTGCTGTCATATTGGGACTAAACTGTGAGACGTGCATGCTATGATATGACTGGAAGTTTGACTTGAAAGCTCATGTGTCAGAAGCTTGATAGTTGATGTAGGAACTAATTTTTATATAGATGACTCTCATTAGTAAGGTATTGTAAAAAGTATAGGCTGTTTTTAGTGTTTATTTAATCATAGAAAACATGTAATTCACAAGTAAATTTTTTCTTATTTATTTAAGAAGGACATATGAAACACTGTAGACAAACAAAATACTCACCAGATTATGGGATACCCAGAAGGGCATAGCGTTATACCTACTTCTGTTGGGCATACATAAAAACACAATATGCAGGCTTAGCCCTGAATGGATTTAAGTCTGATTAAACGGGAATATATATACATTATGGCCAAGCAGAGTTAAATGACAGGTAAATGCAACAGCAGAGGTCATGCTAGATTTATAGGAAGATGTATAGGAAGAGCAGAAACTTGAGCTACTGTAGCCTCGATTATCCTGTTCTAATGTGTGATCATGGAAAAAGCAGAGAAATATCACCATTTCTCTTTGATCTTTGTTGTCAAAGGCTTTGGAATGTGGGCTGAGATTTTTAAAGAAGAAATAAACAGCATAAATAAGCAGCTGTAATCAGAAATAATCAGCATAAACAGGAAATAATAGAAGAAAAGCAGGAAGACGGGAATGCTGGTGGTCCTTTGGGGTGGCCTGTAAGGGTCAGGCCTCAGCTGAGGAAAGTACACACCACACATTTTTGTCTTAATTGTAGAAAATGTGACTTAAAAATTATTTTTTGCCCCAAGGCAACAGCAAGTAAAGAAAGGCAGTTTCATCTGGAGGTGTAAAAATGCAAAAGGGAAGGGTTCGTGGTCCTTTTAGTGATTTGTTCCTTGTGTGTTTTTTCATTTTCCTTTCATCTAAATAATTCTGCAGATCTGGACTGGGAAATGTGAGCCATGTTTCTAATCACCATGAAAAATGATTTCTGGAACAAAATTACTAGTATGCTTATATCAGTTCTAATATTAGGTAAATGTTAAAAAATAAAGCTAGTATAATATCTCATAAATAAAAAGATATTGTCTAAGTAAAAATAGCTTAGTTCTTTTAACACCTAAATTTGACAGTACTTGTCAATTAAGCAAAAATCTTTAAAGAATATTTTATATAACCTTTTGGTATATTTCTCTTTTTCAGAAGGCTAAATATATACAGGTTGTATATTAGAATGTATGTTATGTGTCTAGTTTTGTTTTTAGTATCTGAACTTTAATAACTATGTATTATTTGAAAGCTTAGAACTCTTAAAAATTTCCTGTTTTATTTAATAGCTTTCCTGTGTTTTATGATAAAATTTTGACAAACTCCCAGTTGCTTGGATAAAGCAATGATTAGTATAATTATCCATGAAAGATTATCAGTGGAAAGCGTTGTGGGATTACAATCTTATGAGACATGCTTTTGTGATTTTTAACATTTTTGGGTGACTTGCTAGCCAAGCCCTCCGTTGCATTAAATCTACAATCAGACTGATGTTTCAGTGTCACAGTATAGCCATTCCTTGGTGTCACCGTATATGAAATAGGGCTCAATAGCCCTACTGAGGCTTATAACCCTGCTGAGGCTCATTTCTGCTCTCATATATCACAGTCCATCACAAAATACAATTGTTATTCTTAAAGTTTTAGTTTATATCAATTTAATAGACTCTGGGTTTGAAATCTCCTTAGACTGTTAATATAGTTTTGTTAGCTAGTAACATACCATTTTCAATCCCTTATTAGCTAATGTTAACTGTGGAAAATAATAGGTTTCCTTGTGATGTTTCAGTATACAGCTATGGTGTATACTGATCATACCCATGCTCTGTTTTTTATTAACAATTTGTAATTGTTAATTAACAATGTTATTGTTAATTACTATTAATTAACAATAATTAATTGTTATTAATAACTTGTAATTGTTAATTACTGACTTACTGTAGTTATCTAACAATTAAATAATTATCAACTCTACATTCTTTGTGCATCTTTTAGAGTGTCAATGCATTTTTATTGGTTTCCAGAACCACCAGGCTGATTTCCAGTATCTGAAGTGTGATTGCTGAATGAGCTATTCCCATAGGCTTGGGCATTTGAATGTTTGGTCCCCACTTGGTGATACTGTTGGGAAGGCTTAGGAAGTTCAGCAGTGTTAGAGGAGGCATGTCGCTGGAGGCAAGCTTTGAGAATGCCTTCTGCCATTTCCAGTGCTCTCTCTCTGCTTTGTGTTTATGATAGAAGACCGGAGCTCTCAGCTTGATGTGCCACCCACCATGCGTATTGCCCTCACTTTGCCATCATGGACTCTTAAACCTTTAAATCTAGACAAGAGTGTAACATGGTGGAGAACAGTCTATATTCTGATGGGATTAACTTGGACGGAGACCTAATGCAACATCCCTTGGTTAAATCCTTGGGAAGATCTTGCAAGTGAGACCAGGGCTGGAGACCAGAGGCTTGTTGTGGTGTTAGAGCACAATAAAAGGACGAATACAGCCAATAACTTCATGTATCAGTTACTTTTGTATTGCTGTGATAAAATGCTGCAGCCAAGACAGTTTACAAAATGGTTTATTTGGGAGTATGGTTCCAGAAACTTACAGATTGCATCTTCTATAACATTCTGTCAGTCATCTGGAACATACATTGTGGGTACATTAGTTACCCACAAAGTACGAGTGCTAACTGTTCACACAGGCATTTGTACTGCTCATGTACACCCGATTACCATACACAATGATAGGTGAGCATCATTAGAAAAAGAGTGCTCCTTATGATGCTTTCTCTGTGTGGTTCATTTCTCTGTAGATTCCTTTGTTTGCCTGCCCTTCTTAAGCTAGGCTTGACTGCACACAGTCATTTGTCTCCTGAGTCAGGAGCTCATGGCTCTGTTGTATCTGTTAGAAGTTTTACTAATATTACTGAAATCCTTAATCTGAATGTTTGGAATTTGTTTTACAGATGCTCAACTCATGGAACTCCAGTACTGGAAAGCAATCATGTTTCTGATTTCCCACTTCTAGACAGTCCCAAGTAAGCTTAATTGATTACCTGTGGGCCTTGAAGCTGAGCTGGTTCTTCACAGTGACACACACACACACACACACACACACACACACACACACACACACACAC
>NW_026586662.1:2625414-2685203 GCF_907164565.1 Psammomys obesus
CACACACACACACACACACACACACACACACACACACACACACACACTGTGTATACACTATGTATACACACACACATGAAATGGGTAATTTTATAATTGAAGATATTAGAATGTATTGCTTGAACATTCTGTTTTCTAAAGTAAGAGTTAAGTATATAATTTGTTACACCTTTTTAGAGTTTCCTAAAATTTTACCTGTAACACTTAAGTAAAATAATAATTATCCTTTGTTGTGTTTTCGCCTCACATTCTGTAATTTCTGCAGAGGTTCCCGGTTACATTGTGTACTAGTTGCTGGGGTGGGGTAGGGGACAGCACTGCTCAGTAATATTTCATAGGAAATTTTATATGCAAAACTTTGAGGACATGAATTAAAAGTGGTATTGTCACTCTTACAGCCCCTGGCTATCTTCCTCACTTGCCACTTCTGCAGTCGCTCCAGTCACATTTGCATCTATCGTAGAAGAAGAGCGGCAACAAGAAGCTGCCCTCATCAGAAGCCGGGAGAAACCCTTGGCTCTCATTCAGGTGAGTGTCGTGTTCGCTGAGCTTCCGCTCGGTGAGAACCCTCGGTGTTTGGGTTTTGTTATTTGTTGTGGTCTCTTGAGACAGTATCTAACTCTGTAGTCCAAGCTGGCCTCTAACTCATGGTAATCTTCCTGCTCAGGCTCAAGATTTCTCACAAGGCCAAGGGACTAGCAATGCTTCTGATTCAGTTCTGCTGTGTTGTTTCTATGTAAAGTCTCAGCTGCTGCAAAGGAAGCCAGAACACCACTCTATCCTGCTAACCTGTTCTCCTTAAAAATGAAATATCTCTGTATTTCCCCTCAGGTTGAGGAGCATGCAATACAAGATTTGCTGGTTTTCTACGAGGCATCTGGCAACCCTGATGAGTTTGTTGTCGTTGAAAGGACACCACAGGGGCCTCTGGCAGTGCCTATGTGGAACAAGCATGGATGCTAGCTCACTGGAGAGAGATGCTGCTCCCAGGCCATGATTGCCACACCCACATGAAGAAAACCCATGCGCAAGCATTCTTACAGATTTGGTAGCACAGTGTTGTAGTCAGAGCAAGAATGGATATGATTTCTTCCCGTAGTTTATAATGTTTGTATAACTAAAGAGAGATTTATCAGAATTGTGATTTTAGTAACTTTTATGTGAAAATGTGTCAGGAAAAATGTTAAGCTAAGGTTGGTAGGATTGTTTCTTCTAAATTACCTTATAAATGAAAATATGGGTGAAGTGTGAAGTTTAGGAATGATTCATTAAAAATAATTTTTTCACTTGAGAATGTGGAGTAATTGAGAAGAGCTTATTTTTAAAATAAGACATTGATGAGCTTAAGGCGCCATTGCTTCTGATTCACTAATGGCCAGCATGTTCTTTTTGCCACAGCAGATGTGCTTGTACTGTTCCTTTTTCGCTGGGCTGTTAATTTCTTAGGCCTCTTTGCAGTCAGACCTGATGAAATTCTATGTGTTTCCTAACTCTTCAGGACAGTTTAGTCAACACCCATGGCTTCTGTGGAAGATTTGGATTCATGGGGTTTTTGTTGGTGTGAGAAGATAGCAAGAGAGGACATATGAATACCTAATTGTGAAAGAATCAGTTCCTTAAAGAGTTAAAATTTTCTAAAACAAGCATAGGATTACCAAATAGTTCGACAGAGTGGTTATGTATAGTCACTGTTTAGTGTCAGAAGTTCTTTGGGCCTGGAGTATGTGTGTACATGTAAATTTTGATTTTTATAGTATGCTGTTTGGTTTGGTTTTCAGTGTTTAAAATTAAAAAGAAAAAAATGTTAAAATATGTGCTTTGGTATGTAGACAGAATGAGAAAGGTAATGCTTAACTTCCTAGAAAGGATCCCTGGGGATATGTAGGCAGTTCACCGCTTGACTTGAGTTGATGGGAAATTGGCTGAAACTAAGTCAGTGTTTCAGTTCAGTTCCACCCACAAGCAGCAGACATGTACACAGATGTGCAATAAAAAATAATCTTGAGCCAATCACTACTAATGTGTGTTTGACTTCGTGTGTAAGTGCTAGATTGACACCTTGAGGGAAAAATTTCTAGCTATTCCTAATTATTTTCCCCCTGATTTGCCACACTGATGGTCAGTTATGTTTTTACTCTGCTAAAATTCCCAAGTTTTATATTCTGTATGTTTGAGTGATTCAAGGAAAAAGGAATTTTATGATGTGTGTCTTTTTGATGGCAGTAAAGAAGCTTTCCAGAGTCATTGACTTGTTGGAGGATTTGATACTCTGAAGACACTGTAAACAGTGGTGTTCTTCAGGTTCACCCTCCCTGCGAAGTGCCCTCGGCAGTCCTTGTTGCGGTCAGAGTGTGTGAAGCAGGAGCTAGGCTGACTGCGTGTGGGGCTCTCGTCCTTCCTTTATAAACCGTGACCAGATTGCTTGTACTTTATGGCCTGTTTTATACTGTGAGCTACTGTATAAAACTTCATATGGGAAAAAATGCTTCTGTGAGAAAAGTGAAAGATAAGTCCTTCTCTGAACTGTCGTTTTTTTGTGAATGAGTCAAGAACATGACAGCTGTTATATTGCTTTGAAAAGCTAAGAGGAAGATGGGAGTTTTTCATAATAGTACATTCTTCCTGTAGTCGCTCATCCATCTCTAGGTGCATAGCTTCAAGCAAACCCATAGAACTGAAGAAAATCTGTGAGTCATCAAGTTAAGTGATTGCTGGGATGCAGAGGCCCTTTAAGAGCTACCTAAGCAAGCCTGGAACTTCAGTCTAGAAAGGTGAGGTGTGTGAATGAGTGCTAGCAGTAGAATGTGCTTACAGTGTGTGAAGTCAAGAAAACTCCAAGTCAAGTGAAGTCAAATTTGTTGACAGAGTACTAGGGTTTAGGTTTTTTCCTCCCCGTCCTCCTCCTCCTCCTTTTTCTTTTGTTTCTGTTGTTTTTGAGTCAGGGTTTCTCTGTGTAGCCTTGGCTGTCCTGGAACTCACTCTGTAGAACAGGCTGGCCTTGAATTCAGAGATCTGCCTGCCTCTGCCTACTGCCTGGCAGTTATCAGAGTTCTGAAAGCACGTATTTAGGAAAATCCTGCTTTATGTGGGAGCAACTGCAGTCTGAAGGCCAGCCCTGAGTGGGCAGCTTGTCCGTGGCTCTTTCGGAGGACATGGTACATGCTTTTGCTTTGCTTTGTTTTGTTTTGTTTTTTATGACAGAGGGATTGACAGCTGTTTCTTAAAAATCTTAGATCTAAGGAAGCCCTATTGATTTACCTTGGGCAGTTTGCTTTATATACTGAAGAAAGTGAAGTTCAGAAAGAGACCAATGAGAATGATGTTTTCTATCTTTGTAGTGTGGTTCTCCTCTGACTATAGCAGGCTGTCTCTTAGAAATGGTCATTTATCTATAATATTTTACAAGAAAAAGAAATATAAAAGACCACTTTTATATAAAGAAATATAAAAGACAGCTGTAGTCCAGAGACTTCCAGCTTTGTCAATACAGAGATGATTTCAGGAAAAAGTAGAGCCATCTTCCAAGAAGAAATTGGAAACAGTAACCCGAGACATGCTGAGTCCAGGAGTCCTTTCTTAAGATAAGGCTAAGCTGTGCCAGATATCAAAGCCACCTTCTTGGTCCTACACATTAACCACCCAGCTGTACCTCAGCTCCAAGGCACAATTTCCCAGCTGTGGTTCATTTTCTAGCTGTTTTCTCTGATTCCCTGACCAGCCTTTGCTTTGTGTTGACGTGAGATCCTGTTCCTGTACTTCCCTGTTACAAGTTAGTCATCGCCAAAATCACTCAGTCTGGATCTGGTCATTCCTGGCCTTTTCTTCATTTTTTCCCTAGTCCATACACGAGGTGCTATTCCAGCACCTATCATAGCCCCGTCTTATCTGTATCTTCTCCTTAATCTTTCCTGTGTTTTCCTTACTGCTTCTGTTGTGTCTACTGCATTTTATATCATTTAAAACAAACTCAAACTTTTAGTCTCAAAATGCATTGACAAGTTATGTTCTCAAACATAACTTGTACATAGATGTTCTTACATTCAGTTCTAATTCAAAAATACTGAAAGTTACCTCGACCCCCCTCAGCTTGAATCCTTAGCTTTGTAGGTGGGTCATTTTCAGTTTTTGCTGCTATTTATTTACAGAGAAGGAGTGTGACTTCAGAGATGGGGAAATAGTCCTTGCATTCCTAACACTCTGCAAACTTAGATGCATAGTAATAATTCCTACTTGACCGGAATGTGAAATACTGCTGAGTTCATGTAAAAAACCTAGCAGTTGGTGAAGCAGAGATCACAGATGCAGCCAATATAATTCCTCAGCAGAGCAAGTCTGGAAAAAAAACGGGTGTGTTAAACCACAACTGCTGTGTAAGAGAAAACAATTTGATCTCTCTTGTATTAAAATGCAAATTTGCCGTGGCTTGTGATTATCATTTAATTTTCATAAAAATACTGCTGCACTCACAAGTTCTTTGTGCGGACCTGTTCCCCAGTGGCTACATAAGGCATTCCTCCAGTTCCCTATCAAGCACGTCCTTAGTTTCTGAGAGAGAATTACCTAAGAGTGAGAAGAAAACAACCAATAGAAAATATGTGGCAGTGAAAGGCTCCACTCTAAGTATGAACAGCAAGCTACAGGCACTAAATACACACACACAACAAAACACCTATGAAAACAACCTGGTTGCAAAATAGTGGGAAAACAAAATAGTGGGGGTAGAGTTGCCAGGTAAGTTCATGAAAAAATGTTCACTAGCGAGTATAAAAGTAACAAAACCACCATGGCATATCATTGCCCATCTACTACCATGACTAAAACAAGAAATAGTGAAAACGGAAGGTTGCAAGGCCGGAGCGCAGACAGGAAGGGATGAGGAGAGATGTGAGATTGGGCTGCATGTTGTGAAACTCACAATCAAAAGTTAGAGAAAAGAATAATAAAAACATTGAGTGTTGGTGTGTACCTGGAAGAACCAGGTTTTTTATTTGCTTATTTCCACATTCTGGGAAACTGATCTTGTGAACAGCGGTTGCACCTGAGTATTTTTACTAGAGAAAAAAAGCTTTTACTTCCACATAACTTGTACGTGGATATTCTTTTTTAAATTAGTTGTGATAGGAAAATATTGGAAGCTACCTAGATCTCTCAATCCACACCCCTTGCATTGTGGGTGGATTGTTTTCAGCCCTTCCTACTGTTTCCTTAAGTAACCAGAGGAGGAGAATGGAAACCGTCCCCGGATTCCTACGCTCAGCAAACTTTCATGCATAAACAGTGAAAAGGAATGAGCTGTTGGTACATGAATCCAACCTGCATACATGCCCCACACCTGCATACAGGCTAGTCTCATGGAGACATTGTCTTAGTTATATTATAGTAACTCGAGCTGTGTCAAGTTGACAGGAGTGGGGAGGGATAGAAGGAGAGAGGGAGGGGAAGAAGAAAGGACAGGAGGAGGAGGAAGAAAAGGAAGAGAAGGAAAAAAAAAAGCACAGGCATTCTCCAGAAATGTCACCAGAAAAAACTCTGAGCCAGTGGGTCCTATGTAGGTCAGTGAGACTTATCAGATCCTACAGGTGGCTTTTGGTAGATGAAATGGACAGATTCGTAGAAGGGCTCCAACTTGGGACAGTTGATGGCAGAAATCGAGTGAAGGATGATAACATCAAGCAAAGGTCAAAGCACAAAGAAAACCAACACTTCCTCTTCCCCAGGAACACTGCCTTTGTTCCCTTTCCTTTGCTGGGCTCTCAAGTCATTAATCATGAGGATGCCATAGACCTGCCTGCAGGCCACTCTCATGGAGACATTTTCTCAGCTGTGGTTCCCTCGTCCCAGATAACTTCAGCTTGTGTTAAGTTGCTGTGGGGTCTCTTCCACATGCTTTCATTTAAGACGTGACTGCAGAGTTTTATACTTTTTTATATAGCGAAGCTACTGATTTACTAAGAAATGTAAGGCTATATTTAGCTGGAATCGAACCGCATCTGGTGAGTCAAGTTGCTGTCTTAGTTGTGGGTATGTGTGTGTGTGTGTGTGAATGTCGGAGTCCTTCATGGTCACTATGCATGCTTTTTCTTGAAAGCAGAAAGAGCTTTTGAAATAATTCCCAAGTTACCCTCCACCCAAGCTATGGCAACATATTTAAGTATGGGGGCTTAAAATTTTTCTAACATTCCTTTTTTTACACTGTGGAAGTGGGATGGATGGCTTTTGTCTTCACCCCTCCCTATATCCCAGGATTCTGGAGACTAGTGGCTGAATCAGTGTGTCTAAGAGCATGGGAACAAGTGCTCATTGCTGTGTTCAGCATCCCTTCCTTTCCACCCTGTACTCACAAAGAAGCAGTTCTGTAGCCCTGCAGTTATTGCCACAACTCCGTCTTCAGTAGCCAAATTAATCCAGTACCCAGCCTCCCTTCCTTGCATGGCATGACTGTCCAGGAGAAGTATGACCCCAAAAGAAAATATGTTCAAATACTCCTCGCTTTGTTCTGTGACTGGGAGGGAAGGGAAGGAGGAAATTTGGGAGCAGGACCTAGGGGGAGCATGTTTGCTCTGTCACAGCGACCAGAGCTGCTGAGTAGTTATGATGGTTTGATGTGTTCTGCACATCCATCCTGATCCTGTAGTTGTCCAGCTGCTTCTTTTCCCTGCTTTGAGACTAACTCTGTAAAATCCACGTCAAATGGGGGAAACATATCCATTCCCAGGGCTGCTTCCAGAAAGCACCAGTTGGAGTAGCTTGTAAATAGGTGGAGGCTGCCCATGTGCGTGGGACATTTAATTTTCTTCCTGGAGATAAAAATGGGGTTAACAGTCATTTTTCTGGCAGTAGTCATTGGCTGCTGCACAAATAGTATCGCTCCATGGTAGGCTGAGGTGGGGCACTGCTTTAGTGCATCGTCTTCATGACACTGGACTCATAAAAACCCGAACAGTGCGAACAGTAGATTTAATCAGAAATTCACTTGTCAGTGAACTTAGGAGTTTAAATTTGGTATTTATATCTTGAACATTTCCGCTAGAATATAATTCTGTAGCCAAACATATTACAACGGTTGTATCTATTTTAACACCATAGGCTATAAAGGCCAGGGTTTTAATTAGCAAGCATTTTATATAGGAATTTCAGAGGAAGATTCTGCTGAGTCACACAGTGAACCAGGGTTGCTTTAGTCCATTACTGTTCCCGTAATGGAATCCCCAAGAGTAGGTATAAAGAATAAAAGAAGCATGTTGACTTCATATTCCTGGAATGGTTTCTGTTGAGGGCTTTTCTGCTGGATCTTAACACGGCAGAGGGCCTCACAGGCTAAGACACAGCAGATAGGCCAGAAAAGAACTCACTTATATAAGAAAGCCACTCCTACAGGAACCCATTAATCTGTGAGTGGCCCTATTTCAGTCCTGAAGGCAGAGCCCATGGAATTCAGGCATCTCCCACACCTGCCCCTCCTCCCCCAGGATCACTGTGCAAGCAAGTTTGCTTTGCAACTAGTGATCCAGTATTACAAGTCAATGTCAGAAGGACTGAGATTTCCACACTGAGAGAAGAGGTCAGAATTGGGGCTTTGTTGTTGTTTGTGTTTATAAAAAAAAATTTAGGAAGAGAAAATATTTAAGAGTAGGGCCTAGATTTCTACTTGGCATTGATGAACCCATTTCATGACCTGCCTACAAATCATCTTTTGAATATCTCAGTGACTGAGTATGCATTGTCAGGCTTTGCTAACCATGGCATGTTTTAACTAAAGAGAAAATATGAATTCTGTTTGCATTCTGGGAATCAATAAGAAATTCCAATCAAAGTGTTTTGAACATTGAATAAAGGATTTAAGAGTCTGGGGAAATTGCTCGTTGGTTAAGAGTGCTTTTGTAAGAGCCTGGAGTTTGGTTTCCAGCACCCACATGTGGGAGCTCACAACTAACTTCCTGGTAGCTCTAGCCCCAGACTTGATGCCCTCTTCTCCCTTCCAAAGGCATCCACACACATGTGGCTACACACAGGCAGACCACAGACATATAAGTAAGGATAAAGTAAAATGTTTGAAAAGGAAGACTAGCAGTCAGGTAGGTGATGAGTTGCCCTGTTAACATGTCTTCACTGAGCAAATCTTTACTTGACTGAAGCCACCCAGCAGATGTTTATAACCAGCAGTTCATTTCTTAGGATAGAACAAGTGTGGGAAAGTTTGGTTTGCTAATCTAACAATATCTTTGTTATTGTCACAGAGATAATTGCAGTCTAAAGACGATTTTGTGCAATTGATCTTGTGCCCTGAATGCCTTTCATTGCAATTTAACATAATACGTAATACCAAACAGTAATTTGCCTTCACAAGAACAAACTCATACTCACTAAGTTTCAACAACTGCTTGACTCCTTTGAAAGGGCCCTCTAGATGGAGAAGCATACGTCAAAAAGGGTCTGAGGGGGTGACGTGTTTTAGCAATACTTAATGTGGATGAAAGCACAGTAGAATCCCAGGAACACTAAAATTGTTTTGGTAGTGAGGACTGTGGGTGTTTTAGTGATTCTGAGCTTTATGAAGAACCCATCTTGACACCTAAAGTGGTCTCTGATGTAGGACTTCAGGACTTCCTACTAAGAACCAGTTTCCTCCTCTATGACTTTATGCTACTTTCCGTAAACTGTCAAGTAGAAGCAACATTAACTACTCACACACCAGAATGTCACCGGTCATAGCAAATCTAGCAGTTTGGCAGAAGTCTACTGGAACTGAAGAGTTTGAGGGGTAATTTGGAGTCTCGGTGATTTTAGACGCTCCTCTGCTTTGGGTATAGAAGAACCAAAGACTTCTCAGTTTTCCTGAGGTATCACTGCTGAGGCCTCCTGGTGACCTTTGCCCCACTTGCCTTACAGGACTGGGGGAACTTGAGCTTGGTCACCTGCTTTTTCTGGGCCCCATTGCAAAGCAAGAGGTGGTCACTCAGACCAAATGAGGCTTGCTAACCCTTCCTTGCCCTTGTAGACTGTCGTGAGCACTGTTAACTAATTGTACACAATCCTAGGCATCCTTCCTGGCATGCTGGAAATAGCATCCAATTCTTTGGCTATTTCTAGATGAAGTGAAAAACTGTGGTAAGCAGCAGTATTGTCACCATGCAAGTCTAGGACATATGGGAAAAGTTAAAGATGTGGTGTGCCTGTGGGTTTTAATGGCTGTGAGCAAGATGCTCATTTACCAATTGTGAAGAGTGCTAATGTTTGGGCTTCTAACTGGAACTCTTCCTGGGCCTCTCATAAACTTGCTTTCTAGTTTCTTAAAATACTTTTGGAACCTACAGTTGAGATATGGATAGCAATAGTCACAATATTGATTTTGCTTTTAAAATGCATCAAGAAGTAAAGTTGACTAACACTCAGGTATTAAATAGGAGAGACTCACAGTCTGTCCATACATTCCCATTTGATTTGGACTTGTATGTATGTGTGGGAGGTGTTTTTTGAATGTCTGCTAGAGTTTCAGTTAGGCAAGGGCTATCGCCTTATTTACAGTCTTTCATGGTGAACCTCCAGAAATACAATTCCAGTTTCCCCTGAATCCATTGAAGCTGCAGTTCTGTGGGAACATTTATCATACCATATTTTTCTATCTCTCTTTCCCTAAAGGGCAACTGTAGGAACCAGTGTCTCGGGTGTTGTCATGAGTCAGTGAGCAGTCAGCTCTAGTGAGCTATTTGCAGGTGCTACTGTGCCCCGCCCGCACCATCCTGGATATCAGATCCACTTGCATCATGATTTTTTTTCCTTAGAGGAAGTCTCTTTCTCTCTTTCTCCCCTCCCTGCTATAGAAGAAGTTTAAAAAAAAAAGAAAGAAAGAAAAAGGTGATTGCATTTGGTAGGAGAATCACATAGTATTTCCAAGACTGAGACATCCTGTGAGAAGCAGGTTGTGAGAAGCAGATTTCGTTAAAGAGCCTGAAATGACAGGGATGGCTTGGATTTAGCAAGGCAGAGGGGAATGCCTCTAGGTATCATACAAAGAAAACGATCCCAAATGTTTTATCTGATGCCAGCTGTGCAGCCTTCTGGATAAATCATCCCACTGCATACACTCGGAGGGTTTAGTGCAGCGGGCCCTTTCTGCCTCAGAAGACAAGCAGCCACGGCAGTGTGAGCAGCCCAGTAGTTCCCTCACACCCCATCTGTCCATCACAGCACGTCCCAGAGCATCACCTCAGCTGCGGGCGAAGTGTGATACAGACCAATAAACTCTACTCACTGGGACTGCGATTCCCTGAGTGTACTAGCCCCTCACTCCCACTCATTCTCCCTGGGATCTGGTGAATCATCTTTTGTGCCATTGTGCACCGTGTGATTCATTTCTCTCTTTCTTTCTTTATTATTATTTTTTCTGCCCAGGCTCAGAGCAATGGCTCATTTGGAGGAACAGTGTGCTCTTCTGTTAAATGTCATGGTTCACGGCATTGCACTTCGTCAGAACCCTGCACTTACTTTGCTGGGGATTAGGGTAGTTAAATAAGAAGATGACAAAAAAAAAAAAAAAAAAGCTTTTGTGTGGGTGATACTATCCAGGCCCCCAGGCCTCCCAGGCACTTATTCTAAGACAATAACTTTCAGAGCTCTTTATGGTGATGACATTGTCAGGCTTCATAATTTCATTCCCTTTGCTTTCATCAGGAGACATATGTGCCTCAAATGCGGAGCGTGAAATCAGCATCCGCTTAGCGTGTCCTCAGAACAAATGTGATTAGTGGGTCTTCCTATTTCCTGATAGCCACCTTTTCCCTCTCTTCTCCTGCCTTGCTCTCCCTGTCCCTTGGGATTTCTTTTTTCTTTGTACATTTTGGAGCAAATTGTTTCTCCCATGTGCTCTTTAACATTTATGACAAGATAGTTTTTCCACAAGAAGTATTGCTAGTTCCATCAAACAAAAAAATTGATTCCTCTAGTATGCTGAGAGATGATGGAGTTCATCTTCTATAGAGCTATTAAAGAGACTAACAGCAGTTGTTTCTATCCAAGGAGCAGAAAGACACCAGAAATTCTTATGGCTGTTTCATCTGGACAGGGTAAGCATGGCTGAATTCCTACCTTGGCCAGGATTCCTAATGGCCAAGCTGGCTGGGGTCCTTGGGCTCTGTTGAATTTTCTAAGCAGAACAAAGAAAATATTTTTCCAATTGCTTTATTTAATCACACTTGTTTTTCAGGACAAATTTTAGTTAGATTTTTTTTTTTTTAAACAAGGGTAAGATTTAGCTTTTCCTAGATTAGGAACTAGATTATAAAATATTTTCCTGGGTCAGAAAAACAAAAACAAAAGCAAAAACTACCCCACTGTAGGATGAATTGGGGACATTGAGGCCCAAATGCCTGGAAAACTTTAGGGAAAAATGAGACAGGAGACAATTTCATCTCCTCACTCGACAGTTGCCCAGTGAGCAGAAAGACCTTGTCTGCTCAAGGGTCATCTTGAGTACAGAATTGCTTTCACAGAGAGCCCCTGCCTGAACAATCACTGCTAAGGGACAAGCTGCCATTCCTGCAGCTGTAGCCCAGAGAAAAGAAGAAATGGCATGCTTTTGCTGAGTGTTTTAAATTAACTTCGTCAAGCTATAAATATTTTTAGTAATTTCTGAAAAACGAAATATTTCTGTCTACACCAGAAGACTGAGTTGTGCAACGCAAATGAATTTCTTACGGAGGCGAGCACCGGAGAACAGCATGGAGGTGTTTCTGACTCTGGCTAGCCGGATTAGCGTTACTTATAATTGGTGTCACTTGCTGTGCTGCTTAGTTTCTTCGTTAACTTGACGCAATCTGGAGTCATCTGGGAACAGAGAACCTCAGCTGAGAAAATGCCCCGTCAGTGTAACCCACAGACAAGTCTAGGCCATTTATTTGATTAATGATGGTTGAGGGAGGGCCCAGTCCACTGAGAACTGATAACACTCCTGGACACAATGTCTACAAGTTGAATACATTGTATACAAATGTAGGTTCTGCAAGCCACAGGGAGCAAGCCAAGAAGCAGCACTCCTCCATGGCCTCTGCATCAGTTCCTGCCTCCAGTTCCTGCTTGAGTTCCTGCCCTGACTGCCTCCACAACAGACTATAAGATGTAAGATACAAGAAACCATTTTGTCTCCAAGTAGCTTTTGGTCACAGTGTCTGTCACAGCAACAGAAAAGTAACTAAAACCCTTGCTCTGAGAATTTCTCGGGCGGGAAAATCAAATTCTTGTCCATGGATTCCAAAGTTTTCTGTTGAACACGAGCAGCGCCTCAGCATGTCCACTCCTCTGGCAAGCATCCTGGTGAGCTGCCAGTCTGACTGGGTTTGCCTCAACTCAAGGCTATTTTTTTTTTAATCTAACTAGCATCATTTCTGTCTTCCTCTCATGTTTGCTGCCTCCATCCCCTTACTAATATCAGTGGAAATGCTCTACTCCCAAGGACATTTTCTGAAGAGATTTAAGACATACCCATGTATTAATTCATACCACTTCTCTTTTTACAGTGTAAATAACATGAATTATGTGTACTGGTGGCATTCACTGGAGATCTATCTGGATGCTCTTAGAACAACAAACTGCTCCAAGCAGCACTCTGGGTTAGAGGGATATAAAGTTTGAGAAAGTGGAGATAAAATGACACAAGCAAAGCCCCCTTTGCTTCTTCCCTTTATTTCACTTCTACTATTTTTTTTCAAGACTGTTTCTCTGTGTAGCCCTGTCTGTCCTCAAACTCACTCTGTAGACCAGACTGGCTTTGAACCCAGAGAACTGGCCACCTTTGCCTCCCAAGTGCTTAGATTTAAGGCATGTGCCACCACACCTGGCTTAACTTCCACTGTCTTAAAGCAGGGACAAAGTAATAAATGAGGAAGAAAATATTACCTAAAGCTGGAGTTTTGAGATGAAGAAACTTGATCAGGAAAGATCTTTGTGAACTGAGATTTTTGTTTGTTTGTTTGTTTAGACTTAGAGATGAGTTTTAATGTTACAACTGGAGAATTTGGTAACCAATATTCTATTAATGTCTTTGCAGTATTACCTGGCTATCCTTTATTGCCATGGTCAAGAAAACCAAATATTATAAGGCTGATACTACTAAATAATCTTTGCTATCTGCTGGTCCCAGAGTGTGTGGGAAGGATGCAAAAAGGAATGACTTTAAGAAACAAATTCTACCATATTCAGATGACTGCATTTATACTTTTTGTTGCATGTTTCTTGCAGCATGATGGATTCAGCCAACAGAAGTTATTCAGTCTTGTTCTTTTAGTTCTTATAATTACAGAGAACACAAAGTAGTAAAAATTGGGGTGAAAAATGGGCTGAGTGTGGAAATTTCAGAGTTAGAATCATGACAATGAAATGTAGAAAGTTTGAAAAGATTTGGGAGAAAATGGCTGACAGAAATGAAAGGCCAAGTTTAGTATGACAATGAAACTTCCCCTCTGGAAGCAGGGTGTCAGTGACTGGAGATGAGTATATGTCAGCCATGATTAGTGTTGGAACTGGGTCCAAATTTACATGGCTACCAAACACTGCAAAATTAAAGTGGACCAAATCAGAACTTTCTAATTCCTATTCCTTACTCCACAAACCTATCTCTTGCCTATATTTCTCTTTCCCAGTAGTGGCATCCACTCAAAGAAACTTAGTTAGTCAAAGACAAAACCTCAGTAATTCTTAGTTCTTTTTTTATTTGCTACTTCTTCAACCACAATATATGTCAATCTACTTTCAAAATATACCCCAGAAA
This sequence comes from Psammomys obesus, assembly GCF_907164565.1. Classification (NCBI taxonomy): domain Eukaryota; kingdom Metazoa; phylum Chordata; class Mammalia; order Rodentia; family Muridae; genus Psammomys; species Psammomys obesus. Next base: position 2,639,177 of record NW_026586662.1, read on the forward strand.
CGTCTCTTTTTGTATCCATTGCGACCACTTGTCTACCTCAAATAGAAGGTTAAGCCAGTGGTTTAATGTTTTAATGACATAATCCTAATTCTCTGCTCTCTTTTGAAAACAAAAATAGGAAACAGTCATCATAATGCCAGGCTGTGAGGCTTTCGGGCTCTGTGCACCTGACAATGCCTTATTGTCTTTTTTTTTTTTTCCATTTCTGGACCCTTGAAAGGCATCAAGCAATGAGAAACCTCTTCTTGACAGGGGAGAGAGGAAAGTAAGATCCTTAGTGGTTTTGGACATGGTGGGCTTTCAGCCTTCCATGGTGGCAGTAGAGCTTCTGAGTTAGAATGATATTTATGGGTCTCTGGAAGAGTATTCCCTTTTTCTTGCCCATTTCTTTTCTGCCTGAATTGACCACCCCCATAAAGCCATCTTCAACCAGGAAACATAAGAACACGAATTTTATTTGTCAGAGTAGAACTTCTACTTGGGAATACTTGTGGAAGGAAGAACACCAAGGTAACACTTTCTCAGTCTCAGAGCAGTTCAGTTTAGAGATGATGAAAGATCAGAGCTAATCTTTGTCTTATTCCTTTGTGTAGATTGGATTATAATAAATTTTGTTAAGAGTTCATTTACTATTAAGGAAGCTGTCTTTTCTCCAATCTGAGTTTTTGCTTCTTTATTGAAAGTGAAATGAATGTAGCTGCTTGGGTTGGTCTCTGGATTTTTGATGCTGTTTTATCAGTCTACGAGGCTGAGTTTGTGCCAGCTCAATGCTTTTTTGTTCCCATGGATATGTAGGGTAATTTAAAATCAAGATATCAAGATCTCACCAGCATAACTGTTCTTGGTTAGGATTGTGTTGGCTATTTGGGGATCTTTTGTACATCACTGTGTAGTTTTGACTTGTAGTTACTTGATGGCTAAGAACAATACACATTTTTTTTCATGCTTTTTTTCCCCATTTGGATAAAACACAAAGTTTGTCCTTTGAGAATCATCTGTCCATTTTTTATTTAGTTAATGTTTCTACTGTTGTGATAAAACATCAGAAGAAAAAGACACTTGAACAGGAAAGGGTTTATTTCAATTTACAACTCCCAGGTCTCACTTGATCACCAAGGAGCGAGAGAGCAGGAACTCAAGGCAGGAACCTGGAAGCAGAACTGACAGTGGTCATAGAGAAATGCTCCTTACTAGCTTGCTCAGTCTGCTTTCCTATAAATCCCAGACCACAAACCTGGGATGAGCTGGCACCACCCAAATCAATTGTTAATCAAGAAAGCACATGACAGACTTGCCTAGAGGCCGATCTTATGGAGGCATTTTCTGAATTAAGAGTCCCTCTTCTCAGATGTTGTCAAGTTGCCATAAAACTAGCCAGCACAATTTTATTTGTGCATTTCTTTTTTTTCCTTCTTACTCCTTTTATTTTAAAATTTGGTTAAATATCAAAGTTAATTAAACTTATGACATTTGTTTTTAACTTTATTAATTACACTTTATTCACTTTGTATCCCCCCATAAGCCCCTCCTCCCCTCCCAATCTCACCCTCCCTCCCCCTTCTTCATGCATGCCCCTCCCTTAGTCCAGTGATAACGGAGGTCCCCCTCTCCTTCCTTCTGATCTTAGTTTATTAGATCTCATCAGGAGTGGCTGCATTGTCATCTTCTGTGGCCTGGTAAGGCTGCTGTCCCTTCAGGGGGAGGTGATCAAAGAGCAGGCCAATCAGTTCATGTCAGAGGCAGTCCCTCTTCCCATTACTATGGAACCCACTTGGACACTGAACTGCCATGGGCTACATCTGTGCAGGGGTTCTGGGTTATCTCCATGCCTGGTACTTGGTTGGAGTATGAGTTTCTGGGAAGACCCCTGTGTTCAAATTTTCTGGTTCTGTTGCTCTCCTTGTGGGGTTCCTGTGCATTTCTTAATTGCCCTGTCTTGTTTGGGGAGTTTTGTTTGAGTTCTTCATATAGTACAAATTTTAACCACTGTCCAGATGTGAAGCTGACAAAGATGTCTCTCCCACTCTGTAGGCATCTCCTCACTCAGTTCATTATTTCCTTTGCTGTATAAAAGCTTTTTAATTTTATACAATTCCATTTGTTAATTCTTGCCATCATACATCCTTCAAGAAAATTCTTATGTAGCTATCTTGAAATGTTATTGCAGCATTTTCAGTTTTGGGATTTGTATTAAGATCTTTAATGTGTTTTGAATATTTATTTATTATTTTAATACTTAATATTTTTAATATTTTATTTATTATTTTCACTATTAACCCCTCAGAATGGCTATCTTAAAAAAAAACAAAACAACAACAACAACAAAACAACTAATCTCAGCAGATTGTAGTGAGTGCTAGGTCAGCGTGTTCTATAATGTGAGTCCAGGACAGCCAAGGCTAAACAGAGAAACCTTGTCTTGGGAAAAAAAAAGAAAGAAAGAAAACAAAAACAAAATTCTGGTCTTGATGTTGGGTGAAAAGGAAAACTTACTGAGGTGTTGTAGGGCACGTACATTATTCTGCCCACGATGGCAATCAATACAGAGGCTTCCTCCAGAATTAAACAGTAAAATAAAAGTCATGGTGCACGCCTTTAAACCCAGCACCTGGGAGGCAGAGGCAGGTGGATTGTTGTGAGTTTGAGGCTAGCTTAGTCTACAAAGCGAGTTCAGGACAGCCAAGACTACACAGAGAAAGCCTGTCTTGAAAAATAAAAAATACAAACAAACAGGTAAAATAGAGGTACTGTAGGATTCTGCTGTATCGCTACTGCTGGCGAAATATCCTAAGGAGTCTAAACATACCACAGAGGTGCTATTTTTGTCTCTGTTTTTGTAACACTAATCAAGTTATGAATCAGCCTAGATGTTCATCAGGCTGATAGGAGATGTAGCATACGCACACAATGATATTTTAGTCAGCTATGATAAAAGTTAGTTATGTCATTTGAAGGAAAGTAGGTGAAACTTGAGATTATAATTTTAACCAAAATTCGGGAAGAAAAATTACATTTTTCCTCATATGTTGACTTTAGATAACTATGAATATATTCTCTTTCTCTGCCTCTGTTTCTCTCTGTCCACCTGTCTGCGCCTCTCTCTCTCTCTGTGTCTCTTTCTGTGTATGTGTGTATTGCTTTGTGCGTGACAACCATAATTACAGAGGATATCTTAAACTTAATGCTTACCTGAAAATGTCTAGGAAACTCATCACTACATACAGGGAATATAAACTAGTAAAAGAAAACCCATCATAAAGGATTTAATTTATTTCAACTATATATAGTTAAAAATTCTTCAGAAAGAATTCAGGACACATTCCATTTATTTAATTTCAACTCTAATAAAATTGGAGGCTATTTTGTTTTTGTTTATTTGTTTATTTGTTTGAGACAAAATCTTATTATATAGCCTTTGCTGATCTGGAACTCACTATGTAAGCCAGACTGCCCTCAAACTTAGAGCGATTCTACAGTCTCTGCCTCACAACTGCCACCCAAGCCAATGTGAAGCCTCCTTTTTTAAGAGGACTCTACCCCAGGCAAAATAAGCCAAATGGCAACTAACCTTCATAAGGCAAATTAATAATCACAAATTTTTAACTAGCAGGACTGTAAAAATGCTCTGTACCTGAAGAACTTAAAGTATTTTAAAGAATTCCTAAATGTTAAAAAATATGACATGTAAAAGAAATAGACTGACAAGAGTTTTACAGAGTTATCCTAGCTTTCATAACTGTGAAAATGCGGGACATTTGGGTCTTTATTCAACATGCCTGTTTTAAGTCTTCGTGAATTCAAAATTATCTGGACATACTCTTTATTTGTTTAGTTAAGACTGAGATTAATAAATATATGGATTTTATGTTGACATTTTGAGGAAATACATTAAAAGCTTACCCATCTCTGTATCGGCAATTATCATTTTGTTGCTGTTAATGTTTGTGTGCATAAATGATTCTGATTATAGAATATGTTTTCTAAAGTTCTTTTTAACACCCCCCTCCAAAAAAAAAAGAGTAAAAACACCTACAGAGTGGCCTTGGAATCAGGAAACGAATAGCTTTGGTGTAGATGTGGGATACAGGACTCATAGACCCCACTAATGGTGTAATGACGGAAACCAAGTCAAGTTAAAATAATCTCTAAATTCTGGTCATCAGCAAAGTGATGAGCATTAAATTTTACTGAATACTATACCATATCTAATGATGGAAAATGAGTGTAAAAGTTCTAGTTTGGACATCTCACATTGGGGTATGAAACATGCAATTATGGAAAGGGTGTGTCAGGTAGTGGTCTCCTCTCCCTCCATCATTTCTTTCTCCTCTCCATGTGTACCACCTATCATATTTGGAGGACTCTGGCTCCTCACTTGGAGACTAACAGGTTGAATGGTAGTATCTTAAATCAGGTAATCTTTCTTCTTCTGTATGTAGTCATGGACTCACATGACATACATTTAAGTCACTCTCCATACGATGTTCCTTTATTCAAGGGACTTACATTAGAAGTAGGTCTGTAAAGTATTTGGCAAATAAAATATTTATAGTCTCATTTTCTGTGAGCTTCTAAGGAAAGAAGTATTTCATGTCCTTCTGGGAGCACCAAGAAAGCCGCCCAAACCACTCTTCCAAATCATTTAGTATGGCATGGTTTGTGGGTATGTGGTGACTGTGTCAGCACAAGGGACACTGTTAAGGATGAAACTAAGAGCATGAATGGATACAAAGGTGGCACGAAATCAAACTCCTGATGGCATCATCGAGTATCAATGCGGGAAGGCAAATAACATGAGCTCCATGAGCATGACTTGGAACTTCCTCAAGATCCAGTATAGCACTCCTAGGCATATATCCAAAATAGGATCAAGCATACAGCAAGGACATCTGCTCAACCATGTTTGTAGCAAGTTTATTTGTACTAGCCAGAATCTAGAAACAACCCAGATGCCCCTCAACTGAGGAATAGATACAGAAATTGCGGTACATTTACAAAATGAAATAGTACTCAGCAATTAAAAACAAGGAATTCATGAAATTTTCAGGCAAATGGTAGGAACTAGAAAATAGAATTTTGAGTGAGGTAACCCAGAAGCAAAAAGACACACAGAGTATATATTCACTTGTAAATGGATATTAGATAAATAATATAGGATAAACATACTAAAATCTGTACACCTAAAGAAGCTAATTAAGAAGGAGGACCCTGGGTAAGATGATCAATCTTCACTCAGAAAGGTAAATGGGACCAAAGAGGGAGAAAATAGAGAACAGGACAGGAACCTACCATAGAGGGCCTCTGAAAGACTCTACCCAGCAGGACATTAAAGCAGAAGCTGAGATTCATAGCCAGACTTTGGGCAGAGTGCAAGGAATCTTATGAAAGAAGGCAGAGACAGGAGCTCCACAAGGAGAGCAACAGAACCAAAAAAATCTAGGCACAGGGGTCTTTTCTGAGACTGACACATGGAGATAACCTCGAACCCTCACACAGATGTAGCCCAAGGCAGCTCAGCCTCTAAGTTGGTGCCCTAGTAATGGGAACAGGAACTGTCTGACATGAACTCATGGGCTGGCTCTTTGATCACCTCTCCCTGAGGGGGAAGCAGCCTTACCAGGCCACAGAGGAAGACAATGCAGCCAGCCTAATGAGACCTGATAGACTAGGGTCAGAGGGAAGGGGAGGAGGACCTCCCCTACCAGTGGACTTGGGGAGGGGCATGGGAGGAGATGAGGGAAGGAGGGTAGGATTGGGAGGGGACTAGGAAGGGGAATACAGTTGGGATACAAAGTGAATAAACTATAATTTATAAAAATAAATTATTAAAAAAGAAGAATAGAGGAAATAAATAATTGCAAAAATGGGATTCTTGCACCCAGGTTCCCTAAGAATAATAAGAGAGTTTCCATAGGGACAGAGACACTTTTATCATGGGTAAAAGGGAAGTAGAGATGGCTATTTTATTTTCTGAGTTATGAAGTCAAGAGCAATCTTTGCCAGAATGTAGGAAAGGTTGAAACTCTCTCAGACGTCTATCAACAGATGACCATATAAAGTCTATTACATTTACACATGGAGTTTATTCAAATATAAGAATGGAGTTGTCATGTTCTGAAAAAATGATGGAACAGCATGTTAAAAAAGAGAGTCCAAGACAAATACTACATGTTTTTTTGCTTATACGTACAATCTAGATTATAACAATAAGACATGAAAATAAAAAAGGAATTATTTGAGAGGAGGAGGGAAACCAGAAAGAAGTAGGGGAATTCAGAAGAGAGTAACAGTTTATGAATATTATCAAAGTGCATTAGATACATGTGTGAACGTCTCACAGTCAAGCCATTGCTTACTCATGACTACGCACTAATTTTGTTCAAGTCTTTAAATTATTACCATTGCAGAGAAAATAAATTGTCTTTTCTAGACTCTTGGAAAATTACATTTTAGTTTCATGAATTTACAAAACTCTTTGAAGTAAATTTCTCTACCAAATTCTAAAGATTTGCTGTGGTGTCGTTTGAACATTTTGCTTTGTACCGAAGGGGTCTGAGAAGCTAGGTGTGACGATGACAATGGAGCCACTCCTGATGAGATCTGATAGACTAAGATCAGAAGGAAGGAGAGAAGGACCTCCCCTATCAGCGGACTTGGGGAGGGGCATGCGTGAAGAAGGGGGAGGGAGGGTGAGATCGGGAGGGGAGGAGGGAGGGGCTTATGGGGGGATACAAAGTGAATAAAATGTAATTAATGAAAATAAAAATAAAAAAAAAGAAGTTAGGTGTGGTAGCTGTTTCTTGTGCTGTAAGTTTAAGGTTTAGGAAACTGGATTCGGATTCTTTTAGAGCTAATTTTTTAGCCAAAATGAAATTTAAAAATTTCTACCTAAATACAGTATAGCCAAGGACACCTCCTGACTCAGAGCACCTATTCATTATGACTGAATGACTTTGCATTCACAACGTCCTTACCCTTTCCACTTTTATGACATTTCCTTCGGTTCTTTGATTAGAAAACCTTTGTCAGAAGTTGGGAAAATAATCATAACAAAGTTATAACTAAAATACATTTCCTCTTAGAATAGATGATGAATAAAATATCTATTTTAATTCTTTGGATGGTTTTATAGTGAGCATCAAGTTGAGAAACACGATGATATTTCAAGCTGATTAGTGGTGACTTCTAGTTATAATAGTGTGGGAGGCTTCTATTACAATTCAATCACAGACTTTAGCTAACAAATAAATTCAAGTTAATTAGAGTATTATGAAACCATGTGGAGGAGGGAAGCGTGGGCTATTGTTTTGTGAACACACTACTGTGTTTGTGCTCATTTGGGTAATGTAAAAATAACTTGCTTTGCATAAAACCACCTGGGGACTTCAAGTGCAGCTTCTTTGGCATGTGGCTTCACTGAAGAGGCAGCTGGTCCACAGGGCCTACCTGCAGCACAGCCTTCAAATCCCAGTAAGAACAAAAGATCCACTTTATTTGGGTGACGATTAAATCCAGCTCATTTATTTCCATTATCCATGAGCCAAGGAAGCTTTGGCAGAACTGAGAATATATATTTTTTAAGTTACTATGTTCAGGGGATGGTTCATAAAAGAATAAAACTATACATTCATGACACCAAATTACCTTGAGGATGCTTAGTTCAAATAGAAGATTTCAATCACTGCCTATTAATGCAGTTATTTGGAGTTACAGAAATGCATGAGATACATATATAATTTGTAATAAGCTGAATAAGAAATATATATAATTTAAATAAGCATATAGTTTGTTACATATTATTTCTAGGTACATAATTTTATATCCAAACACATAGTTTAAAAATTTTTATTTTTTTAATTAATTACAGTTTATTCACTTCATATCCCAGCTGTAGCCCCATCCCTGCTCCCCTCCCTATCCTACCCTCCTTCCCCTGTTTCCTCCCATTCCCCTCCTCAAGTCCACTGATAGGAGTGGTCCTCCTCCCCTCTATGGCCTGGTAAGGCTGCTTCCTCCTCAGGGGGAGGTGATCAAAGAGCCAGCCACTGAGCTCATGTCAGAGACAGCTCCTGTTCCCTTTACTAGGGAACCCACTTGGAGACTGAGCTGCCTTGGGCTACATCTGTGCAGGGGTTCTAGGTTATCTCCATGAATGGTCCGTGGTTGGAGTATCAGTCTCAGAAAAGACCCCTATGCCCAGATTTTTTGGTTCTGTTGCTCTTCTTGTGGAGATCCTCTCCGCCCCCCAGGTCTTTCTATCTCCCCCTTCTTTCAAAAGATTCCTTGCACTCTGCCCAAAGTTAGGCTATGAGTCTCAGCATCTAATTTGATACTCTGCTGGGTAGAGTCTTTCAGAGGTCCCCTGTGGTAGGCTTCTGTCTTGTTCCCTGTTTTCTCACTCTTCTGATGTTGGTCCCCTTTGTCTTTCTGAGTGAGGATTAATCATCTTATCCAGGGTCTTTCTTGCTTAGCTTCTTCAGCTGTACAGATTTTAGTATGTCAAACATATAGTTTTAACTTATAGATAATTATTATTCTATGTACACATTTGTGTGTCTTCTATTGTGACTGAAAAATAATGTGTATATTATCTTGCAGCATAAACATGTATGTGTATACAGACATGTAGTATGTATGCATAAGTGCTTGCATGCATCTATGTGCTTATTTCCTTTTTGGATACATCTGGAAGATCAGAAATTTTATTATGTATATTATATATTATATTATATTATATTATATTATATTATATTATATTATATTATGTTATATATATATTTAATGGTAGGGGCAGCGGTTGGTAAGCTAGAGTCCAATCAGCTGTGTCTAGATATAAGCCAATTTCGAAGGTAATTCTCTTAGGACTACTTCATGTCATGGGCGTAAAAGTATTTCTTGAAGACGTGGGACTCACTTGAGTGAACCTTCCTCTCAAAATATTTGATACGGAATTGTTCTAGGAAGTACTGTTGAATATTAGTTGACATTATTTTGGGTTTTAACCAGGAGACTGAATTTTATGAGCAATTAGCCAGTTTATAATTCCAGTAAACTGTATCTATTACTTTAATTTCTTCGCTGGGACAAATGATCTGTATTCTGTGCTGATGCCTCAAAATAAAACAAGTAGGTACAAGACATGAGGGGCGAAAATAAATTCCTAGCCATTCACTGCACCTTTTCTTTTCATCCCCAACCCCAACATTCATTTATTTTGAGTATGTGCCAGTGTGTGTGTGTGTGTGTGTGTGTGTGTGTGTGTATTCCATGGACCCCATGCGGAGGTCAGAGATCAACATGCAGAGCAGGTTGGAGTCTCCTCTCCTCTGGTGAGTTTGGGCAATCAGACTCAGGTTTATAGTTTTGTTAGCAAGCCCTTTACCAGCTGCACCATTTCACCAGCCTCCTGAGATGGTTTTCTCAAGGAGGGAAGACCATGCTTCATGACTGGGATTCCAAAACCTCTCACCAGCTTTGTAGTAGGTTAAGAGAAAGCTGAGAGTCAAGTTGTTATTTGTATGAGGCTGTTTGTTTCCCATCAAATCGTCTAAGCCTATCTGCGGTGACACATTGGCAGGGACAAAAGGAGACATGCACAGCACTGCCAGAAGAGCTGACACTTGAGAAAGCAAGGCCTGTGACCCCTGGGGATTCCAAATGCAGGAAGCTCTCCCAGGGTAGCATAGAGAAGAAAACCAGAAGATCTGCTTCCTTCTGAGAGAAGAATGCTCACTGTGTGTGTGTGTGTGTGTGTGTGTGTGTGTGTGTGTGTGTGTGTGATCATCTGACAATCCAAAGTTCTGGGCAGAAGACAAATGAAGACTTAATTTTTTTTAATTTAAATTTTTTATTTTTTTCCAAATTTCATATATGAGTACTATATTTACATATTTTCCACTTTTTTCAAGTCCTGCATCCCCTACTATGTCTCTCCTTGTCTTGAACTCGTGAACTCCTCTATAATTGTCACACATACACACACACACACACACACACATGTGCGTGCGCACACATACACATACACACAGTCTATTGAGTCCATTTAGTGTGGTTCTTATACACGTGTTTAGGGATGCCCCCTTGAACTGGATAACTTGGGAGGGCATTGGTCACTGGGAAAATAGATTCTCCCTTTCTTCTCAGCCATGGATTTACCCAGAGCTCTCTATCTATGGGTGGGGCCTTGTGAAACTTCCACCATCCACATACCGTTATGCAGGTCTTGTGCAGGCAACCACACTGTTGAGGTTTCATGGGCGAAGCAACCTTGTCATGTCTAGAGGATAAGGTCATGTAACGGTCTTTGTCTGTTGTAAAAAGAAGCTTCTTGGATGAAAGCTGACAGCCACAATCATCTGTGGGTATAGGGATACGTATTTAAAATATGCTTGAGGCTATGCTAGAGGCTATTCTAGAGGCAAAATTAGGTCTGTGAGCCCTGCAGTCACAGATTGGCTAGGTTTACAGTAGCAGGCATGAGTTCCCTCTTGCTGAGTAGCCCTTTTCTCTGGGGAATACAGTGTGTACCTACAGAGAGAGTTCATCTTCTGTGCCCCTCAGAAGGGCCCTTTACAAGTACAGTTTGAGAATCAACGTGTCTGGCTCCATCCTGGGAAAGGGTTATAGATCCTCAATCCCCTTATAGCAGGCTTGGCCAAACGACCTGCTTCAGACAGTGGAATGACAGGGAAAGTGCTGGGCTCTCCTTCCAGCAGCAATCCTGACCCTGAAATAATAGCTCAGCTTTTTGTTTCATCATGAATTAGCATCTCCCTCACACACAAACTCCTACCGTGACACTGTCTATGTCTCATGTGTGACACAACTGGTCGAGTGCTTCTCAGAGACCGAATAAGATGAAACCATACAATCTTGGGCTTTTACTTAGAAAATAGCAGGATACATAAACCTTTTTTTTTTTTTTATAAAGCCTACAGAATGGGATAGTTTGCTAAAGCAGTGGGGAATGGATTAACAAACGGTGCTGCCTTTCTACAAATTCAAATTCTTGAGCATATCACTTGGACATTTCCTCTATGGCCTTGATCATGCCTCCAGTAAGGCAAGCTTGGTTTCTTGTTTTACGGTTGTAGTAGGCAGAATTCTGTGATGGTCTTCAACATTTCTACCCAAGGGTATACAAGCCTCTCTGCAGTTATGCAATAAAAGAAGTAGAGAAAAATACCAGATGAGTACTATCCTTTAGTAACTTTTGCCTCACAACCCTCACTAGCTTAACAGCTCTTCACACTACTTTCAAAAACAACAAAACAAAACAAAACCTGAAGAAGTCAAATGAGCGCCCGTGTCTGGTCTTAGTACAATAAAATGGAAAGATGCATTAAAGAACACAGGAAGGAAGATTTCCTCTGTCAGCTCTTCCCCAACTCCAAACAGATGATAAAGAATGCAATTCCAGACTTACTCTTGAAACGAGATTCCAGGACCCCATAGAGAATCTGTGTCAGTGAGCAGTCCCTAACGGCGGGCAAGCAGCCACAGCACAATTTCCCAGAATGTATCCAGTATCTGCCTTCCACCATTCCTACTCCAAGTCACTCTGATGATGCAGCAGATGGAGGGACAAAACTACTTGAGGAGGAGCAGGCAATGAAAGGTAGCCTAGGACCGTGAGGAGGGGCTCAGAGCTAGGTCCTTGATGGCAAGAAGGTGGAGCAGAGAGAAATGGAAAGCTCTGCACTTAGGGTAAAGCTCATGCCCGGGACTTCTAGAGCTGTCTGGGCAGTGACCTCTACACTTAGGGATACATTCAAGAATCATTGCCATTCTTGGAGCAGCATCGGTGTGAGTCAGCTCAGCAGCAGCCTTGGTGGCCAAATAAATCCTCCATCACGTGACCCCTAACCTTATGCAGAGCAGCCATGCTCAGGCCAGTACTCATGGATGTTGCCTCTAGACGGGCTACGATGGAGATCTCTACCACAGTGGGACTGGCTTATATTTTGGCCTGCATTTCTACCAGTTAATGCAAGGGTCCGGGTGCTCCCTTAAAAGCATGTAGGTCCTGTGGCTAAGAGACACAGATGTGACCCAGTTTAGGATCAACCTCAACAGGCTACTTTTCCAGTACTCGCTCAGCTTCAAGTAGCACAGTATAGAGAAAGACTTTTCAGTGTGGGTAGAAGAGGCTAGGACTGCCAAGTCTCCAGTTCTTGGGCAGATCTGGGCTTGGGTTGTATCAATTGCTGAAACAGTGACAATGCTCACTAACAATGCATTTGTTGCAAATGTGGACTCAGGGTGTCATATCTAGGACAGAAATACTAGATATGAATCAAACTTCAAGGAAAGTAGGCAACTTGAGTAGATTTTCTGGAAAGAAAGACACAACCAAAGCCTGAGCAGTAAGATAGAAATAAACATCTAGTTTTCAATTCTGAGAAAATTTTGCACACAAGAAGTTTTCAGAAAACCATGACCTCACTCAGTGGTAAAATTGAGGCACCCAAAATTGACCAGATTATAACAAGTGTGGCTGGTCTTGGCTGGAAAGTTAAAACTGGAGATTTTTTTTAAAGTTATTCCTGTTTTTTTTTTTTTTTTTCTTTATAGCACCTCTACCATGATATGGTTTTAATTGGGGAGGGACAATCCAGAAGAGAGGGAGAAAAGAAGAATAAATAAAATTAAAGATGCTTGAAAAAGACAAAGACATATGGTATTGTTAATAATTGTGTCTGTGTGCACAGGTGTATAATACTACCAGGGATTATAACATTCTGCGCAAAAGTCATAAAATATCTAAGAAAAACTCCTAGTGCTGGGCATGAGAAACTTCCTTTCACATGGTTGCTCACAGGGTCCGAGAGACTCTGCAAACAATGTAAGCTGTTGCTGTTAGCCTTGGTTGTCTTCCAGAAGCTGAAGGTAAGTTCCTGTTGCTGAAGACACCTTTTACTTTGGGCAAAGGACTTGGGGGATTTGAGCAGGCTGGAAAGCCTGCTCCCTAAGGATTAACTTTTATTGCACTGCAAAGATATGGAGTCTGCTAAGGGAGGAAAGAAAGTCCTACCAAGCTATGAACACAGCAATGAACATCATGGCAAAATATCCCTAAAGGTGCAATAGTGACATTTATATCATGGAGTCAACCAATAGCTGTCTAAATGCCCTCAATCACTGGATAGCAGTAGGGGCTCATGCCTGATACCTTAAAACTAGCTAGCTGCATCTGGTTAGTGAGGCCATGAATCTTAGAGGAGAACCCATTACTGCCACTTTCCTAAAGCAACATAACTTCTAAGTGCACTCTAAATATCGGTCCTTATGCTCACAGGTAAGTGCAGGTCTCATCCCTAATCAAATAAGCTTATTTTATAGCTGATAGAGACCATTACAGAAAGCCACACTGGTAAAAAAAAAAAATGCAGAGCATGACTGACTGTGGGATGTCCTGCTTCAAATAATCATCCACAACACAACTCCTACACCCAAGGATCAGGAAACATCATGGAAGCAGGTGTAGGAAGATTACAAGAGTCAGAGGACCAGGACGTGTGCTGTGAGATTGTGCCTTCTAGCTATGACAGGGGGAAGCTGCACCTATGAAATCTCAACAACACAGATGCCTACACAGGACCCGAACAATTCCAACATCAGTTGATACCTGTCTTTGTTAGGGTTTCTATTGCTGTGATGAAACACCATGACCAAAAGCAAGTTGGGGCGGAAAGGATTTATTTGGTGTACCCTTCCACATCTTGGTCCATCATTGAATGTAGTCAGGACAGGAACTCAAACAGGGCAGGATCTAGGAGACAGGAGCCGATGAAGAGGGACCATGGAGGGGTACTGCTTACTGGCTTACTCATCCACTTTCTCATAGAACCCAGGACTACCAGCCCAAGGATGGCATCACCTACAATAGACTGGGCCCTCCCCCATCAATCACTAATTAAGAAAATGCCTTACAGATGGCTCTTGTGCAGGCATTTTCTCAAACGAGGTTCCTCTTTTTATATAAGTCTAGCTTGTGTCAAGTTAACACAGCACTAGCCAGCATAATATCACAACCTGCAGGAGGGACCCTTCCCAGCCCCAACCCCAGCTAGGGGGCTATGAGTAATTAATAACTGCAGAGATTGGTAGAATTATTCTTCTCCAACCTCTTGGAGGAGAATGAACCCCCTTGGTTCAGAAGCAGATAGATACATGCAGGCAACACTGGCTGTGGATGAGTGATGTAATTATATTTTAATTGAATTACAAAAAAAAAAAAAGGAAAATGTTGCTAACCTTCAAGAAAGCACAGGGAACATTCTTATAAAGGCCTGGGGCTTATTCAGCTTCTAAAATTGGAGCAGTCTCTCTGTGTGTGTATGTGAGTACACATGTGTGCTGAACTGTGAATGAGCCCATGGAGGCCAGTGGTTGACCGGTTTCATCTTTTATTACTCTACAATTCATCTTTGTCTGCATATACCTGTCTGTGCACCATGTACTGTGTATAGTTCCCACTGAGACCAGAAGAAGGCATCAGTCCCATGGAACTGGAGTTACAGATGGTTATAAGCTGCCATGTGAGTGTTGGGAACTGAACCCAAGTCCTCTGCAGACCTACTAGAACTCCTAACTGCTCAGCCATCTTTTCCATCCCTACTCCTAATTTTTTTTTTAAGACAGGGTCTCTTCTGGAATCTGAGTTTGCCATCTACCTTTGGGGAACCCTGGGCCCTGAACCCAGGTCCTTATGCTTGCACAGCACTTTTTGCCTCTAGCTATCTCCCCAGCCTCCAATACAACAATTTGATTGTTCTCCTTGGGTTGCCAAAAATGCTCCTGCTCTCTTCCTTTGAAACCATTTCCCAAGAAGTGACTGCCCTGGAAACCTCTGTTTGGCTACCTGACCCCTTCTACACCTGGGTCCTCCAGTTTGCTGATCTTCTCTCTGCCTCCTATCCTCCCTCTTTCCTCCTTTCCCCCCTTCCTTCCATATTTTTGCTCTTCCATCTCTTTCTCTTTGCTCTCTTTCCCCCTTTCTCCTATTCTGGCTTTCCTGACTTTTTGCCTCATCTTAGCTTGCTAACTGCAAATTGGTGAGAACTGCATGCAGCATTCTGAAAGAAATGGGCTCTGATTGCACTGTGAACTCTAGGAGGCAGTTTTTTTTCTTTTTGTTTTGTTTAGTTTTTACACAAAGGAACAGAGACATCCCTCTAATTCCAGAGCAAGGTGTTGCTACTTGACATTTGAAAAGTGAAGTGAGCTTTAGGTTCTCTGCCATCATTACTACTTAGGTCTTAGTTTTGGAATAGTGATCCTAGAACACAGGAAAAAAATAAAAAGGAAAATGAGCAAAAAGTCTGTAAAATGAAATAGTGTCCCCTCCCCGTGATGCTGACTGCTGGCCCTCTGTTAACCATCTCCTTCTGTGGCTGAGAACATAGGAAGTAAGGGCAGGAATTCATTCAGTTAAGATCAGAAATTGAAAGGAAGCTTCCATTAAGAGGTATTCCATTTTTGAACACCTCCGTTTTGCTTCAGAAACCCTTTATAGCATCTGTCATTACAAAAATGACTCTGAATAAGAGCCAATAATTAGCACAATGGATATTTAATATTTATCATGCAAGTTTTTAATAACTTTTAATCTTCACTAATCATGTAAATTCACCAATAATGCCAACATATCCATGAGGAACCATTTCTTAGGGTGATTTATAAAACCACAGAGACCACAAAAGTTTAACAAAGCATTCCATGAAGTGAAAATAAGTTCAAATGGATGTGCATATAAACAAACGTGGTGTCTGATTGTGACCCTAGTGAACTGGAAATGCAAATTCTTAGATGCTGCTTGTCATGTCATAGAAAAATATCTTACGTTTTTAATTATTAATAATACAGCAAATTCACTCAAATATTCATTATTGTGAAAGGCTTTCTTTTTTAATTTTATTTTTATTAATTACACTTTATTCACTTTGTATCCCCCCATAAGCTCCTTCCTCCTCCCCTCCTGGTCCCACCCTCCCTCCCCCTTCTTCACAAATGCCCTTCCCCAAGTCCACTGATAGGGGAGGCCCTCCTCTCCTTCCTTCTGATCTTAGTCTATCAGATATCATCAGGAGTGGTTGCATTATCATCTTCTGTGGCCTGGTAAGGCTGCTGTCCCCTCAGGGGCAGGTGATCAAAGAGCAGGCCTATCAGATTATGTCAGAGGCAGTCCCTCTTCCCATTACTATGTGTGTCACCCACTTGGACACTAGAGAGAGGACCCTGACTAAAATGTTCAATCCCCATCCCGAAAGACAAAGAGGAAGGACATCAGAAGAAGAAGAAAACAGGAAACAAGCTAGAAACCCGCCATGGAGGGCCTCTGAAAGGCTCTGCAGATGCTGAGACTTATGGCCAACTGTTGGGCAGTGTGCATAGAATCTTATGTAAGAAGTGGGGAATAGTAAGATCTGGAGAGGACAGGAGCTCCACAAGGAGAGCAACAGAACCAGAAATTTGAACACAGGGGTCTTCCCAGAGACTCATACTCCAACCAAGTACCATGCATGGAGATAACCTAGAACCCCTGCACAGAAGTGAAAGGCTTTCAAAGTCTCAGTGGGACTGTTTATGTTCTGTAAGACTTCAGTGAAAAAACCATTGCCTGTGGCTGTGAAATTTGTTTTGTTCTGGCTCCATACTTACCCAGTAGTGATCAAATTTATGGAAAAGATATTTGCCACAATCAATGGATCATGCATCAAAAATTATGAATTCATACTTTTTCTAATTTGTGTACTTTGGGAGTTAAAAAAAAACAATAACTTTGAAAGAGAGCTTCTATTCACCTTCTGTAGCCCACATGCTTGCTTCCCGGTTGCAGGATATTTGATCCCATTGTGAACCCTGAGATTCTGAACTGTAAAAACCTGTTCTAATTGTGGCATGGCTCAATCTTTGGTCCTAGAGCTTTCTGTTTACTGTAAACAAGCAGCTGTGTGGCCCAGCCCCAGCACACACCTTTAGTCCAAGAGCATTCTGTAAACATGAGTAAATAAAATTAACCCTAGGTCAAGGGGTAGAGCAAGCAACCACCTGACTGGGATTAAGCAGAGAGAAGGGACATTGAATTGAAGGGTATTTAGGACAGCTTGGAGAAGGAGAGGGAGCTTTTTCCTTCTGGGATTAGGAAGGTCAGCTGGGTGCTCTCTCTGCCTCTCTTTGGCTCTTGAGTCTTTACTGGTAAAATCGAATAACTGAGGTTTTCATTCATTACAACAACGCTTCCCTCTGTGGCTCACACCAGCACTTTCACTTGCAGACGAGTTCCACAACTGAAATGCTGGGTTTCTTCTTAGAGGGTGAAATTTCTGTGCAGGACATTCAGGATAGTGACATGGGATTCCTCCAACCTGCAATGGAGGAGTGGGCGCCATAGACTATATTTAAAATAGTGGAGTTTTGTTTGGATAAAATTTGCAGAATTATAGCCTTGATATACTAGATTTCTGAATATAAACACTAAGATGAAAAATTGAAAATTTCATACAAATTTAATAAACACAAACATCAGAAGAAATTTCAACCTGAAGAGAACTGTTGCCACCATATTTCATGTTCTGTGTAATTTTTCTCTCTTTTATCTGCTTCAATCAGCTGGCCATAAATAATACATGTAGTATCATGAATAAAATAGAGGTGTCCAGATAAATGTTAACTTTATATAAATGATAAGATCCTTTTAGAGTTTGTACATCCCAAAGATCATGTTACATTTATGACAGAAAAGTTTTCATTGTTTATCTGAAATCCAAATTGAACTGAAGTGGAGTTCCTTATTTGTTAAACCTGTCAAGTCTAAATAGATGCTTATCACAGCAGAATTTAAAAAAAAATAAAACAAACAAACAAACAAAAAAAGAAATGCAAACCCTAGGTTCCTCTGTGCCTACTGCCTGCAGTTCATTTGGTAAGCCTGTGAATAAATAATTGGAACTAATTTGGGTGCTTTGCAAACAAACATGAATGAAAGTGTTTCAAAAGTGCTGGCATCTTTGCCTTCGTTGAGTCTTCCTGCCTTCCCCAAAGCATTTTGTTAAGAGGAATGAAAATTGACAAAGTCGGAGCAAAGCCAGACAGAAGCATGGTCGTGGTTATAGATTTTTAGGCTGCCAAGAATTTGCTAAAATATTGAGGTGATGCAGGATACAGACAACTTATTACCTTAGCTTGGCAGCTGGCACAGTGCATGGGGCTGCCTCTGTCTGTAAGGACATGTATAGGTGTGTATGTCCATTCTGTTCGATGGCTCTGATAATGAGAGGGTTAGTTCTGCTAAGACCAAATGGGAACACTGCCATTAATTTTCCAAAGGATTTTCTGTGCTCTTCTTGATACCAGGACACTTGCACAAGTGGAGAACTCTATGTTGGCAGAGGGCTTTGGCTGTTTTCAAGGAGTAGAGAGAGAGAGAGAGAGCAACTGGAGTTGGGATGGCTAGTCAGACAAGATGGAGGGAAATCAGCCTAGGATTTCTAGGTAATACTTTAACAATTATAATAAATGTCCTGGGCAAGATGATAATCCAGTGGATTTCTAAAATTTGTTAAGCAAGGAAGAATTTTCTAAAAAAATGTTTAAGGCTTTTGTTTGTTTGTTTGTTTCTTGGTCCTTTCTTGTGCAAGGAGATGCTATTTCCATGGAAGCAATGAGTGGCCTTTTGCTGGTTTTCAGGGCCACGAGCGAGGACTGTCCAAACAGTAGAAGAGTCACAAACAGAACTACAAAAGGATTTAGTCTCTCCTTCTCTCTTCTTCTCTTCTGACTTATACTCAAAGGGCAAGATTGGCTTTGGACCTTGGGCACACACTCTCATTGACTCGTGGCATTTAGTTGAAGGAGAGGGACTCTCTCCTGCTTGCTGCGGCTTCTCTTTAGCCTCGAAACTGAAGGATACCCAGATAGTTGTGTACATTCCTTTAAAATGTCACTGGTCTAGAGAAGACCTGTTATTAAACTGTTGACCTGCTTTTATCCATCTGCTGGCCAACCTCAAGGTCATGCCTAATTAAAGAGATCCTTTTCCTGTCTGGGAAGAGATTCAAAAGAAAATTCCTTTAGTGGAGCCGGTCTCCCCTGCTTTTACTACCTGATCAGGGTCAGGAGTAGTCTCTTTCTGTTCCAGGAGAAGGGGGCTGTTGGAGAAAAAAACAATGCTTCCCTCAGGGAGCACATCTGGTTAAGAAAACAGACTGTGGAAAAGCGGCTTCAGGTTCAGAGTGTCAGCAAAGCCCAGCTGTAGAGATTCCAGGCTAAAGGCTTTGTGTGTTGGGTGTGGTGTGAGGCAGTTTCCTGGAAGAGGTGACACTAACATCAAATCTAAGCGTAGGTAATGTCGTCGTAGAGCACTGGCCCAGTTCCAGCTTCAGGACCACCAAACCTTACTGAAGGCTAAAAGATCTGTAGGTGTGAGCTAAACAGCAATGCAATTGAGAACGGCCCTGGTAGCACGTGGAATCAGGGAGGCGGTTGTGCATTTGGGAAAATGCAAATCAGTGCATCTGGATTTTGGAACAAGAGAATGAGTAAGTGGCCAGGGCTCTGGAGAGGAGAGTGGGCAAGATCTTGAAGGGCTTGTGAGCTATGCTACAGGACTTTGGTTTTGTACTGAGCTCTGTGAAGAATTTAAGAGTATCCTGATTGTATTTGACTTTTAGAAAAATAACATTTGTTATAGCAACAATAAGAAGCCAGAGAGGGATAAACAGAAGCTGGAAGACTAGTTACAAGAAGCAAGAGACAAATGCAGCCATGGCTGGGGCAGATGCATATGCTTCTCGTAGCAACAGAATTTGGAAGTGAACGGATGGGGGAAACCAACTCACTCACAACTTACTCATTTGTGACATTGATGGATGGCGATTATGTTCACAAGGGAAGAACAGAAGGATGAACAGAATTGAGTTACAGCTTTAGCATCTGAGCTTAAAGTGTTTGAAATATTGAAGTAAGTCTTCAAAGTTAGAATGAGGGCTAGCTGAGTCAGTGGGTTTGCAGATCAGGAGCATTTCAATAATGAGTTATTATGTTATCGAGATATTAAATTATTTGCCTCTGGGATCTACCTGGGTGTTTAGGATTCTAGTGGGCAGGAACAGGCTTCAGTATACCTCTGTGTTTCTTTGTTTTGTTTTTGAGACAAAAAGCGCTGGATGTCCTGGAACTCACTTTATATACCAGGATGCCATGAGCTCACAGAGATCCACCTGCATTGCCTTCTGATTGCTGGGGTTAAAGTGCCACCTTGCCTGAACCAGTATACTTTTTTTTTTCAAAAAATTTTTAGTGTGTGTGGATACTTGCATGGCATACATGTGGAAGACAGATGACGATTTGTGGGAGTTGGTCTTTTATCACGTGGATCTTGGGGATTAAATTCAGGTTTTCATTTTGGTAACAGACACCTTTACCCATGGAGCCATCTTCCCAACCCCCAGTAAATAATTCTTAACATTACCTTATATGGTGTTTTAATGAGAATGGGTTTTTATATGTCCTTATTTGGTCACTTTTACATATCTCATTATGATAACGCTCCAGGAAAATGATAAAACTAGAATTAATCTGTTTTATAGCAGAGGATGTTAGCTAAATGGCCTTTCTGAGGTTACTAGCTAGCGAAGCTATTCCAGCCTTCTGGGACTTCTGGGACTTCTGTCACAATGGGGCCTCTCTCATTACAGTTTTACATTGCATCACTAACCACATCCTCCGTCCTGGAGCTGGCAAGGGTGGATCCCTTAAGGGTTCTCAAGCCTGAAGGTAACAGAACCCACATGAAGAGGACAGCGCAGTGTGCTTGTCCTGTGTGGAACCAGAGAAGGCCTTGTTTTGTTGCAAAGTGCCTTCATAGTTCATACATGCTTGTTATATGAAATATGCTGTAAAAATGCATGCTTGTATAAAGGATTCAATTATCTGGGTCCAGGCCAATGCCTTTCTTTCAGTGCCATGGCAAATAGCGTAGACTATCCCTCCTGTGGCTCTTTGGCTATAAGTGGAGGCTCTGGAAATGCACTCTGTGAGAAGAAAAAGCACAATAGGATATAGTATTGCCTAGTTCTTTTTTGTGGGGGGGAGGGCAAGAAACTGGTTGGGCTGGTGAGGAGGTTCAGTAGGTGAAGGAACTAGCTGGGTGAGCCTGGAGGCCTGGGTTTAACTTCTAGAACCCACAGAAAGGAAACAGGAGAAAACAGATTACATGAAGTTAGCTTTTTACCTCTAATGTGGTTATGGTATTCATGCATGTTCTTATTACAGACACACAGCGCATACACACACACACACACACACACCAATGATCAGTACGAAAACTGATTTTTTTGTACTGTTACTAACTCTTAATTATCCCCTACACCTATGGATAACACCTTTGATATTCTGAAAGCCTTCCAGGGCGGTTTCTTGAGGGCTGGGCCCCGACTCTCTCTGACTTCTGTTCATGTGGCGTTCAGGCCCTGCCTCTCTCCGTGTTTTCACTCCCTGAAGACACACATAGGGTTGGATACCCGGCACAAGTCTTTCGGTTCACTCCTGAACTTCGAGGGCCGGCCATGTGTTCCTTCACATGCTTCTAGATTCTTGAAAACCCTGCATAGGCCAGCAGCCATGGCGTCACTAACACAGAGAGGTGTAGACAGTCTGGTAGGTGTACTAGGAAGGGAGTAGCCCTTGGCGTTTGTGGCACAGATTTAGCTTCAGCTATCTTTTTAGAAAAGTGACTAAGTATTGCCCTTGAGTTTTTGCACAAGCTACTTGCCTATTTCCTTGTTGTTGTCATCATTTTGCTTATTGTAACTTCTGTTTATCCATAATAGTACAAATGTGTTTTCTCACAAAACCAATTATGTTCAGTTTTAATAATTTATCATAATTGGCATAGCTACGAGGAGTTTTGTAAATTCTTAAGAATTCCTTTGTATTAAAACCTTTATTTCTGCCCAGTCCCTGAATATGTTTATTTTCTCCCCCTTTCTTACCAGTGTTTTTATTTCGTGACCTCAGTCCAACATCACATCTTCCTTTGAACTGAACTGTTATAATCTCCCTATCTTCTCTTCGTTGGGACCCATACGCAACATCCATCCTGACACACCATCATAGAGGTCATTCACGCTAGCAGACATCTAATATCTGAAGAGGTCCCTCTAAATTTTCAGGAGAATCCTCAAACTACATAGCCAGGCAGCCTCAGAAGAAAGACAGCAGTCCCTCAAAAACGTAGTCTCTGTGTACCTGGTGGGTCCTCTTGAACAGTTAGCAGATGGGTTTCCTGCACATCGCTTCCTGGATGCTATCCCAGGCTCCTATCCAACACCAGTCAGAAAGCAGTGATGCCTTCTGCTTGTGCAGCTGACTCGGCCTAAAGTTGCCGTCTCACATCACAACGAGATTAAGGAGAATGACCCTTTTGTGCAAATGTTTTTAACTACATTTCCACCTAGGGCTATGAGGATTCTCCACAAATTTTTAAAATGCATCCTCGGTGTTGAGACTCCCGTCCTGCGTGAAGTCAACAACATCTGTGATCCAGAGACAGAAGAGACTTCCCTGCACCTGGAATCACATGCTGGCTGGTTTAAGGTCAAGTTGACACAAGCTACAGTCATTTTGGATGAGGGATTCTCAATTGAGAAATTGCCCCACCAGACTGGCCTTTGGACAAGCCAGTGGTGCATTTTCTTGATTGATGATGGATGTGGGAGGACCCAGCTCAGCACCCCTAGGAATTCCAAGTTTTAAGATTTTTTTTTCCTGTGCTCTCACTTATTCTCTTTGTATCTCTCGACATACTCAGCTGTCAATCCACCCACTCAGCATTTTAATATATCTGTAAGACCAGACTGTAACACCTTTTTTGGGGGGGTACGTGTTGTGGGGACCTAGTGAGATTAAGCAGGAAATGAATGTCCATTGCATGGTTTCTGCCCACAGCCTGAGTTTCCTCATCTCCAGCCTCTAGGACTTGGAATTCCTAGAAGTTGAGTCTTGTTTCTGTCTCAGGTTCCTGATAGAGAAGTACATTTTGATATCTATTCAGTGTTACGGTAGAGTCAGGGCCAGCCTGCTCCAAGTGGAATTTCCAGGTTTGATCTTTTGTAGACAGCTCAACCATAACCTATCATGTTGCGTTGCAGTGAACGTTCAACTGCTTCAGCTGGATGATTGGGAGACTGTTGCTCCCTTTTAATAAGAACAAGCACAGTGAGCTAGGTTTGGTGAGTCCAGGATAGCCAAGACGACACAAAGAAACCTTGTCTTGAAAAACAAAAATAAATAAATATGTAATTACGTAAATAACAAACTAGCACAGTGAAATGCTTTTGCTTCTGAGGCCAGAAAGCTCAGAATCAGTTTTGCATTTAAATTGTGGTAGTCTTCCTTAGCTTAGGCTTGTCTACTTTACCAGCTCTGCTACCTGACCCTCTAAATTTCATCTTCATATTTCACTCTATTCCTTCTCAAATATTTGGAAATAGTAAGAAAATCATTTTCAAAAGCAAATACAGCCCTCCACACACCCTTTGCTCTTGCTAAAGTGGAGTAGTCTTCTTACACCTTGGTAAAGAGTTCTCTTTGCTTGAAAAGCCTTTCCTTCCATTCCTCAGTCACCGAAGTCCTGACCCAGGTCACAGCCTAGCCAAAGCTTGTCTGGAATGACTTCTCTGTCTGGCCCTGAGCACTGAAAAAGTGCCTGGGCCACACACTGGGTATGAGGTGGTTGAAGACAAGGTAAGCCTGTCATGATATTGTGAAGTCACTCAGTGCTAAGGATGTCTATGCTGGGAAGATGGTTTAGTGGGTAAAGTGTTTGCTGCTCAAGTAAGAGGACCATTGTTTAGATTCTTAGCATCCACATGAAGGCTGGTGTGACAGTGTATGCCTGTAATCCCACGAGGGGAGAAGGCAAGTGCATCCCTGAGGTTGGGCTAGTCAGATGAAACGAAGAGCTACGGGCCAGTGGGAGATCCTGTAACAAAAAATAAGGTAAGGAGAGATGATAGAAGTCCAACATTGACTGACCTTTGACTTCTACATGTACATGCATGGGTGTTTACAGGCACACAGACAGACAGACAGACAGAAAGACAGAACTTCTCTCAGAGGATTTAGTTACAGAAAAACACCCCAAGTTTTACAATGAAACAAAATCCAAGAGTAGACACACACACACACACACACACACACACACACACACACACACACACGGCAAAGCTGCTTTGGAAACAGGTGTGGGTTTGATGGACTCTGCCTATCTATCAGAACTGGTTAGCTCAGCTGTACTGTAGTCTTGGAACTGTCAGCAGAGATTGCCTTTGGCTCAAATGATCAGAGCAACACTGACTGAGGCATGCAGGGCCTCATTATCTCAAGTGCAAACAAGCCTAGAGGAAACAGCCCCAAAGACTCAGTCTTTCTTCTTGGCTACCATCAACTAGCTCCTATGCTACCAAACATGCTAAGAAGAAATGTAAAAGGAAAGGAGCAGAATCTAGTTGAATTCATTTCCCTTAAACTGTTTTCTAGCGGCTCCAACCCCACCGTACAGACACGCGCGCGTGCCCATGCGCACGCACGCGCGCGCACACACACACGTAAATCATGCATACATATGTATATGCAGATGAAAAAATATTCCAACCCCTGAAGTGGAAGTTTTGCTTATGTTGTGTAGATCTGTTTTTGTTGTACTCTCATGCGTGGAATGAAGAAAGGTTTTATCCATAGCTGATAACAGCCAGCCTCCTGAGAGGCTTGTGATCTTTGGCTGCTCCTGAGAGGGTGTGTGATTTTTGTCACCTGGAAAGTACCTTGGGTGGGGAGGGGTATGGTTTTGCCAGCTCCTTGCTCAGACTCTGAGAAGGTATAAATAGGAGCCCAGAGAGCTACAGGGGAAAAAAAATGTTGCTTCCAGAGGCTCCTAGAGAAAATTACTTCAAAGAAGGCTTCAAGAAGGTTGTTGCTGCCCCTGGTCCTTGTTGCTGCTTTTCCTATTGTTGGTTTGCTGGACTACTGGAGAGCCTGATGATAAGGAGTGGAACTGCTCCTAGGAACTACATCTAAAGAGGTCTACATCCCCTGTCCCTACTAACCTTCTTTCTCTCACACTGAGGGTTGGGGGTTGGAAGGAAGGTAGAGGCCTAAGGAACAACAAACACGCTAGGTTTACTCCCACAGCTTATATATCTCAGCAAGATCTTTCAAGACGTATAAAAATCACAATGTGGTTACATTTTATCTTCCTTTACATGAACTGTTACAATGAATATACGAAAGAAAAGCATGTTACCCAATACCTTTACATGATCAGATGTTTTGCATATTATGGGTGAGAAACAAACATGAAAAACAGATTATTCCTAATAACTTTTATACATTTGTAACTAAACAATTTGTTATGTATTAACAAAGTGTGAGCAAGCAAGATAACTTTTCAGCCAGCTTTTCTTTACCATCAGGCTACAATTTGTGGTTACAAAAAAAAATCAATTATTTTAAAAGGTAATCTTATAACAATCTTAAAAGAATCACAAATCTAAACTTTTATATAAAAAATCACCCATTTATACTTTAAATCTTTAAGGTGTGCATCTATCTACTCATTGATGATTTTTATTAAACCATACCAAGAAGCTAAAGACAAAAATTAGTATAAGAAAATTAATCATCATCTCAGTCACCTACTGAGCTTGAAAGAGTCAGGTCAGCCAGTGTTATCCTGGGCTATTATTCTTGCTCACCAGCCTCAAAAAGTCCCCAGCTCAACTGTTAAGAGTGTACTTTTCTGAACTTCAAATTGTTCCCTAAGATTTTCTTCATGAGAGCCACCAGCAAAAACATCTTTCCCTAACCTTGCCAAACAATCTATTTTTCCAAATTCTTCCTAAGGGTGGTGGTCATTGCTAACAAGGTTCTTTTCAGTGTTGGTATTGAATCATTAGTCTGGCTCTAGCAGCAATGCCTGAACGAGATCAAGCATTGTTATTGTGAGTGCCAGTGATACTGCTCAGTGAGGGGCTGGAAGCCCCCTTAGAGTTCATACAACTCATATGTCATGAGGGATGTGGTGGCCACAAGGGCAACAAGCAGAGCTGTGCTCCATAACAGCACGAAGTCTTCAGGACACGTAGTCCACAGGGCTCTGCCTCCTGAGGCATACCCGTAATAATTGTGCTAACTGGTGGGCTGCGTTCCATGAGTTCTAGAACTGTTTTGCTGTTCCTTCTGCATGGTCCCCAACACCTAGCAAGCCACCTGTCAATAGCCACTTCTTGACTACAACTGTGTCATTTGAATGTCTAGAATTAGAGTTTCAGGGGAAGCCAGGAAACTGAGTGTGTGCATGCATTTGGAATTTAACCTGGGCATTTTATTTCCCCTATACAAAAATAAGTCCTCATTAATAAGAAAGAGGGAGAAATAGATACTGTGATGTCATGCCTCCAACAGAAAAAAATACACTTCTTGGAGGACATGGGAAATAAGAACACAAAATCTTTTCTCAGCTTTCTGGGTTGCTCTGTGTCTGAGTCAGTGTTTTGTTGTTGTGAAGAGATACAATTACCATGGCAACTTTTATTAAAAAAAAAAAAGAATTTAATTGAGGATAAAAGTTAAAGTTCCAAGGTACAATCCATTATCATCACAACAAGAAGCATGAAAGCATGCAGGCAGATGCGGTTCTAGAAAAGTAGCTAAAATTTCTACGACAGGATTCTTAGACAGTAGGAAGAGACAGTGGGTCTGGCTTGAGCTTTTGAAATCTAAAGCCCACCTCCAGTGGCCCACTTTCTAACAAGCCACACCTACTCCAACAAGGCCACACCTCTTTTTTTAAAATTTAAACTTTTTTTAAATTTTTTATTAATTACACTTTATTCATTTTGTATCCCCCCATAAGCCCTCCCTCCTCCCCTCCCGATCCCACCCTCCCTCCCCTTACTGCATGCCCCTCCCCAAGTCCACTTATTATAGGGGAGGTTCTCCTCTCCTTCTTTCTGATCTTAGTCTATCAGTTCTCATCAAAAGTGGCTGCATTACTCTTCTGTGGCCTGGTAGGGCTGCTCCCCCCTCAGGGGGAGGTGATCAAGGAGCAGGCCAATCAGATTATGTCAGAGGCAGTCTCTCTTCCCATTACTATGTAACCCACTTGGACACTGAACTGCCATGGACTACATCTGTGCAGGGGTTCTAGGTTATCTCCATGAATAGTCCTTGGTTAGAGTATGAGTCTCTGGGAAGTTCCCTGTGTTCAAATTTTCTTGTTCTGTTGCTCTCCTTGTAGAGTTCCTGTCCTCTCCAGCTCTTGCTATTTCCCACTTCTTACCTAAAATTCCATTCACTCTGCCCCACAGTTGGCCATCAGGCTCAGCATCTGCTTTGATAGTCTGCAGGGCAGAGGCTTTCAGAGGCCCTCTGTGAAGGCCACACCTCTTAATCCCCCTCAAGTAGTACCATTTCTTGATGGACCAGTCATTCAAATATATGAGCCTAATAGGGACATTCTTATTCAAACCACCATATTCTGTAACTCAGTCCTGACTCTTCTTCATTGTTTCTAAATATATGCTGACTACATAAAAGAATAACCAGGCAATATAATTTTAAACCATATCCCTTCACATAAGTAGTTAATTTTAAAAATCCCCAGTTAAATGGGATAGAGAGCAAGAAGGGTTCTCACATAATTTTATCATTTAACAAACACTTGTTTTTCTTTTAAGTAAAAACACATTTGGGCTCAGTACTAAGGAAATAGCTGATTCATGAGGCACTGTAGAAACTGCTTATTTTAAGATTTCAGTCTGATGAACTCAATGGCTGGCTCTTTGACCACCTCCCCCTGAGGGGAGAGCAGGCTTGCCAGGCCACAGAAGAGGACAATACAGCCAGTCCTGAGGAGACCTGATAAGGTAGGGACAGATGAAAGCAGAGGAAGTCCTCCACTGTCAGTGGACTGAGGGAGGGGAATGGGAAAAGAAGAAGGAGGAAGGGTGGGGTTGGGAGGGAATGAGGGAGGGGGCTACAGCTGGGATACATAGTGAATAAACTGTAATTAATATAAAAAATAAATAAAAAAGATTTAAGTCTGTGGGTAGCCTAGGCTGGAGGGAGACCTGCTTAGTGACTGCAGTACATCACATGGACAAGTTACCCTGGACTATCCTAGATCCTGAACCACTGTGGGTATCCATGAGCCATAGTGAAAAAATAACTGAAGCACTCTTTAAGAGAAAATCTCATCTGGTACTCAACTTTTCATTCCTACCCAGACTCTCTCAGAATGCTCTTTCTAGCCTTATCCTCATCTCTTAGTCTCAGATAAAGCCTGTTGACTCAAGCACCCCAGAACGAGTGAATCTGAGGGAGTATATTGTAGGAAGTAGGATCAAGGGAATAAGACAGTATTCTGGGTCTATGGACTACAAGACTGATTGCTTCTCAGCCTTTTTGACAACCTTGCAAGCTTGGAGAAATTAGAGGAGGCATCAGAAATTGACTCTGTAATGACCTGAAGGAGAGACAGACAAAAACAATAATGGAAAACAAACCTCTTGTCTCTGTCACAACCATTCACCCTTTTCAAAGGGCACTAGCTTATTTCTAGTGTGAGCACAATCTTTGCAGTGATGGTTTCTGACAGTGTTTATGTTTAAAACAAATCATTCCTGACTTTCCTACAGGAGTCATAATAGGATTAGCAGTAGATCCCTCTAAGTGACCTTATTTACGTGAGAGAAGAAGAAAAAGGAAAGCATGGGTTATACCACATTCTAGCCTTTAAGTCTTGCTTCTAGGAAATTAGAATTCTCATTTAGAATGTGATTGAGTGTCTATTCCATGGAGAAAGGGTATCTCTATATAGCCCTGGCTGTCCACACCTCCCTACACACCCAAATTCATGTTCTTTTTTTCCTTCTCTCTCTCTCTTAAAAACAAAAAAAGGAAACCAAAATAAACAAGTGAATGAACAAAGACCCAACAAGTCAAAAACTACCCAAACAAGGACACAAATAAAAACCAAAAAAAGTTTGTTTCTTTGTTGGCTATCTACTGGAGTGTGGTTTATAGATCCAGTTGTTACTCCGTTGAAGAAAATTGATTTTCTCTTTCCCAGTAGTTATGCTCTCTCTGTGTGTCGTAAGCAATCAGTGAATACTGAACTGATGCAAGAAATTTGACTCAGATAATTGAATGACTGACCTCACACTACAGGAACAGAGGTACAACGAGAGGATAGAGCAGGGAGAGGGATGTATCAAGATTAATGAACAGGCTCTTGGCCTCACTCTTGGTTACCCACTGTCTGGTTACTGAAACAGACGGTAAGAGTGTTGCTTTGGGTATAATCACTCTGGATACAGAACACAGGGAAACTAACCTGGAACTGGTCCTGGAAGCTTCCTCTCCACTGGCTGGCTCTCTTGGTGCTGGAAGGGACTGTGCTGGTGCAGGGGAGAAAAGCCAACAGTGGTCTTTCCCATCCATGTACACTGTAGGCTCTACCACCAACATGCTATGCAAGATGTGCCTGCTGTTACAATACTGTCAAGAATATTCTGGGGGCTATTACACCGCTCTCCAGTTGTATTTGATGCCTCCTCATTGGGAAAGAATGCATATCTGGTACTTTTAACTTGCACAAAAGCTTATGACTGGAGCAGTCCCAGGCCCTATGTGTTACAGAGTGGATGCAGAGCCACAACTTCACTGCTGGAGTATGGTTTGGCGCTTTGTATTTGTTAATTGCTTGTCCCTAAGATTCTTACTGTTAATGAGCAAACTGTCATGTACCCTAAGAATTGCTCTAAGCCAAAACGAATATGCAAATAAACTGCAGAAAAGTAATATCTGCAAAATGGGAGCTTACAAACATCAGCAGAGACACCATCTGAGGCTATCCCATTAAGATCTAGTCTGAGGTGTCATTCCTCATTGAGAGTCCCAGGCAGATCAGTGTCCCCACAGGTGGGGCTTCCGGGTAAAAGAGCAGATGACAAAGTAAAGGTCACACTGTGGATTCAGGGCCTTACACCCAGCAGAAATTAACAGGGGAAGCTGAGGAAGTCTGATAAAACTTCTCACTGATCTGTCTTCATGGCTGAGCCTCCCATGGCTGAACTCCCAGCGTCTCTTTTTCACGACAGACACTTTTATAACATGGGATAAACAATGGTAGCATCTGTTGGAAATTGTTCATCTTCCAGCTGTTTTCGGGGACGTGGTGTTTTGACTCTTGGGCTGTTTTATCCTTCCTATAAGAGACTTAGGGGAGCTGTCCCTTCTCCAGACAAGGGGGGCCTTGGAAGACTCTTTGAACCAAACATTTGGTCTGAAATGGGATGAGGGGAACCAGTGAGTTTTCAGAGCCAGCTTCTCAGTGAGCTCACACAGCACATGGAAATTTACCACTGTGATGGACAGTACAACTGGAAATCCCTCCCTCCCTAGCAGGCTTACATGAAAGGGATGGCACTTGTGAAAGAAAAGTACATAACACACAAATGTGGGAGAAGGTAGGTGCTGCATGAGTGATCCATAAAGGGTCATGCCTCCTGTGACCCAGGACCTTTGAACCCAGGACCTTTCCCAGCTCTCCGTCTTGCTTCCACACTCATGAGTGTTTTCTTTCTTAACAAGCTGTTTCAATTTGTACCACCATTCACAGACTCTGGTTGAATTCTTTTGTTCTGGGACAACAAGAATCTGCAACCCTCAGCAGTTGCTCTCCTAACTTCCATCAATGCCTGAACTAATGGGCCAGTGATCTTAGTTCCAAACATTATTGACCAATACCTAATCATATGTTTTATTTTATATGAATAAGCTCCATCTCTGTGAGATAGAGCAAAATAATGTAACTGATGGTGTTTCGAAAACCATTAAGCAGAATAGGTTACCATTATAGATATTTAAAAAAAAATACAGCTGGGTATGTTGGTGCACGCCTTTAATCCCAACACTTGGGAAGCAGAGGCTGGCAGATCTCTGTGTGTTCAAGGCCAGATTGGTCTAGAAGGCAAGTTCAGGAGAGCCAGAGCTACACAGAGAAACTGTCTCAAACAAACAAACAAACAAACAAACAAAAATTATTATTGGTGATACTTAAAAAAAATTCTACTCCATTACATTGTTCAGCTTTAAGGAAATAATTAACAGGTCCTGTGAATTGCAAACATCTATCCCTTAATCTGTTCAAATTTGAGCAGGATGTGCATGTAGACCACAGGACACTTTATTTTTCCATGAGTTTATATCTAGGAAAGTTATAAAATTTTATGGAAAACAAAGGGGTCACATATCAAGCTTTAACTAAAATTTATGACAAGAATGAAATAATTGCAAAACCTCAGTTTTGGCACAGTAACCAAAAACCGTTATTTTTTCTAATAACTTACAGTCTTCATAGAACACAGTTTTATGTAGCTTACAGAATAGTTTCCCTGAGACAGAAGGTACAGTGCTTGGATGGGTTTTGGCTTTTTCTCCCATGGATTCAGGAGTTGAGCTTTAGGCCTTGGTGTGGCCATAGAGGGAGGTGATGTGGGCTTCTCAGTTTAGTGGCGGCCTTTTGGGTATTGACTGACCTCTGTCTTGAACAAGAGTAAGAAAATACTTGTGAGATACTGAAGTTTGCACAAAAACAGGTTGTCATATGCTGAGCACAACTGCTGAATGGCTTGCTGGTCTCCTGCCTGGACATAGGACATCTCCCTCTCCTATGTGAATCTCCTCATGTGATTCATTTATAATGAGGTCCTTAGCAGAGTTGGCACCAAGCCTTTGAACCTCCAAAACTCTAAGGTGAAGAAGGCTCTTTTTCTTTATAACATAGACTGTTTTGGATATTTTGTTAGAATAATAAAAGTATGCCAATAAAAGCTACATAAAGAAAACTATCATGTGTGCCATTAAATGTTCTCTATACTGTTATGTCTGACATTTTTCCCACTCTAAAATCATATTTTGTCTAGAATTCACAGTTTTCTGTCAATGGAAGTGGCCCAAAATTCAAGCTTGTCCAATTTCAAGTGTAAACCTTTGTTTTCAAATATAACTGATTTTATATCCTTCTCACCTTTTATATAATTTATGTTATGAAGGAGATCCAGCCTTGTGGATACTGAAACTAGTTGGGCCGCCATGATGCATAGTAAGCAAGAGAATGCAGTGGAGAGAATACGACAGAGTTCTGAGCATAACTCATGGAACACCCATATACTTCTTATTTTGTGTTTCTGGAAGCACAAAGCCATGATGTAAGAAGGCTTACCTGTCATCATCTCACAGAGCTCATATGAAGAGAAAACCATGTCCCTGAGTTCATGATGGTCTGACCTTCTTTCTGCTTAGATATACTTGCTTCTGATGAATCCTGGAGTCAGGCACTTCAGGATTCTGGTCATATCTTCCCTTTTCCAGGAAGAATATTAAAGGAGATAAACTGCTTTTGTAGTTAGTCTCTAGGTAACAAAAGATACTCATTTTCTTTCTGCTCTACAAAACACATGACCCTGTCTATTCCTCTTTGATTGGTTCTTGAGGCTCCCTTAGTGAGAGATCTGGACTCTAATTCCTGGGTTTTTTAGTTTTGCTTCCTAGGGGTGAATGCATTTATCACTAGAACCCTAAATTGGCAAGGACCAATACAGGAAGCCCAGGCAAGTCACCCAGCTAAACTCATTCACCCAGAGTTAGAGGCAGGTGCATCTTGACATTTGGAGAGATTCTTGCTGGTCTCTGGGTGGACCACTTCCCCCTTTAGTATTCAAAATTTTGAATGATAGTTTTGGAAATTTGGGAGGGAGGTGGTGAGAGAACAATTTCCCTAATGGAACTCTAGGAAGTCTTATTGAGATTTAAGTTAATTAAGCTTTTGTCATGTACCTTTCCAAGCCTAAAGAAGTCTTTATTTGCTTAGTTAGTATTTTGGGGTCTAAGGAACCACGGGCATTAAATAAAAATGTCTGACTAAACAAACCCCTTGACAGGTGGAGAGGGAAAATCTCAGAGGGGGAAATATCCCCTTGAACACTATTCTCAGTTTTGTAATGGGCTCTGCTAGTGATGTCACCAACTCTAAGGCAATTCAGGTTTGTTGCCTTCATTCCATGTCAAGTGTGTCATTAGGCTGTCAGTGTTCCTTTCTTAATAAGAGTATGTTGAGTACTAATCAAGGTCAGAACTTTTGGAGGCTGTGGCAGCGCTGGAAATTGCCAAGCTCTGTAATAGAGCAGCTGTTTATTTTAGGCTTTTGGAAGTTTTGTGGCCAGGCCCCTCTCTGCTCGCTCCCTCCCTGGCCCCAGCCCACTGATCACCTTAACTGCACCCTGTGGAATAAGTACAGACTCTCAGTTTTCCTCACTGCAAAGACATACATGCATACCTGCAGAGTTAGTTGGAAAAGCTGAATTTCCAGATTGTTCCTAACATTATACAATAAGGGGTAGGATTCAGCCAACTCCTTGCTGGGCGAGTTCAAGAGCCACATTCTCTACTTTCTCTTATTTACTTAGGTAATATCCATGCAACTCTGACTCAGGACCAAGTCAGAACACCTGTCTGTTTTTTCAGCTACAGGGCTTTACTGAGGTGATCTTTAGACCAGGGTGATAATTCATCCAAAGCAGTCTCAGGTTCCTTTTCAAGTCTTTTCTAGGCAAATATTTGAGCTCCGAAAGCCTTTTCTGTACTCCACACAGGAACTTCTAATTCCATACTGTATCTCTGAAAGAGACTGAGAGCAGATGGCTCTAGTTCTCAGCTTGAGCAAACAGGCTCGCCTTAGAAAGCACATGATATAAAGTCTACCAAACAGACCCCAGTAAATTTTCTAAATAAGGACACAGAGCCAAGGTGTCATCTTAACACTGAACTGTTGGTTCCAAGACCTGGGCTCTGACCTTTTCCTTGTGATCAGTGAGTTGTGTGTGTGTGTGTGGTGGGGGGGGGGAGGAAGTCATGTAAGATAAGGGCTAGTAGGGTGTATTGAACAAACATTGTGGTTAAAGGGTATTAAAATAATTATCTTAAGCTTATAATTGATGAATTTTATATACGTTTTAGTATATAAGAAATTTGGGAAAGTCTATATATTGCTCGAGGGCTAAGCCAAGTTAACTCTCATGTGTCCTACCTCAGCTACTTAATTTCCAGTGAGAACACAAAACTCTGTAATATGACACATTGCTATGCAATAAGATAGAGCCTGAGCTTATAGCTATCTAAACAGAATGCTGTGACCTTTGATTAATGTCTTCTTCAACCCCTACTACCTATCTGTTCTTGTTGACCATCTCTCTGCAACCTGATTCTATTATTTTGACTTTTCTATTCCAAAATGTTGTGGTCTGAATACAAGAAAGACCCTCAAAGGCTCATATATTTGAATTGTTGATCCCTAGTTGGTGAAACTGTTTAGGAAGGATTAAGAGGTGTGGCTTTGTTGGAAGAACTTTGTCACCAGGGCAGGCTTTGAAATTTCAACATCCCATGACATTGTCTCAAGACGTAACCTCTCGGGTACTGACACTACCGTTCCTGTCAGCCTGCTCCTATGAACTTTGCCATGATGCTTATGGATTCACCTTCTGGAACTGTAAGCCTCCAAAAATTCTTTTATAAGTTACCTTGGCCATGATGTTTTATCATAGCGATTGAAAAGTAAGATAAGATAACAAATAAGTGAGATAATACAACATCTGGTGCTCCCACCCCTATACTTTGTAATTTGTTTACTTAAAAAAATTCATTTAGGTTCTTTTTATTTACCAAAATGTAAAAAACAAAACAAAACATATCTACTATTTTACTACTTTATACTAAGATTAATGCCCTATGTCCCATTTGGACGACACTATTAGGGAATCTAATTACAGACATCTCTGAAGGGTATCTTAAGACTTCCACTTCACTGTTTCCTGCACATGTTTCACAGGCCGTAACTACAATATTAGGATGGTCCGGTGGTAAACTTCATCCTTCCATGTGTGGATTGTTATAGAAGCCGACTCTCCAGAAGCCACCGTGAATGGATTCTCTGTGATCCTAGGGGAGTCAGCAAGAGGCACACAGGGCTCTTTGCCAGATGAGACTGTTCCCTGCTGTTCCCTAATGAGCAGAAGTGCGAGCTCAGAGAGCAAAGCATCACCCACACACAATACCACAAGACTGACTCCAGGTAAGCAAACATGGCCACTGTTAGTCAAGATTTAAGGGTGTGGGTTCTTATGGATCCAAATTGATACACATCATCAAGGTATGAACATAAAGAAATCTCCCTCTAACAATTTTTTTTTTTAACAAATGCATCAAGCATCCTGTATGTAAAATTAAAAACCTGTCAGCATGGGATGAGGATGGCTTGGTGGACAAAGTGTTCACTTTGTAAGTAGAAGGATGTCAACTTTATGTGCAGAACTCACTTAAAATGGCTGGCATGGCAGCACATATGTGTAATTTTCTGGCGCTTGACAGGCAACGACAAGGAGGATCCCTGGGCGTCACTGGCCAGTCAGCCTAGCCTAATTGGTGAGCTCTAGGCCCATGAGAGTCTCTGTCTAATAAGGAGGTGGATGGTGTTATAAAGATAAAACCTGTTTTAGCCAGGGTTCTATTGATGTGAAGAGAAGAGACGCTATGATCATGACAACTCTTATAAAGGAAAACATTTAATTGGGGCTGGCTTACGGCTTCATAGGTTTAGCCCATTATCAGCATAGTGGGAAGCATGGTGGCGTGCAGGCAGACGTGGTTCTGGAGAAGAAGCTGAAAGCTCTGTGTCAGGATGTGTAGGCAGCAGGAAGGACAAGACCCTGGGCTTGGCTTGAGCTTTTGGAACCTCAAAGCCCAACCCCAGTAACACACTTCTTCCAATAAGAACACACCTCCTATTCCCTCTCAAATAATGCCACTCCTGATGACAAGGCAGTCAAATATATAAACTTGTGAGGGCCATTTATTCACACCATCACATTTTTCTTCCCTTCCCCCAACACTCCCAAATATTAGCTTTGATAATCCTGTACATTAGCTGAATACTAGAATTATTCATCATAATTTTAGGATTAGTTATATTTTTGGACAGGAAGTCTGTCAGTGAGGACTATGTGACACTGTGCGCCCATAGCGCTTTAGGCCAGAGGATGTTGTCAGACTATAGATGCTACTGATTCTCTGAAACAATTTACAATTTGGAGCCCTCATGTAGAATAAATGGTCACTCCCAGAATATTGTGTATAATTCGACTAGAGCCTTCACTGCCTTGCCCAGCCAAATAAGAGGTATTGAGGATGCTTTGAGATGTTCCCAGGATGGTGATTACTGAGCCCAGGGTCACCTGATTGGCAGCTACACACAAACCTATTTTGACTTGATTTTGCTACTGATTAAAGAGCCAGGGATGAGGACACCCATTACCATTAACCTGAAAACACATCTGGCAAATTCAGGAAGCTGGCTGGTAAGAGCCTCTCATGGGTGCCAGAGCTTGTGACCTAGGGCCATCTTTGTATTTTTTTTCTCTTTTATCGTAATAGTTTAAGATTATCTTTTACATAATCCTTTCTAACTCAAATGAGTGTCTTCAGTTAAGCAAAGATGAACGTCTGCCACGTACCATCTAGACCCCTGGATTGTTATTTTCATTGGGAAGCTCTTAATGACAACTCCATTATTTTGTGCACTTCCTGTTTGCCAGACATAAAGGGAATAGGTCCTCTATTCTTCTCCTTATGTAATATGTTATCAAAGGATATCTGATTGTGGCATTTTTGTACTTTGGCTGAGAAAATGAATTTAGAGGAGGCTGAGAGACATTACAAAGTTTAGTGGAAGGAGTAAGGGACAGTACCTTGCCTACTTCCTGGTTACCTAATATTTTCATATCTGAAAGAAATTTAACAAAAGGGACATTGTAACCAGTTCTTACTGTATGTAAAAAACGGTAGACTTTCAAAAGAAGTAAATTCATATACATATATCAATAAGAGTTAAGGAAGAGGAGGCCAAGAATTAGAGAAGCAATGGGGAGGCGCATGGAAGGAGTTGGAGAAAGGGAATGCAGGGAAGTGATGTAACTACATTTTAATACAAACGTTAATAAAGAATCACTATTTTTGCTAATGGCAAGCTCTTTATTTATTTATTTATTTATTTATTTATTTATTTATTTATTTTTATTGAAAGCACTCCTCTGTTCACTCTCCTATAAATAAGCAAAGACTTTGGGAGATGAAGCCTCAGCTGGCCCTGACTACCTTGATCAAAAGGACTGTCAGCCAAATATCCAACGGGACCACGCTTACTGCCAGCAGCAGCTGTTTTAAAGACTGCCCGGTTACCTAAGTAAACTGCACAGGATCGTAGCTGATACCTCCAGCTTCTGAGGAGACAGGCTTAGTGGTCCACCTCACTTCCTGCTGCCTGCCAACGTGGATGTAAAACTCTCAGCTTCCGCTCCAGCACCATGTCTGCCTGTGTGCTGCCATGCTTCGCTCCATGATGATATTGGACTAAATCTCTGAACTGTAAGCCAGCCCCAACTCAATGTTTTCTCATAAGAGTTGCCGCGGTCATGTTGTCTCTTCACAGTGAAAGAAACGTTAAAACATTTTCCTCTTGTAAATAGTTTCTTGAACATTACTTAGCTGCTGCTTGGCATTCAGCTGCCATTGTCTTTAGTATTGAAGAGGGGTGGGGCCGCTCTTTTCCAGTTGTGTGTGTGTGTGTGTGTGTGTGTGTGTGTGTGTGATGTTCTTACAGAAAAAGCTTACAAAAAGTCACAAAAAGCTGTTTCATTATTTTTGTTTTGTCTTGTTTTTCTGTTTTTCTTTTTTTTTTTTTGTGGTGTTGCCAATGCCATTAAAATACACCCAAGACAAAAGAAAATGGTGGGAAACTTTTATGCTTCCTTTTGAAAGCAAACAAATAAATAGTATCAATATTGTTAAACAGCAACTTGCCACATTTACCAACTGCTTACACTGTAGCAGATGCGACTTTGCAAATGCTACATTCAAACACTGCTTACTATGTCCTTTCATTCTTACAAGTTCCCGAGGCAGCCATTACACTCTTAGCTATTGCAGAACTGCCCATCAAGAAAACAAGATTTAGGCATGGCAAGACAGCACAGGGGGCAAAAGCTACTAGGCCTAAGAATATGAATTTGCCCTGAGTCTTACATGCTCAAAGGAAAGAACCAACTCTTGCACATTGTCTTCTGGTGTCCACATGTGCATTGTCTTCTCTCTCTCTCTCTCTCTCTCTCTCTCTCTCTCTCTCTCTCACACACACACACATGCATGCACATGCACACACACACACCTAAAATATGCAAAATCAAATTAAAAAGATGCTAGGTATGAAGTAGTAGAGGCACACATAATTTGAGTGATTTCCCCCATAAAGATAACAATTGTTTAAATTGGGAAAAAAAATCATTGAAAATAACTCTTTGAAGGTATTGGAAAATGGCCAAAGGCACTCAAATTACTCTTTGAAAACACCCAAATCGAAATTTATTTTTAACTAATAAAGAAAGATTGTGCATATTTAAGGAGCCCCCAGAAGATGAGGTCCCTTGAGGTATCCACATAAAGCTCACAGAGGCTATGTGGGAACATTGAGTAACACTGAAATTTGAGCATATATTTCTATCTTCTCAAACACTGATCATATTTTCACGATTCAGCATTGAGATTTTTTGAAACATACAGAGCATTGTTTTGCATTGGAATGCTGCCCTGTAATTGTGTATAGTAAGGAGGACAGCTCACCCTGTCCTGGTTCACACCTTCATCACTAGTACTGAAATGAGGCTCTCTCTCTATCTGGGACTGTAGCTCTGTGTATGTGCGTGCGTGCGTGCATGCGTGTGTGTGTGTGTGCGTGCGTGCATGCGTGTGTGTGTGTGTGCGCGCGTGTGCGTATACAAATGTGCATATTTGTATGGGATAAGCTTATGTGTGCCTGTATTAAACAATAAGCTGTATTATTTCTGCGGAGTCATTCATTCCTATTTCATAGAAGCCAAATTCATGACTTCTGGAGGTCAGATGACTCCGCTCCATTTTATTTTTACCTTTGCAGTACTGGTGATTGAGCCTAGGGTCCTGTGCCTATCTAGCCTCACTACCTCTCAAGCACTTGGTGTTTTTCAGGACAGGGTTTCACTATTAGTTTAGACTTGCTTTGAACTCACCATTTGGCCCAGGCTGGACTACTTCTGTCTTCTTCATTTTGAAATTTCAGGTGTACATCAGCATGCCTTTGCTTTTATGTTTTGGTTTTTTTTCCATTAGAGGAAAGCAACTTCCCAACATTGTATTAGAAGGAAATAAGTGAACTATAATTTCTATTGCTTTGATCTAGTGTGTGTGTGTGAAATGGAGTTTTAGAAATATGGTGATTTTTTTTTCTTTTCAGAATTTTGAGACGGAATCTTACTTCTAGTCCAGTTGGCCCTGAACCTTTCTGCCTCAGTTTTCCCAGCACTGACTGGGATGACGGGCCAAGTGACACCATGCCTGGCTGCATCTTGAAACGTTAACCATAATGTTTTGCATTTCAGCTCCTAGTTTCATTCTCTAAATGCTTGAGTGTTTTGGACATGGTGACTTTATCATACAGATAACTTGGGGCTGTTATTATTTTTAGTATGATGCTTGTTATCTTGTAGCCTTGTTGATCATTCGGAAACTGTCCTGACTAGCCTCAGCTAATTCTTACAGAAGGCAAACAATATGTGTCAGAGCCTAGCTATCAAAGGAAAGGCAGCCAACCCAGCACCAAATCAACTAGGTTTTTGTAGGACTATCATTCTCTGGGATATTATCAACCTGACCTTTTCATCTCCGGGCCAGTTCCCAGAGTAAGAACATCTCCTACACCCTAGAGCATGTTGATGTTATGGCCGACATGTCACTTGCTTCCCAGCCTTCGATATTCCTTCTCACAGGAACTGCGGGAAAGGTTCTTGTCTATGGCTCCTTTCTCTTCTGCATCTAATTATTATTATTGTTTTTTACTTTATCCATGGGTCTCCCACATAGTGCACCCCTTTTTCTTAAGATTTATGAGTAACAAACCTGTTTCCAATGATAGGTATCTCTTTCTATCCATCTTCCTTTGATGAACTAAAATAATATGATTTATTTTTAAGTTATCTTTAATTTAGCTATTTATTACCTACCATTATCTAATAAAACAAAGAGTAAGCATTCTCTTTGGAGGAAATGACATTCCTTGTAGGCTCTGAAGGACTTTTATACACAGTGTTATATAATAGAAGAAACTAAAAACATGAAGACGCAGGGAAAACCTTTATTTATTTACTTATTTTTTACAATTTATTCACTTTCTATTCCCCACTGTAGCCCTCTCCCTCATCTCCTCCTAGTCCCACCCATCCTCCCTCTTGTCCCTCTATGCCCTTTCCCTACTCTCCTGATAGAGGAGGACCTCGTCCCCTTCTATCTAACCCTAGCCTATCAGGGCTCATCGGGGCTGGCTGCATCATCTTCCTCTGTGGCCTGGCAAGGCTGCAGGAAACCTTACTGAAGAAGAGGGAGATAGAAAACCTGGAGTGGACAGGAACTCCAAAAAGAGACCAACAGAGCCAAAATCCTGGGCCCAGGGGGTCCTGCAGAGACCATACTCCAACCAAGGACCATGCATGGAGAGGACTTAGACCTCCTGCTCAGATATAGCCCCTAGGCTACTCAGTTTCCAAATCAGTTACCTAGTAAGGGGAGAAGGGGATGTCTCTGACATGAACTCAGTGGCCAGCTCTTTGTTTGCCTCCCCCTGGGGTATGCAGCCTTACTAGGGAAAACCTCTATAATGTTGATTTGTAACATATGCGGTA
This sequence comes from Psammomys obesus, assembly GCF_907164565.1. Taxonomy (NCBI): domain Eukaryota; kingdom Metazoa; phylum Chordata; class Mammalia; order Rodentia; family Muridae; genus Psammomys; species Psammomys obesus. The sequence continues at coordinate 2,680,063 of NW_026586662.1, forward strand.
GGGTTAAGAGAAGATTAGACATAGAAGATAAATGAAAGAAGTCCATAGGAAATATCTAATTGAAGCATTTTAGGAAGGGAAAATAATGAAACAGAATAGGATGGAAGAGAAGTGTGAGACCCAATTTAAAGACTGACAAGCATTCACTGAGTCCCAGAGCATGGAGAAAATTGAAAGAGACAAGGACCAAAAGATCTTAAGACTGCTGAACTTAGCATTGAAGCACAAACCAAGTTGTTTATTAACCCTGGAATGGGGAATAGTAACTTAAAAGGGGAATATGCTACATTAGACACAACAAGAAGGGGAGGTTGCATAGATATAGAGAAAAAAACATTCCAAATTCCTTGAAGCATCATGTTTAATGTAACAGAGATAATTAATTTATGATGGCAGAAGTGAGATTAGTGGAATGCTCTGGGGAGTATTGACTTCGGAATGCTGGACGTGTACATATTTTGATGTGGTAAGTGATTTTACCTGCACGTACATGTATGTTACATATATGCATGTTTTATTTGTGTTTGCATGTATATGTATGTATATATGTATGTGTTATGTTGGCTATTCATAGCAGGGAAAGCTTTCCCTGCAGGACTCCCTTTCTTTACTTTCCATACTTTGTAAACTGTATACTTTGTATGAAAATGCTATGGAGCTCCAGCAGCCAGGCTGGGCTGCTTCAAGTTTTCCCTCTGGGCTCTCCCTACATCTTTCCCTGGGTACCCCTTCATCATCTCTTCAGTTCCCCTGGGTGCCACGCCCTGTGTTCCCTGAAAGGGGTGCTTGGATCTTCAGGCTGTGCTGCTGGCCTCTCTACACCTCCAGAAAGCAACACCTCAGGACTCCAGAGTGGCTAAGGTTAAATCTCCACAGCCCTGGGACTTGAGATCAGACACCTGGAAAACCTGAGAAACTAAAGCCACAGAGAAGGCAACAGCACCTGAGGCCTCAGTTATGGCTGCTGTTACACAGGGAACTCAGGGTGAGAGAGACGTGTTCAATTGGAACTAATCTGTGAGCTCTGATGCCACCTTTGTGGCAACAATGTATAAACTAGCCATTCCTATGAGGCAGGGAGCTTTACATGGCCTGACACTGCCAGCCAGGGACCAGGACCAGGAACCTGACCCCGAGTATAGACTTTTAGGTGAAAAAATCTGAACAAAACCCCACCAATCCCTAAAGCTTCCCCCAAGCTCAGGACTTGAAATCCCACCAATACTCAGTCTGGAACTCTCTGCCCTAGAAAGCTCCACCCTCCAAATTTTTTTATATAAAAGCTGTGTTTGCCCACATCTCTGCTGTTTTAACCTGGGGGCCGAGGCAGCCAATCCTGGATTCGTCCCTCCTCTCCTGGATTCATGCCTCCAATGAATCACTTCTAAGAGATTTACTGCCTGGTGTGGCTCTCTCATTGGAAGAAGCCAAGAAGCCCAGAAGAGGAGAAGTAAAGAAGGAGAAGAGATTAGGCTTCTCAGCTGAGCTAGGGTTGAGGGAACCATCCCCTGGGAGCTGCAGCGTCTCTGCTGAGGAGGCCTCCCCTCAGAGCTATGTGGCTCCTGAGCTCCCATGTCTCAGGATGCCCTTCCTTGGGACACAGTCCGACCTCAGAGCTGTGTCTCTTGGGCTCCAGCATCACAGGATAACCTTCCCTTGGGATGCTGCCCAACTTCAGAGCTGAGATACCTTCCTGGGACTCAGAGTTGTGGGTTTCTTAGACACCCTCCCACCTGAGCAGAGAGGCTAACATGTTACCTTTGTGTGTATGTGTATGTGTATATATGCTTATGTTACATTCTTCCATGTCTATGTATGTATTTGTGCACATTTGTGTACATATTTATGCATGCTATGTTTGTGTGCATGTGTATGCACATAGACATATCTCACAACCATGAGATATATATAAGTTGATATGTATACCTTGGGTTTCTGTAGTTCTTGAATCTCAATAAATAATGAGAAACTAAAGCATATTGTCTGTATTAACCTAGAGTTACAATGGAAGAATTGCTTCCAGTAGTTTGTAGAGGGGAATAGTCTCTTTCTTTTCTTTACTGAGAAGAAGGTAAGGTGATTAACTGTGATGCTTCAAGGAAAAAGAAGACACTGGAAATAAAAAATGACTTCAGGAGGTGAATGAAGCATTGTTGTTGGGCCAAGTGCTTTGCTTTTTATGTAAGGAAAATAAGAAAATGAATCATGAATAATTTCAGCAAGATATGCTTTTCGACAGATCGGCAATACCATAAACCAGTGTGCAGCTAGAACCCAAATAAAAACCCACCCAAATCCTAGGAATCCTCGCTCAGGCTTCCAATAGTTGGTTTGGAAGGCTGACTGAAACACTGTATGTTTTGGAAAATGGAATGGCAAATGATTTTTTGTGTGCTTGCTTGAAGAATTTAATTTCATAAATATAATCCCACAGAATATTTAGAAGGCTGTGGCAAACCTGGTTGGATGATATTTTCAACCCAGGTGTGAGTAAGAGCTAGAGAGAAGGCCAAGAACCTCAAACAAAAATTTTCCCAGTTGCACGTGGCTGGTAGTAGTTTCGCATAAATTTATCTTCTTTCTTTGGAGACCTGGCATTCTTGAGCAGTGATTGAGTGACACTTGTTAAAGCCAGGCAGACACAAAGAATCTGAGGGGCAATTGGTTCTGTATTTAATTTTTTTTTTTTTTTCTGGAAAGGCTTATTATTCAAAGTCTTTGACATGACAGGAGCTGTAGTCGGTGGCAGCCAGCACAAACGGAATGGAAGTTCTCTTGTTCCAAGATTACACTTTTCAAGGAAGTAAATGTGGAGCATCAACCCAAGCCCAGGGCTCTGCTGGGGCCTGTGCGGCTGCGAGGGCTGTGTGCACAGAGATGGCTCTGCGTCTCAGCTCCGACTCTGAACCTGGTGTGACTCCAGGTTCACACTGAGCTGTGTTGTGTCTTCCCCCCCCCCCCACTATACACTGGGACACTTCATGTTTCTTCATATGAGCATGTCTCCGTGCATAGCATTTATTTCCATCCCAGAATGTCCCTCAGCATCTCCTCTGACATATATATTTGATTATTTGTGTTCACTACCTCTCCTGAGAGAAGACCCCTGCTTCCTTAAACTGTTTCTAAGCTTGTGAAATCTCCTGAATATATATACTTTATATATCTTATTGATGTATTTCCTGCTTCCTTCTAAAACACGAGTTCACTGAAGGTAGGAATTTGCTGTAGCTAGAAAGCTGTTGTTGGAAATAAATGGTGTTTGGCTAAATAGTGTTTGTTATTAGAGCTATAATTACTATGGTGGTATTTTCTAACCCCCGATCACAATTAAAAAAACTGAGATGCCTGTTAGATTTTATAATTTCTTTATAACACCTTGAGCTCGGTAGGTATTTCTACCTGCGCTGTCTCAATAATCTCCCCATCCATTTCTCAGCCCCCATCCAATGCCATCATCTGCCTTAACCATTCTTATCTGGCCGCTCTTCCATCCATAACTCCATAAATACTTGTTCATCCTTCATCTGGATTGCTCCTTTCCACATCATCCTCAGAATCCTTCCTCCCTGACCAAGTAGTTCTTTTTCCATGCTATCTCATCGTGGCTTCTTCTTCTCTCCTCTCTTCTCATCTGTCTCCTTCCCATGTTTATCCTGTTCCCAAAGTCCAGGAACCTTAGCCACACCTACCTCCTTCTGCCCTGCCCAAGTACAGGCATTTTATCGCTAACCAATCAGGAAAAATGTCTTAGGCAGGTTTATACAACAAGGATTGGTGTATCTGGACAGTAACCAGATCTTGAGGGCCAGTAATTAACATCAAAATACAACCAAACCAACCCCTAACAGAAAGTGGTTATCCAATAGACACCTGTAAACAGGCAAAGGAATAAAATTCTGAAAACACAAAATGGAGAAGACCCAACTATATTCAAAACTGCAGACATTACGTTTTCTTCTACGCCTTTTAAAAGGAAACCTCTGAAAACCAGTTAAGATGAGAAACTGAACCTCGCTTCTTTGTTTCTTTTTGACTCCGCTTGAATCTCTCCCTAAGAACTTGGACATTCAAATAGTTACATAATTTGATCAAATCCCTCCTATTTTCCTAGTTTTGTCATTCAGCTCTAGGATTAGTAAATCCATTCACATAAATAAAATGACAAGAGTGTTATTAGGAGTAATGCGTTGGAAATAAACTTTTCCCAGAGATCATTTTACCTTAAATGAGTAAATGAACCAGCAACTGAATGCTACTTGTAGCTGTGCTGTAATAACTACTTTCTTGAATCCTTCATACACAGAACCAATTTTTATTGCTATTTCCATATGTCCTGGCCAAATTCCTTTTTGCTCCTTCACAATAATTTCCACCAGGCGCTGGAAAGTTAACAGGTATGAGCTGAGTCTAAAATACAGTTTCTCTAGGCTCCTGTGCCTGTTTTTTTTTTCCTCAGTGAGACGTTACTTTCCAACTCCAAGGGTCAAGATCATGAATCATTTCTTTTTTTCATTTTTAAAAAAAGAAATAATAATTCATCTGAGAAGGATAACATACTCTGGGTAATATTTAAAAAACAACAACAACAGCAGCACTGATTAATAGCAGGCAAACTGAAGAAGGAGAAGACACCCTTAGCTGAACAAAGCCTAAGCTGAGGAGCCTTCTTGGCCCTGACACAGGCGTCTGGAAGAAAGCAGCGAAACAGAAGCCGGTGGAAATAACTCAAGAAACATCAGCCAGAGGTTGTGATCTGGAATAAGGACAGGCACAAAGATCCTCCACTTACTGATGTTCCAAATCATGCTTGCTGGACATTCACACTGAGACAGGTCTCAGGCCCTTTGGATAACAGCCTGAGACTTGGTGCCTTTGCATAGCGCCCGTTTCTTTGCTAGGCTCCAGAAGGTATTGATTCTGATTCTTGTGGGTGGTAAATGCTGTTACTTTTAAATTAAAATCGATTCCATGAGAGAATGGTGGTGGATTTTGAAATAAAAGAGGCATGGAGAGTGATATGAAGCATGGGGAGCGGGGGAGGGGGAAACGTTTATACAATTCCAGAGTTTTCTATACATGAATGCTTGTCTTCTTTCTTTCTTTCTTTCTTTCTTTCTTTCTTTCTTTCTTTCTTTCTT